>NW_006399803.1:10044349-10108015 GCF_000299155.1 Elephantulus edwardii
GTGAAACCAAGTTTCTCTTAGGATTTTGAAGCTCCATCTCACATACTTTGGGCAGGTGGACAGACCAATCCTTGGAGAAGGACATCAGGCTAGGAAGGGTGGAGGGACAGCACAGGAGAAGGACTCCGCTCAGATGAGATGGATTAACATAATAATGAGGTGTGTCAGAGTCAGTGAGACTGGCTCAGGATAGGGCAGACTTCAGAACTCTGTACACAGGGTCCCTATGATTCTTAGGAGACTTGATAGCGCATAACAACAACAACAATAACATTTGTCAAAAATCATATGACACAGGTAAGATCCCCAGCCAAACTTCGTTCCATATAACACAATAAAGTATGGCAGAAAAGGCATAAAGTTAGAAGTTAGAATTTTTGTTCTAGGTGTATCACAAATTACATGTGCACAACTTCTACAAATAAATGAACTATTTTTACTGTTTTTTCACAGTCATTTCATTACAAAAACGTTTAGCACTTAGAAAAAATTAATCTTCCAATTTGGACTACTTCTGGCAATTCATATGAAGAGTGTATCCTTTTACGTGTTTGTTTTTGAAAGATAAACCCTCTATCTATTTAGGTCAGGAGGGAAGCAAAACTTAAATGAGTAACTGCTAGGTGCTGACTTTATCACAGCATGTCAGGAGCTCAGCTGTGAGAAGCTTTGACATAGAGCAAAACTGCAAGCTACTTGTCCATCATCTCATCTTACTCTTACTTCCTCTAACAGCATTTACTGTTAAGAATGCCACCTGCTTGGGAAAGTTAAGTGGAAAGCAGAGGAGTAATAGGCTGGAGTTCTAATCCTTGCTCTACCAAATAAATGTGTTCTGGACCAAGGAGTTTTCTCATGTCCTTGGTACAATGAGAAAAGAACAGAAGGCCCTCCCCTTTCCCCCACCCCCAGGCACAAACATCATACAACTGGAGTTTTCGGTGAGTAACTGAGGGTTCAGGACAATGAGGACAAAAGATCATAGAGGAGAAATATTCTCAAACGACTCAGAAGCCAGGGAAATATAAGCTCTGAGATGATACTACCATGTAATTTTTTGCAATACTTCATTTACTAAGTGATATAACAATTTATTCAATCTTTCCCAAACCTACATTTATATCATCTTGGTACAGTTTGCAAATATATGTATTGTTCAAAGTATAAAAACAAATGCTACTTTAGTATCTGGTAACTGAAAAAAAAATTGTTAATCAAGAATTTAGTAGGGAGTTGTGCTATCAACCCAAAAGTGAGTAGTTAGAATCCACCAGCGACTCCACAGGACAAAGATGAGCAATCTCCCCTTGTATGATTTACAGCCTCTTAAAACCTGCTAAGGGGATAGGACACATCCTTGACACATACTCTTCCCAATTTTGAACCATGCAGTGTTTCCTTGTTATGTTCTGATGACTTCCTCCTGGTTCAAGTACAGGTTTCACACAAGCACAATCAAATGTTCTAGGAGTCCCACTCTTCAGCCACAGTTTTTTGTGATCTACACAGTCAAATGCTTTTGCACAGTCAATGTTATACAGATAGACATTCCTCTGGTACTCTCCGCTTTAAGCCAAGATCCATTTGACATTAACTATAATATCTCTAGTACCATGGCCTCTTCTAAGTCCAGCCTGTACTTCAGACAGTTATCATATCTTTTCAATCTATATGTGGAACAGATTATCTTGAAGGCTGGGCTCTATGAGGAGATATATGACATCAGGATTGGAGGTAGATTCATCAACAATTTGTGTTATACAGATGACACAACCCTGCTTGCTGAAACTGAGGACGAACTTAAGCTCTTTCTGCAGAGGGCAAAGATTGCAGCCTTCAATATAGATTGAAGTTCAGTATTAAGAAAGTAAAGATTCTCCCCACTGGGACGATTGGCAGCACTATGACAGATGGTGAAGAGATTGAGATTGCTAACTGCTTCAGTTTGTTTGGCTCTACAATCAACACTGTTGGTACCAGCAGCTAGGAAATTAAAAGACAAATTGCACTGGGAAAGTCTCCTGTCAGAGACCTCTCCAAAGTACTGAGAGTATCGATGTCAGTCTGATGACTAAGGTGTGCATGATACAGGCCATGGTCTTCACAATTACTTGCTATGCATCAGAAAGTTGCACAATGACTAGGGATGATAGAATGAGAATTGATGCTTCTGAGCTGTGGTGCTGGAAAAAAGTATTGAATGTACCATGGACTGCTAAGAAAATGAACAGGTTTGTCCTACAGAGGGTGAGACCAGTCTGCTCCTCTGAGGCAAGGATTCTGAAGCTTCGTCTGACTTACTTTGGACATGTTGCGAGGCGGGATCAGTCCTTGGAAAGGGATGCCATGCTTGGCAGGGTGGAGGGACAACACAGGAGAACAAGAACTTCAAGGAGATGGATTGATTCAGTGACTGGGGTAATAGGAGTAGGTGTATCAGAGATAGTGAGATTGGCACAGGATAAAATAGGGTTTAGGGCAGTTGTATATAAGGTCAGGAGATTCGTCAACACATAATAACAACAACAACAAAACCTGCTAAAGAGTCAACTCTGGCTCAACTGAAGTAAGTCAACTTAACTTGACCAAGTTTTATCATATTTTAAACTTATTTCTCACTTCAGTTTAACCTGCAAAACTTTATTTCCCAGCTGTGCCTCCAGTCTCCAGGAAAGTGATCATTGTACTTCTTTTCTCCATGTGTTAGCTCATGTGATTTTTTTTTTCCTTTTAGTCCCCTCCCCAAAAAGATTTGCTTCCTCTTGGGATGTTTGGAGCTTCAAGAATTTCAATGCCGTGTGTGTGTGTGTGTGTGTGTGTGTGTGTGTAGGACATACCCTGTACTCCCTAAGTGAGACATAAAATACCAAGGAAAACTTGCCGTCCAGATCACAGCCCTGAGGTGCAATCTTGGAGGAAAGAGAATCAGCAGGAGTCAGCCAACTGAGCATAGGCTCTCTGTTCCTTATCATCTCTTTTATCTGAGCTGATCATTGATTTGTTATGGTTTCACATTCCTTATGTCTAAAACAAAGACTTTGGATTGTATATTCTGTAATGGATCTTCTAAGCTATAAGTATCAAAAAATAAAATAATCAAGCAAGACAATATTTAAATGAGCTTTTAATGTAGACATGATGAAAACAGAGTTTTTGAAAGTTGGTTCAGCCACAAAAAGCTAGGGATCCTGTGCACAAGAGATGCCAAGAACAGAAGAGAAACCTTGTTTATTACCTAGTATCTGAAGGTAGAGGAGCAATGATGTCTGTCAGTTTGAAGACTAAAGTGCATGTGATTCAGGCCATGTCTTTTCCATCACTTGCTATGCATCTGGGAGCTGGACTATGAATAAAGATAACAGAGGAAGAATTGATGTCTGAATTGTGGAGTTACAGCAGAGTTCGGAATATTCCATGGACTTCTAAAAGAACAAGCAGATGCCCAAAGTATGCAAAACAGAGTTTTGCCATCCTTGCCTCCAAGAAGCACTCTGGCTTCACTTTCTCCAAGACATATTTGTTTATTCTGTTGGCAGTCTATTGGATATTCAGTACTCTTCTCCAATACCTCAATGCAAAGATATCGTGGTTTGTTTTTTTGTGTTTTTTTTTCTGTCATTCTTATTCATTGTCCAGCTCTCAGCAACATAGCAAGTGACTGAAAAGACCATTGTCTGAATCAGGTGCATTTTAGTCTTCATACTAAAATCATTGTTGTTGTTGTTGTGATTGTTGTTAGGAGCCATCGAGTCAAGTACAACTCATAGTGACCTTATGAACAAAAGATCTGAACCCTGTAACATCATTACCCTTCAGCAATGTGGAAACGTCCCTGATTACAGACATCCCCAGTGCCATACATCCCCAATCTCTAGTCTGCTGATACCAATTATATTGTTTGTGGATCCAAGTAAGCTGAAGTCATTGACAGTTTCAATCATTTCTATATGCATCATGATGTTGCTTGCCTATGTGTCCATTGGTGAGAATTTTTGTTTTCTAGAAGTTGAGATGCAATCTATATTGAAGATTGCAATGTTTGATTATGTTTTAGGAAAGACTATTCCTTGGAGAGAGTCATCATGCTTGAAAAGGTAGAGGGATGATGAAAGAGAAGAAGACCCTCAGCCAGGTATCATGACACAGTGAATGCAGCTACAGAGCTGAGTATATCAGAGATTGTGAGAAAGGCACAGGAGAGGCCAGGGTTCAGAACTGTTGTTCATAGTATTGCTATGTGTCCAATAAAAAAGGTTTTGACAGACTTCGATCTTTGGTGAGGATAGTGCAGGACTAGACAGTGTTATCATTCTATAACACATAGGATTGCTACGAATTGGAACTAACTTGACAGTACTAGTAACAACAGATGTCTGTGGTTTGTTGTTGTTACGTGCTACTGAGGAGAACTATAGCTTACCTTTCATCGGGCTTTCAGAGGCTGTAAATTGCAAAGTGGGAGATCACTCATCTTTCTCCCTCATCTGTTGTTTAGTGGCTCTAAATTTTCTTGGATATTTTCTACTGAGTTTACTAAGTTTACTACTCCACCATAAAATGGCTTGCTTAAAATTCACTTACAGAAATTGTGCAACTTTGCCTGGGTAACTGTGTCTGCAGATGTATAATGGCTGATAAGGGTGGTAGAAGCCTGTGAGAGTCAGATAGATATATGGGCTGTCACTGCGACGTACGGGATCGGGACCCTTGCTGGTCACTGGGGGAACGCTTTGTGAGACTGCAACAACAGTGAGTTTGAGTTTTTTGACCTTGAATTTTGAAAGTGAAGTAAGTACCTGAAGATGTATAAAAAGATATTTCTTTTGATACTCCTGTCAGGTAAGTGACCCAACCAGATAGTGATTTGTTTACTTTTAAGTTACTGATAAAATTATTTAAATCACCCCATTTGGATCTATGTGGCAATCATTTTTAATTTCTTAAAATTTAATGAAACATTAAACACAAAAGCTTATTTGTATATTTAGATGCTGTATTTTAAAGTTAATAATGTTTTACAAACTATGTACTTCAATAAGTAGCTTCTCTACTCTTCTTTCTTTTAAGCAACACCATTTTTTTTGTTGAAATGAAATAACTTGATTTTTTTCAGGATATGGAATAAAAATGAATTGTGAAAAATGCTCATTTATAAGCTAGTTGTAGTCATTAGATAACTAGAGTGAGGTAAATGTTTAGAAGCTTTTTCATTATCAGATTGTGCTTAGGTCATTTATAGATTTACTTACATTTGTGGTTTTAATTGACTATAATAAGAAATTACATCAAAGCAACTAAATCTGCAGAATCAAATAAATTTCTTTCAAAACAAATAATTTTAAGAATGTCAGTGACAAATTTTTAAGATATTTTATTCATTTTCATATCATCCCTTTACATTGTTTCATATACAGTGTGTTTTATACAATATTTCATTTACATTGTGTTTCATACAATCATTAATGTATATTCTATTTTACTTTTTTTAATTGGTTTGCTTGCAAAGTTTATGTACATTGTGTTTCACATTATTCTTCATTCACATTCTATTTTAAAAAATCAATCTCCATTGGACCTTGCCCATCATTACCCAGTCTTTTTGCCCAGATCCTTCCCATTTGCTTGCCCCCCCTTCCCTCCATCCACCAAACTGTCCAAACCTGTGGTTTCACCCCTACCTATCCTCACTCCTTCACTTCAAATCACCATGGTCAGCATCCATGTTTTAAAGGACCTAATGGAAATGTCATGCACAGACAGTCTTTAAAAACACTCCAAACTTACTACCATTAATAAATTCTGACTCATTTTGACCCTCCATTTGGCTTATGAAACTGAAAAATGTAACAGGAAGAGAATTCCCAGAGAAAGTGTATGCAATTTTGTCAACTGATTCAAGGGCTTTGTTCCTCTAAGCAATGTGCTATTTTTAACATCAGATATTCTCAAGTTCTGGTGATAATTTAGAGTTGAACCTAGATGTGAGTGGAGAGTATGTACAACTGGGTTAGAAAAAGAACTATTATGGTCTAAATTTGAATCTGTTTTAAAACTGTCAGAATATGATTCCTGCTTTACAAACCTGGACACATTTTGTTGTTGTTGTTTGTTTAATATCAACACACTAGACAATACTTTCTGTGAGGAATAAACTGTTGGGGAAGAAAGAAATCTACTTGGCCGCTCAAGGTTTAGATTTGTTTTGATCAAGTGCAAAGATTATTTTAACACGCTCTGTAGCACTTTCTCATGGCTATATATATTTGTTTATAAGGATAAATTTATTTCTTATTTTGCAATTAGATAGATACAGTTATATGTTCAAATTTGGATATAATCTTATATTTTCCTATGAAAGTAAATATCCATGTCTCTCTTCTCCGACTTTCCGACTTTGTTCAAAATTAAGAATGTCTGTTTTAAGAGATCTTACTTTTGGGCCTTAGCATTTTGTTTTATTCTTTCTAGAGGAGCTTTTTTGGCCAAGACCTAACTCAAAAGCTGCCCCTCTATGGCAGTTCAAGGCCATCAGCACCACTGAGGAAGAAAGATTGGCAATTTCCTCCCATGTGATTTAAAACCTTGGAAACCCAATGAGGGGTCAACTAGAAGTCTGTTCCAACTCAGTGGTAATGAGTCCGAGATTTGAGTTGAGTCTGTATTTTTCTGTCTCTATAAGTCCTTTGGCTTCTGGCATTTTCCCTCAAACCCAATGTGGAGATGTGATAAGAACCCTGTGTAAGGAGGAGTAATATGTTTGCAAGAGACTTTCTCATCTGACCGGTCTTGAGCACAGAAGAGATCTAATTAAGAAAAGCATATAGATGGGCATACACTTCTCCACATCATCCTCCATATTAATGATAGTGAATTCTTAAAATGAAAATCTGGCTTAAAACTACTTACTGACTTTTTCCACTGCATTATGGATAAAATCCTAATTCAGCAGCATGTTGCACAACACATGATGCTCCAAGACCTTGCCAGTCTTTTCCCAATTCTCTGGCCCTCTCCTGCTTAAATCTGCAAAGACATGATAGTGGGAGTTCCTCGTACACTCAGCACTATCTCAAACACCAGGACAGCACTGACTCTGTATCTATATGTCCACATACTCTACATAGTGACAAGTTCAAGGAGCATCTCTATGACATTTTCTACTCTTTTCCATTAAGTAGAATTGACCACTCCCTCCTTGGAGCCTCCATTTTCACTTCTACTCTAACAATAATTTTTATACATGGATTAATAAATATTTGTGTTTTCCTATTAAATTGAATTTTTTAAAAGAAAAATACAACAAATTCTTTATCACTACATCCCTACTATATATCACATAGTAGGCATACTTATAAAAGCTTTTATAATTGAATGAACAGATGACATTTACTCAAGACCTCCAGTAACCATCAACAACTGCAGAACATGTATCTTTCAAATAGCCATTCATAAGATCTTGTTAAGCCTTGGAGACATTTTGTGATTTTAGTCTAAATCTAATTTCTAAGTCTTAGGGATTACCTCTAAAAGCAAATGACCTTTAAAAGAAGATAGCTAGGCAAAGATTTAAAAAAAAAAATGCAAACCCAAGCCTATGTCCATGGTTGTCTCACAGCCCCCCTCCACTAGGTTTCTGAGGTTGTCAATCTTTCTAAAGGAGACTTGGTGGCATGGCACATAAAGTGAACAGAAGATGTTGATTGATTCTACCAGTCACTTTCTAGCCACAAAACATGGTAAAGAGTCATATGAGCCACAACCATAGCAATGAGTTTACATCTTTGTGGGAGGAGAGGAAACTGCTTCATCTTTGTCCCCAGTATGTCACCAGGGTTCCTTGGGCCAAGACAGGAGGAGAGATCTTTGAAGCAGGATAAAAAGCAGGTAGAAAGATTGGAGCGTGGAAAAGAGTATGTTTGGCGCATTCAAGGAATTAAGGGATGACTAGGAAGGATGGAAACTCTCCTCCCATGAGATTACCTGCCTCTGAAAACACATCAGAAGGTCAGCTATGGGTCTATTCCAAGTCTACAGTACACAACAACTGCATGGTCAAAGTCCCAGGATGGAAGGGGAGAGTGAGAAGGTATGAATACAGAAGGAGGCTGGGGCTAGATTGGACTTGCTCTGGTGGTTGTTCACGTCTAAATATGTGGCACTATTTCACAGATTGAACACACTTCCTAACTGATCTTATGGAATCACCTTATGAATCATAGCACTGGTTGCTGTTCATGTCCTACTGCGACAGTTAGGAAACCTGGGGATGGAGAATATTTGTAGTAACAATCACACCTCTTAGTATTATTTCAATTTAAAACATCTTCACTCATATATCACTTACAAATTTTACACTGTGGTGTATTTTTTTTTCACCTTGAGATTCTTTTCTTCCTGTTGTAAAAGCATGTGTTCATTGTTACAATCATTATCTGCTGACCTTCGACAAATGCATGTTTTAACATTGTGGCCATAGTTTTGCATACAAAGCATACAAGCATGCCACTTTTCCCACTGGCTTGCTTACTTTATTGTTTTAATGCCCATTCTATGTAATCTGGATGCTCACCTACTTCTTTTGCTATAATAATTTCCCATTTATAATTATTAATGTTGTACCCAACTCTTACAATGTATAAAAAATATAGTCCTAGTGTAACAGAGCTACAGCATGAGCTAGGCCTGAAGGTGTTGGAGCCCTGGAATTTAAGTTTTGTGTTTCAGAAAACCCCATTTGGTATATATAAGGATAATAAAAGTGTGCCTTAAGGTAAACAAATAACAATGAATTTAGTAGTGTAAAAGACCAATGGAGAACAGAAATAGGAAAGGAAAGTGAGTTGTCACAGAAATGATGACCATGCAAAAGGGAGGAGCATTTCACCTTCCCAAAAAATAGAGATAAAAGGTATGGAGGAGAACTTTGTCGTTGTTGTTGTTAGGTACCATTGAGTCAAGCATGCTCATGTTATTGTTGTAGCAACCCTATGAACAAAAGGCCTGAAATCTTTCTATAACTATTGTTGTCTCTCCAAGTTCATAGTTTCCACAGGCATGTGATTTAGGTGGTGGATGCCACACCTGCTTCCAAAGTATGCTCATAATGACTCTATAAACAACAGATCTTAACCCTGTCCTATCATGTGCCATCTTCATTATCTCTGACACACTTGAAGCCATTGCTGTGGTCACTGGTCAATCCATCTGGTTGAGGGTCTTCCTTTCTTTCATTTGTCCTCCACCTTTCCAAGCTTTCCAAGCAATAGTCTCTCCTATAAACTTGACCAAAGTATGTGGGACAAAATTTCCCCATCCTTGCCTCCAACAAGCACATTAGGCGTGTTTTTTTTCAAGATATATCTGTTTGTTCTTTTGGCAGTCTATGGGATATTCAATACTTCTCTCCAATATAAAATTGAAAGACTTCCCTTTCATATAATACTCTGATGCATAACAAAGGATGGGAAAAGTCTGAATCAGAAGCACTGTAGTTTTCAAACTGACAACATTACTCCTCAGAAATTTGGAGAAGTTCTTGTCAGTAGAATTATCCAAAGTAATACATCTGTTCTCTTGACAGCTAGTACCAACGATATTGACTGAGGATCTAATAAAATGAAATCATTGACAACATCAGTCTTTCCTCCATCTATCACGACATTGTTTATCAGTAAAGATTTTTGTCTTTTCAATGTTGAAATGAAATCCATATAGAAGACTATAGTTTTTTTATCTTTTACATCAAGAATTTAAAAGTTCTCCCCACTTTCAGCAAGTAAGGTTGTGTCATCAGCGTAATTCAGGTTGTTGAAGAGTCTTTCTCTGATCTTGATGTCACATTGACCAGAGATTGGAGTCATAGAGTGGAACTTTAATCCTGTATAAATTTCACATTTCATTGTACTTCAACATTAAAAATTTCTCAGTATTGTGTAAAACACCTTATGAATGCAGCTTCAACTCATGCCATAATAATAACAGAAACAGTAATAACCAACTTGAATATGTGGCCACCATTTACATGTAATGTGAAGAGATCCATTAATAGACTATATCAAAAAATAAGGTGACTATAGTGTGTTATTTATAAGAAGGACTATAACGTCATTTCCTACAGTTTGGGAACATGCGTTTTCTCTGCCTAATTTGAGGATAAATAAAGTGTGTGTGTGTGTGTGTGTGTGTGTGTGTGTGTGTGTGTGTGTAAAAGCAGGAGTGGCATTCACTCCTTTTTTTTTTTGCATTCACTTCTGAATTAGCTTGCCTCTGGAAACTCTATAAACATGGAGAAATGACGAAAGTTATACAAGCGTTCAGGTCTTTCGTTCATAGAGTCGCTATGAGTCATCTACTATTTGACAGCACTTATCCACAACAACAACATATATTTGTTGCTAATGTACTGTTAAGTCAGACACTAAATCATAGCTGACCCTCCAGTGGGTTTTTCAAAGGCTGTAAATCACAGAAGAGGAGATTACACATCTTCTTGTAAAGGATCAGCTTGTGGGATTCTAACTGCCCACGATTGCATTGTCAGTACAACTCCTTACCACTAAGCCACCAATTGTCATTAGGTGCTATTGAGTTGATACGCCTCACAATGACTTTATGAACAACAAACATGAAACTTGTCCTATCTTTTTCCATCCTCATCAGCTCTGACATACTTGAGCCCGTTGCTGCAGTCACTGTGTCCATCCATCAGGTCTTCTTTTCACCTTTCCAAGCTTGATGTCCCATCCAAACAATAACCTCTCCCAACAACATATCTACAGTATGTGAGATGAAACTTTGTCATCATTGCCTCCAAGGAGCATTCTAGCTACGTTTTCTCTGTGACCTATCTGCTGTGTCTTTGGGAGTCCATGAAATGTTCTGTACTCCAATAACATAACTCAAAGGTATTGTTTCTTCTTCTGTTATCCTAATTCATGATCTAGCTCTGAGATTCAAAACAAGTGATTGGAAAAAAAAATCCATGATCGTAATCAGGTGCACCTTAGTCTTTAGAGTGATATAATTAATTTGGAGAGGTCCCTAACAGTGGACTTTCTCAAATAAATACATCTGTTCTCCTGACTGCTGGTATCAAGGGTTTTGACATGGATCTGAACGACCCCCGAACCGCTGGTCCTGTTCTGTCCCGAGTGGACGGCGAAGACCCAAGACTCCAAGACACCGGCTTGATGCAACAGCAAGAGATAAGAGGTTTATTGTGGAGCTCCGGGAAGACTCTTATCTCTGGCAAGAGATAGAGGAGCCGACCGCGAGCAGACAAAGTTGGGTTTTTTTATACACTTTAGGGGAATACAACTGGGTATCAGCTTCTCATTCGGTGATGAAAGCACAGTTTGAATTCATTGGTTCAGTGTTCGCTCAGGGTTTACACAGCATTTTTGCACGTAGCACTTGCGGCAGTCACATAGCACATGTAGCAGTTAGATAGATCTTTAACTATAGGGTGGTGTCACAAATTCTTAAGTATACAATGAGTTCAAACTCCAGGGCAGTGGAAAAGCACAAGATACATTGGTTATCAGTCGAGAAACCTCTGCTTGTTTGCCCTGCCTTTTAGTTAGCTATTCTTGAAATACTGTTGCCCTGGATACCTGGGTGTGGGGCTTTACTCGAGACAATGGAAAAATTCCTGAGTTTAACTTAGCTGAGAACTATAGAAACCTGAGTTTAATTCAGCTGAGAACTATAGGGACTATTTTAATTTCAATCTTTTCAGATCCAAGTAAGATGAAATAGTCAACGATTTTAATCTTTTTTCCATCTATCATGATGTTTCCTATCAGTCCAGTGGTGAGAATTTTTGTCTTCTTGATGTCAAGATGAACTACATATTGAAGGCTATAATCTTTGATCTTCTGCAGCAAAAACTACAAGTTCTCCTCACTCTCAACAAGTAAGGTTGTGTCATCTGCGTATCACAGATTGTGGTGTGTCTTCCTCCAATCTTGATACAAGATCTTCTTCGTAGACTCCAACTTCTTTAATTATTTGCTTAGCATACAAATTGAATAGGTATGGAAAGAGGATACTACCTCAATGGTCACCTTTCCCAATTTTAAACTATACAGTGTTCTCTTGTCTTTTTGACAGCAGCTACTTGGTCTACGTATAGGTATTGCAGGAGCACAAATAAGTATTCTGGTTCCCATTCTTCTCAATGTTAGTCATAGTTTTTTATGATCCACATAGTCCAATATCTTTGCACAGTCAATAAAATATAAATACACATTCCTCTGGTATTCTGCTTTCAGCCAGGATCCATCTGACATTAGCAATGATATACCTGGTGCCATGGCCACTTCTAAACTTAGCTTGAACTTATCAATTTTAGCCATTTTGGGATGATATTCAGCAATATTTTGCTTACATATTGTATTAATTAATTCTTTATTATTTCTGTATTCTGTTTGGAATGGAAAAAAATAAGTCTATTCCAGTCAGCCAGCCAGACAGCTGTTGCTCAAATTTTCTGACATACACTGGTGAGTATGTCCAGCACTACATCATTGAAACATGTCAATTGGTATCACATTGATTCCTTGAGCCTTATTTCTTAACAATGCCTTCAGTGAAACTTGAATTTATTTCATTATCATGCTCTTGATGATATGCTACTTCCTGAAATAGTCTTGTGTCAGCTTATTCTCTTTGGTTCACTATTCTGAGCATTACCTCCAAATTCTTTTGATGTTTTCTGGGTCATTCAAGATTTTGCCCATTATATCTCTAAGTATGTCAACTCTATGCTTTAATTTGTTTTTCAATCATTTCAGCTTGAGAAACACCGAACTGCTTCTTCCCTTTTTATTCTCCAATTTCAGCTCTCTGAACATTCCATGATAATACTTTGCTTTGTCATCTGTAGCTGACCTTCAAATTCTTCTGTTCCACTCTTTTACTTAAGTATCTCTTCCTTTTGTTTTGACTTCTCGACGTTCTAGTGCAATTTTCATAGTGTCTTCTGACATCCATTTTGGGTTGTGTGTTTTTGTTTTTGTTTTTCCTTTCTCCTCTATCTTTATAATGACGTTATGCTCTCTTCATGGATGTTATCCTTGATGTCATCACATTACGTATATGGTCTTTGATCATTGGTGTTCAATTCCTCAAACTTACTCTTAAGATTATTTTAAAATTCAGGTAAGATAGACTCCAGGTCTTCTTTTAGTTCTTGTGGTTTGGTTTTAAACCACCAGAGCTCCTTGCATACACACATATTAATATTTAGAAGCCTTTGAAGCAAATAGTTGACTGCATCTAACTGAAAGTCAGCAATGTAAGTACACCAGTTGCAGAATCCACCAAAGACAGGCAAGCTTCTTCTGTAAAGATTTATAATTTCAGGAAACCACATAGAATCAACACAATGGCAATGGGCTATACTAACATATGCTGAATCTCAAAATCTCTACTATTTTATTATTATAAAATACTCATCATTTCATAGAAATAATTACACAAAAATATCAAAGCATAAAAGCCTTTTAATTGTATAGATATATGTGTGTATCTATTTTTCAGGTAAAGAAGCCAATGCATGATTTCATTATCTGAAAGCTCCCCCTATGTAGAAATTTTAGACCTACATTGAGAGAAACATGAAATAAATTTGTCTTTTTTGATGTTCTTCATGGAAGGACTGATGACTTTTCAGACACTTCATTCTTTTGTTTGTTTATTTTGGTTTGGGGTTTTGCTGGGTTTTTTAAAATTATATAGTGGTTTGCTTACGAAGTTTGTGTTTCACAATATTCTTAACGATATTTTTCATTCACATTGTGTTTCCTACAATCATTTGCATGCATTATGTTTTATAAAATTCCAGAGTGGCTGTACCATTTTACAATCCCACCAACAGTGTACGAGAGTTTCCACCTCTCCACATTCTCTCCAACATTTATTGTTTGCTGCTCCTGCTAAACTTTGCCACTGTTACTAGGGTTAGATGGTATCTCATTGTGGTTTTGATTTACATCCCCTTCTTATTGCCAGTGATTTTGAACATTTCTTCATAGCCTCCCCATTCTTGATGTTATTCTCAACTTCTGTTCTATACAGGTTATGTTTCCGCACAGGCTGAGATCCAACCAGAACATGCTCCTATTGAAACTGTAAGTGGAGAAGACTCGGAACCTGAAGAAAGTTGGATAGAAGGTTTGTTCTATATTTTAAAATAGGAGCTCTGGTGGCCTAGTGGCAAGAAACTGTACTGCAATCCCAGAGATACACAGTTCAAATCCACCAGATGCTCTGCTGGAGAAGTAAGGGTAATCTCCTCCTGTACCAGTCAGATCCCATTTGATGGTACACACATGAAAAATAAGAAAATGAAAATAAAATTTTAAAAAATGTAAATTTTGGAGCTACCACTAAGAGACACATGGAATAAATTTGATTTTGTTATGTCCCTGTGGTGTATACAGTCCACCCCATTCTTGAGCTACCTCTCAACTCTTGTTCCCTTCAGGTCATTATAATAATTCGGAAACAGATCTTTCTGGTGGAGTGGACAATGATATAAGTACCCATCAAAAAGAGAAAAAAGGTTTGTTTAGTATTTTAGGGTAATTGATCTGTCTTCATTATTACAACAACTACATTAATGGGACCTTGAGAGGTAAAACATGGGGAAATGGAGGCTTCGTGAGTAGACACAGCTCTATAGAAACTCTCCACATTGTTGTTGTTATTGTTGTTATGTGTCTTTGAGTCACCTGAATCACCACATAGAGAAATTATATACAACCTAAAAAAAAACCCAAAACAAAACACAAACACATAAATGTGACTAATATAATCAGCCATGACACAAAGATATTTGACTGTTTGTATTATAACAAACCATGGCCAATATGAGAAGAATGAGAATCCCAGAACCCTACAGTTTTCAATCTGGATTATATGTCCACATTGTGAAAACAAAAATCCTCACCACTGTAGGCAGAGGCAACACTATGTTGTTATTTGGATATGTGTCATCTCATAGCTGAGGCTCCAGCAGGTTTTCAGAGGCTGTAAATCATGAGATGAGATGGCCCATCTTTCTCCAGTGGAGCTGCTGGTAGGCTCAAGCCGTGTGCCTTTGCTTTGAAAACATAACTCCTTACCATAAGACCACCATAGATACCAACATCAAGATAGTTGGAGGAAAAAAAACTGAAGCTGTCAGCTATTTTCTTTTACTTGGACTCACAATCAACATTCATGGTAGTCAAGAATTTGAAAGAAGTATTGCTTTGGGAAAATCTGCTGTCAATAACCTCTCCAATGTGTTAAAGAATAATAGTAGCAATCTGAAAATTGAACCTCATGTATGGTATTTTCCTATGCATCTGATACTGGGATAATGAATAAGGATCACAGAAGAAAAATTGATGTAATTGAAAATTTTCAGGTTGGAAAAGAGTACTGCATATCTCATGAACTACTGAAAGAACAAGTCTGTCTTGAAGGAAGTAAAATCAGGTTGAATTTTATAGGCTGAGGGAGTAAAATTATGCCTTATATAGTTTGTATGAGTTGCCAGAAAGGAATTGTTGTTGTTGTTAGGTGCCATCAAGTCAAAGACAACTCATAGCGACCCTATGGAAAAAAAGATCTGAACCTATTCTTGTCCTGCATTGCAGCAACCACCACGTCCGTTCACCTGGTTGAGGGTCTTCCTATCCTTCACTGACCCCCCACTCTTGCCAACATCAGGCACAGACAGGCCCAAACTACATTGTTTCTGTGGAGAATTGTGCTGCCAGGCTTTTGATGGCTGGTCTATAGGCAGTTGTGCTGCTAACCTGAAAGGTGAGCCCCTTTAGGAATTTTAATCCACCAGCAGCTCCCCCCCCCAAAAAATAGGTCAATCTCTTCCTGTGTTACCTTCAGCTTCAGAAAATTCCCTGTAAGGTAAGCCATGAGTTGGTCTGACTCTACAGCAATGAGTTTGAGTTTTGTTTCTTGAGCTGTAAAATGGATACAGTAATACTTACTGTAGTTTTCTCAGAAATAAATAAGATGTATATATAATTATTTAATAAAATATAACTCTAGGGCAAATCAGATTCTAAGGCAATGGTGTGAGATCAGCTGAAGTCACTATTACTGTGGGTTTGATTTTTTTTCTCTAGTGGATGACTAGAGGTATGTTGTTGTCGTGTTGTTACATGCCGTTGAGTCCCTTGGGACTCATAAGGAGCCTGTGTACAGCAGCTCTGAATCCTGCTCTATTCTGAGCCAACCTTATTGTCTCTGACACGAATACCCTCATTACCCTAGTCACTGAATCAATCCATCTCATAAAGTGTCTTCATCTTTTGTGCTGTCCTTCCACCCACCAAGGACTGGTCCCTCCTTGCAACATGGCCAGTGTATGTCAGACAGAACTTCAGAATCCTTGACTCCAAGAGAGTTTTACCTTCTCCTGGATGAACTTGTTTGTTCTCCTAGCAGTCCATGGTATACTCAATATTCTTCTCCAGCACCACAGCTCAAAGGCATCAATTCTTTTTCTATTATTCCTACTCATTGTCCACACATTGTGATGACCATGGCCTGGATCAGGATCACCTTACTCTCCAGACTGACATCTTTACTATACAATAAATACTCTGCAGAGGTCTCTGAGCAGATTTTCCCAAAGCAATTCATCTTTTGATTTCATGGCTGCTGGTACCAAGAGTGTTGATTGTGGAGCCAAACAAACTAAAACTTTTAACAATCTCTATCTCTTCACCATCTATCATGATGCTGCGAATCAGCCCAGTAGTAAGAAACTTTGTTTTTTTGATGTTGAGCTTCAATCCTTATTGAAGGCTGTAGTTCCTGACCTTTTGAAGCAAGTACTTCAGATCCTCTTCAGTTTCAGCAAGCAAGGTTGTATAACATAGGTTGTTGATAAGTCTTTCTCCAATTCTGATGCCACACTCCTCATAGAGCTCAGCCTCTTGGATAATCTGTTCTGCATACAGGTTGAAAAGGTATGGAGACAGGACACATCCCTGGCTTACACCCTTCCCAATTTTGAACCATGCAGTGTTTCCTTGCTCTGTTCTGATGACGGCCTCCTGGTACAAGTATAGGTTTTGCATAAGTGCAATCAAGTGTTCTGGGATTTCAATTTCTCAAAGTTAGCCACAATTTGTTGTGATCCACACAGTCAAATGCCTTCACATAGTCAAAGTAACACATATAGACATTTCTCTGGTGCTCTCTGCTTTCAGCCTGGATTATCTAACATTAGCCATAATATCCCTAGTATCATGGCCACCTCTAAATCCAGCCTACACATTTGGCAGTTCTCTGTTGATGTGCTGTTCCAGTCACATTTTGATCATCTTCAGAAGAATATTGCTTTAATGTGATATTAATGCTTAAAACAGAACAAATACGCTTTGAAATAATTTTTTTTTTGGAATGATGCTTTTTCTCAAACTTTTTATTTTTTTAGTTTTGGGGCCACTTTTAAGAGTTCATTAGTAAATTTTATAAAGTAATATGTTGGTTTTACTTCTTTTATTCTAATATTGACTATCAATATTCAACAAATATCCATTTGTTAGAAATTAACAGACCATCTCACTAAAAAGTAGGTATGAAAAAGTAGTTGAAAAATTAGTAGATTCTGTTTCATGCTCTATGTTTCTTACTTGATTTTAAAACACTAGGTTTTTTTTATTTTTATTTTCAGGAAGACAACAAATTGAGCACATGTTTTCAGAACCAGGTATGTTAACATTTGACATGAAATAATATTCATTACATTTTAAATTACTCTTTTTATTTCAAAAAGTACTAAATTTTAAAATATATATTATTAGTTACACAAATCTATAAGATCAAAGCAAGCAAATTTTGCACTTTTGAAAATCAAAATAGGCATTTATTTTTATATCTTTAAATGTTTTGGAAATAGTAACATAAAATTCAGTAATTTTTTTTTCCTTAGGTGTGTTTATTTTGTTTCATTTGTTTAGGGGTTTTGTTTTTAGATTTCTAACTTAAGAATCATAAGTACTTAAGAAAAGTTTCCTAGGAGCTTACTGGAACTTTCTTCTTCCACCAAAAAGCAAGGGGTATAAAAATATCTAATGAGTTGGTACCACATCAACAATAAATACAGGCCATTAATATACTGATCCTAATTCATGTTTTGGCCCTGCACTGCCACTTTGGGGCTGTTTTCATGACCTGCCAAAATGGGTGGCTCTCACTTCCTCCTTCAAGGGCTGCTGCAGACTTGAATCAGGTTGATTTATGTATTTATGTACTAGTTAGCATTCTAGGCCTCCCTTGGCACTTGGCCTGTGCCCACACTTGATAAAGCAAAAGGGGACCATCGAACTGGAACATGTCTCATAAATTAAAGTTCAGTAGACAGGAAGCTGGGTAATGCCAGTGGAAGGAAAAATTGCCTTTATTGTTCTTTTAAAATCAATCGTAAGAGTTCTAAAAGATAAAAAAGAAAATATAAATATTCATTAATATTGACATAATTCATTGTTATTCACTTAATTTAATAATTCAATATGCATTACTAATGGTGGTATAGCACTGATCTGTGCACTGCTGTACAGAGGTAACTCATGGTTGCTGTGATCCTAAACACTGACACTGATGTGCCAAATGTGGTAATGGTTAACCACGGTGGACAGTGTTTGGTGGAACTTCCTGATTAAAACAAGCTTGGAAGCAGGAGTGGCATCCACTTCTGAAATGGCTTGCCTCTGGAAACCCTATGAACAGTGCTCAGCCTTTCATTCGTAGGGCCACTATGAGTCATCCATGACTCGATGGCACCTAACAACAACATGCATTATCATGTTGTTACACCAGTGTGTCTCAACTTACATTCAGTTTGCTCTCATTTGAAAGCACTACAGACATTCTGTGAACATGCAGAGAGGACATGTATTTAAATTTTGTTTCATCTTCAAGCTGTGAAAGATTAAAAAATATTTTTTCATGAATATACTATAGTGATATATTCTAAAATATGCATTAAGATGTGAGGGGGAAATAGAAGCTCTGAACACAGGTGACCTAGATCATATTTAGGACTATAGTCTTATAGCATCCACTTCCTAACCCACATGCCTCTAGAAACTATGGACTTTAATAAATGTTGATAGTTGTAGAGGGACTTCAGGCCTTTTGTACATAGTGTGGCTATGAGTCGTGCTCTACTCGAAGGCAATCAGCAACAATAGTCTTATAAGAGGAAATTAATCTACTCTCAACTAGCTGTCTGACCTCAGCTAAGTAACTAAGAACCTTATTAAACTTCTTTACTTTTTTTGTAAATTGTTTACACCCATTTCCTTGCAAACATATGAATCTATGGTCTGTCCAATATCCTTTCATTCATTATTACAGTATTTTATGTCCTAGTTTTCAAACTGTCAAAGAGTATTTGGGGGGGAGTTATTTTATTTTATTGAGATTTTAATGGAAATTTGCCAAAAAGTTGGATTTTCATTAATTCATTATTGTAAGTTTTCCTCCCTCTTCCTCCCTTCCCCACTACCTCACATTCCCCTTTTTAAAAAAATATTCATTCACCATTGCCGTTTTCTCCCTATTACCTCCTTTCACCCTCCCCCTGTCTACTTTGCAGTGTACTTCTAATTCTGGATTGTTGTGAGATATAGAGATAGAAATAGAGATACAGATACAGAGATAGAGATATATAAAATAATCACATACTCCTTTTAAACAGTTCTTCCCCTTATCCATTCAGGCAGTGTTCATTAGCTACTTACTCTTTTCCTATACTCCCTTTAGTTCCACCACCAGGTTAGTACTTCTTTATAACAGTGATATTGTGCAATATTTGCCCTTTTGCGACTAAGATATTTCACTCAAGATAATGTTCTCCAGGGTCACTCATGCTGTGCAATGTTGTACGAGTTCATTGGTTTTCTTTTCTTTACCTAACTTGGAAGAGACTGGAGAGCATTCTACTGAGTGAACTAACTCAGTCCCACAAGGACAAATATTGTATAAAACTATTATTGTAGAATGATTATAAGGATCCAAGGGTGGAGGGAGAGGGTGGAAGCAGAGGGGTGAGGATGTGCAGGGGAAGTGGGGCCTAAGCATGGAGTTGTACAATTTGATGGGTCAAGGAAATTGGAAGACTCTGGTCTCAAAATCAACATATTCAAATTTTGTAAACAAACTAATATATTTTTAAAAGAGTTTTATTTTTTATATATCCAATGTGAATGTCCTCAAGCTCTTAGTTGCTGGGTGTTGTAAACCCTGATCTTGGTTTTGCCATTAACTAGTTGTGTGACCTTGAACAAGGTTTTATCACTCAGAGTTTGCATTTGTGCATGGTTGTTGTGGAACACCCAATATTTAAAAAGCATATAGGAAAAGTATTAATACACTTTCTATAAAATATTGTTACCTTCAGTTTGACTGTTTTCTTTTTAAATTGATGTTTGATAGTTCCTTTGACCCTTTTGTGATGTTCTGTTTCCTTTTTCTCCCAAAGTGATAATAGCTATTATTTTTGGAGTAATGTCTGGTATCATTGGAACTGTCCTCTTCATTGCCTTCTGCGTCAGGCTCCTGATAAAGGTGAAAATTCAGTTTTTAATTTTGAAGTGCTCATGACTTACTTCTCTAGATTTAAGTAAATCCAAAGAAGAAGTTACATAAAGCTCAATCTCTTTCAGCTGTACACATAGTAGTCACGGAGTTGTTCTCATAGAACTGGTGTTAGCATTTCATCACCAAACCCACCCGCAGCTAACAAACAAGTCAGTTCTCTTTTTAAATTTTACTCTAATTATTTAATATGTGCTGATACTATAATCAAAAGAGTCTTGTTGGTGTGTGGTTAAGTACACAACCACTACCTAAAAGGCAGTAGTTTGAACCTCCCAGCTGAGCTCTGCAGAAGCCCAGGAAGTCTGTGCTACAAAGACAACTTCCTTGCAAACCCTATGGAGTAGTTCTCCTGGGACCTAAGGGGGACTATGAGTCACGAGTGACTATTATCACCTCAACTTCCAGGGAAAACTTCCAGGGAGGACAAAAGTACAATTCTTATTCAGATCAACCCTATAAGACAGAAAATAATTTCCTCATAAGATTTCCAAGGCTGTAAATCTTTATAGTAGCAAATAGTCACATATCTCTGCCTTGGAAAAGAAGGTGCATTCCAATCATCAACTTTCAGTTAGCAGCAAATCCTTAGTACTGTGTCACTAGAGTTTCTTGACCAATCTAAAGGAACTTCATGTATAAATATGATGGGAGATCACACCCTAAGTTTATATATCCCCATTTCTTCAAGGAAAGATACTCCAAAGTGTTTATCTAACTTGACATAAAACTCTTGCTTGTTGTATATGAGAGACTTAAGTGAAAGACAAAGCCCTGGGAACCTCGTGTCAAGGAATTATGTCTCCAACTCGAAGGCCGTCTGCATCTGCCAGCTGCTCTATAGGATAAATATGGGCACTCTTCTCCTCCTGGGAGATTTACAGCCTCTAAAAACTCACTGGAGGGTTAGCTATGAGTTGGTTCTGAAAACAAAACAAAACAAAACAAGAATAAATATAATAAATACTGGAGAAAAATCTTCTTGAGTTTATGTGGCAATTGATATAACTTCTTCTTGGTCATTATTCTGAAATCTGAAAAAAGGCTATAAAATACTAGGTTAATAGAATATTTTCTAGATAAACAGGAAAATGTGGTCAAGGTCAAACTTACTGAAAGACCTTACTTTCTCCTCCTTCCCTCTTCTTCTCCTGCCATTTAATTTCAGCTAATCAACACAATAGAGAGAATGATGAGAAGATAATTTGGGGAGTAATAAATTATCTATTGAGAAACCAAATGTTAAGTACAAATAGAAGGTAACTCGATGATTATAAACATGTACAAAATAGTAACTTCTTCCAAAAACACTCTACAAATTAAATTATAACCAAAAGATAAATGAGTAGCTTTTGAAGAGATATTTTTAATTTGTATAACTTTTCCTCTTAATTCCTTAATTTCTAAAACATATACACTAATATCTGTCTGGTTTTTGTTCACAGAAAAGTTCATTTGATGTACCAAACAACAAAGATGTTTCTTTAGGTTCTATGGAAGCAGGAAGAACAGGTTGGTGCTAATATTTTCTGGGTGGTGTGAATATTTACTCTGCTGGTGCTAATATTGTTTGTTGCCTTTTTAAAAATTAAATTAATTAATGAGCTTGTTTTGTCTGAATTTGGAGACACCAGAAACACTAAACTCAGATTTGCTTGGTTTCTAGCTCATTCATGCTACTTTAATGTGAACATCAATCTGTAACATAGTAAAAATCGACAGTTAGTATACTATGACAATTAATAATCTGGAACAGGACAATTGTTGTGAAGTGAATTTGAAGATGGGTACAGTAGTAAGTCTGCATCATGAATGAATGACAACTAATCTGTTTGCCAAAGCTCACTATAAGCACACATTATTTAAAAAGAAAAACAATCTGAGGAGACTTAAAACTGAACAAATTAAGCACAGTAAGTACTATAGGTGAGAAAAAAAAATAAAATCAGATTCAATTACATAAAATATTATCATAAAAAATACAAGTATTTTTCAAGCTGCAACATTATATATACAGAAGAAAATGTAATGAATGTCATTTAAGATCTCTGAATCTTGAGCCAGATTTGGATTTAAATCCATGCTGCAATACTTTCTTACTGTTTGATCTTGAGGAGGATAGTAACAGTGTTTTAAAATGAACGCAAAAGTACTGCCATTGTGCAAGCCCTTGAAGATAAACATATAGAATTAACAGAGGCCATAGTCAGTGTTCATCTCCATCAGTTATCACTAACATTGCAAGCTCTGTTCCCAGTTCAGTTCCTCTTCACAACTGGTCCATTAGGTGACCTCTCAGTTTGACTCCCAAATGCTAATTAAATACACAGACTGTAAAGGACATGCAGGTATATTTTTACTTCCAGAGTACACTGGAGCAATGATTGCCAACTTTTAGAAGTGGAAATATTTTACTTTAAAAATAAAAACGAAAGCCCAGGATTCTCTTGGAGAGGAATGGTAAAGTTAGACAAAGCCAGCAATCTCTGTATTTATCAGCATGAGAGAAATTCCTAAGAACTGAGTAGGTACTGCCACATCTAGCACCTATCTTCCAATTTTATTTAAATTTTTGTCCCTGTTCTTTCTTTGTTATTTATGTTTCCTTTTTTAAACCTAGTCAATCTATTTTTTTCTGGTTTTGTGGCCCCCGTTACCCTCATAAATTGTGTTTCTCTTGACCTTTCCCTGAAGCATAAACCAGAGTATCTAGAACAGACTTTCTCCTTTCAAGGCAAAATCAACTCTTAGCTGACCCTCCAGAAAGTTTTCAAGGATTGTAAATCACATGGGAGCAAATCGTTCATATTTCTCCTGTAGAGCAGCTGGTGGCTTCAAAACACATAACTTTGGGTTGACAGCTCAGCCCCTTACCCGCAGGCACCAGTGTTTGTTTGGGAGATATCCGCAAAGAGTAAATCTTTGAAATAGATCTTAGTATATGAGATATTAAGCAAAATAAGTCCATACTGTTCTATAAGAATTTGTAAGGACCAGGTTCAGCCTTCTGTAAAACCACTAAAGGTTTTCCTCCAATAATTATTATAAAAAAAAAAAATCCCAGGAAGCTCTAGTGACCTAGTGGCAAGAAGCTACACTGCAATACCAGAGGCGCACGCTTCGAATCCACCAGATGATCTGCTGGAGAAGGAGGGACAATCTCCTGTACCAGTCAGATCCGAGTTGACGGTACACACACACACAAATAATAAAATAAAAATTAAAAAGAAATCCCTACAGAACCTGTACATTTCTAGATTTTTGTCTTAATCCTGGACCAAGCACTTAATCATCAAAGGATTTGCTAGCATTTCTAAACTTTACTTTTTAAAATATTTTTCTGCTTAGAAATCACTTTTTTTGCAAGGAAAGAAATGAACAATCTTTCCTCATGCAATTTACTGACTTTGAAAACCTATTGGAGGGTCAGCTACGAGTCAATTTGACTCAATAGTACAGAACAACCCTTTCAGTAACTTCTAAGTCAAAAGCATTAAAAGATAAGCAAACCAATGCCATTTCTACAAGAAATACGATACGAGGATGCAATTAAAGTTTGCATCTTCTTCAATGCCTCGAATTTGCACATAATTTAGGTTGGCTGTGTCACAAGAATAAGAGAATCTGAGGTAGCCACTCGGGGTGGCAGCCACTCAGGACTCCCAGTCCATGCTTCACAGGAGATATGTCCTTCCTGTGATCCTAACTGGACAAAACCTGAAAACATACAATTTCCAAGACAGAAAAAGTTCTCTCAATCCCTCCAAATTGTTTTGAGGAGGTCACAAAAATCTAGGCTTTCACCCAGAAAATTGGGGATTAATCAATTGATGAAATAAACTAGTGTCCTTTTCACTGTATGTGCTAGGATCAAAGAGGAATTTGAAGGAATAAGTTTCCGCTTTGGTTTCTCTTTGTTTATGTACAACACAATTACTTAGTTCAAAAGATATTACATAATGAGGCACTTGCTTTAAAATATGGACACTTATATAAACTTTCTTATAATTTACTGTCTTCTTGCAGTAAAAATGGAAGGGGAAACCAAAGCCAAACCCACCGTCGAGCTGGTTCTGATCCGTAGTTACTTTTCAGTGCGTTTCCGAGGCTGTGCCTGGTTATGGGAAGAGACTGCCCTACTTTCCTCTTAGAGTGGCTCTTAGATTTGAACTGCCAACCTTCCCTGCCTCTGTACAAGTTCTCTCTTATTCTTTCACTGCACAGAAACTAGGAGCAGAACAATTCTGTTTCTTCCTTACCTAAAGTTTTTAGAATATTCAGAGAAAATCTGTTTCTTTCTTCACAGAAAACTCCCTGATACTAATTTAAAAGGAGATTCACTACATTCCCTAAAAATTATATTCAATGACAACTCCATAATAATGTAGAGTACAAAAGCTTACTCATGCATTAATTTGTTTTGTGTTTAAATATAATTATGTCTTACACTGTGTATGTTTTTCCTCTCTTTAATTCTTTTACAGAATAGTTATCAGTGAAAATATGCTCACCTCATCAGATTTGAGGAGAACACTAAGAAGATAGGAAGACTACAGTCAAGTAAAAAAAAGAGCATGTTAATCAGACACCCCAATACATTTTATTTGTTAAATTTCAGGATGCAGAGTTCTCTAGAATGGATTCCAGTGACTCAAAAATGGAAAAAATGCTTATGTTCATTAATATTTCAACATGGAAAAAATATTTACTTGCAGTCGTGCTTTTGTATGTTGGTATATTTTGTATAGCTCATTAACTGGAAAATTGACAGTCAAAGCTGTAGCTGGTTCTGTTCATAGTTCTTTAAGACTGATTTGTTCTATTCTAGTTTTGTGATTGTGATTAGATGAAGGCTAACCTTGTTTCTCATTTTGAAATGTTTTCTTTTTTTCTAAATAAATTAAGTAGAGCCAAAAGTCCTATCATTTCTTCCACTGTTCAAGGCAAAAATGATGTTATACAAATAAAAAATACTTTTAATCCACATAAATAAAGCTTATGCTTTAAAATACCACATATGTGAATAAATTACGTATATATGTCTATTTTATGATAGCTTGGAAGTAGGAGTAGCATCCACTTTCTAAACTACCTACCTCCGGAAACTCTATGAACTTTGATAAATGTCGATAGTTATAGAAAGGCTGTAGGTGTTTTGTTCATAGGGTCACTGTGAGTCGTGCTCAACCCGAAGGCAATCAATAACAATTACGATAACACCCATATTCATCACTTAATTAAATAAATGAGCACAAAGATGTTTCCCCCATAAGATGATGAGATGTTACCCACGTGTAAATGACTCATCTGAAAAAAAAACCAATCTGGTTGTAGAGCCTCAATTCCTTAAAGATATGATGTGCTATGTTCTTCTGAAAGAATAATTTATACATGTGTTCAGAGTATTCTGAAAGAGCAAAGAATGATTTTTTTTTCTTACAAAAGAAACTAATTGTACATGCTGCAAGGTATGCAAACTTATATGCAGATGAGTATTTTGACAAGTCTAAATTTATCTAAATTTCCAAATCTTACTAAAACTCTTCCAGTTTACTTTTCTATAAACCAAACTTTGAAAATCTCAATTATCCTTCTATTTTAAGAATAAAGATCTTATGAAGCACTGGTCCTTATGAGACTGATAAAAAACCAGATGGGAAAATGGAAGAGAGAGGGTATAAGGGTCAAGTGGGGGTAAATCCTAGTTGGGTGTCACAGGTGGGCGGGTGGAGGAAAGGGGTGAAGGAATTAGGAAAGATCCAATGGAGCCCTGAAAAGACAGGGTAATACTAAGATTAGATCACTGGTGATTAATTTTCTTAAACACAATATATAGGAATGATTGTACAAAAAATCTGAATGGATGAGGAATGTGTGAAACACAATGTCTATGAATAAAACACAATATATGTGAATTTTGTATGCAAATAAATATAAAATAAACTTTAAGAAATAGATGTGAATTATATTTCTGCAGTTTGTAACTAAATTCTTTTATGGTATGTTGTTGTTCTTGCTGTTGTGTGCCATCAAGTTGCCTGCAACCCATAGTGACCCTATGTACAGCAGCTCTGAAGCCTGTCCTGTCCTGAGCCAGTCTCACTAATTCTGACACATCAACCCCCATTGTCCCAGTTACTGTATCAATCTATCTCTCCTGGGGTCTTACTAAGCTGCCCCTCCATCCTTCTGACCCTGATGTCCTTCTCCAAGGATTGGTCCCTCCTGGCCATATGCCCAAAGTATGTGAGATGGAGCTTCAAAATCTTAGCCTCCAAGGAGATATTTGGTTTCACCCTCTCCAAGCAGATCTATTTGTTTTCTTGGCAGTCTATGGTATGTATGTTCAAGATTCTTCTCGAGCACCACAATTTTCAAAGGCATCGATTCTTCTTCTGTCATTCTTAGTCATTATTCAGCTCTCTGATGCAGAGAAAGTAATTGAGAAATAAGTATGATTGGAGAAATGGAAAGGCAGTGAACGAGAGAAGGACCTTCAATAAAATGGATTGACACAGTGACTGCAGCAATGGGTTTAGGCAGAGTAGAGATTGTGAGGGTGGAGTGGAATAGGGTAGAGTTTCATTATGTTGTGTAGAAGGTTCTGATGAGTCACAGTTTCTGAAAAGACAGCTATGAAAATTATAGAACAATTTCCTTAATCTCATATTATTGTTGTTGTTGAGTGATGTCGAGCCGTATACAACTCATAGCAACCCTATGAATGAAAGACCTGAACAATTGTATAACTTTCATTGTTTCTCGAAGTTCATAGGATTTCCAGAGGCAAGCTATTTCGGAAGTGGATGCTACTCCTGAAGGAAGAATATGACAGTTGCCCCACCACCCCCTAGCTTGATCACTTCCTAAGAAACTTGATAAACTTAGCTGGTCATATCAAAGACCAGACCAGACAATGGATCCTGATGAGAGTCTGAGCTTGATTAAAACAGCTAAAACCTAACTTAATTAACACGCCAATTTCCAAGAAGTACCATCTTGGTCCTCCCCAGAACCCCTATAAAAAGGAAACTCCCCAAACTGCCAATGCACCATTTCGATCCTGTCTGCATGCCATGTGGCCAGGTCACTTGGTATCCATCTCAGACCGCACAATAAAGGCCTGTCCATTTCTTGGGACCAATTTCTTTCTTTATTTCTCTCCCTCTTGCCCTCATGCCCTTTGTTTATATCTAACAACTCCTTTTTCCAAGCTTGTTTTAATCTGGGAGCTCCACCAAACATTATCCTCCGTGGATAACCATTATTGCATTTGACACTTCAGTGTCACAGTGTTTCACATAACAGCAAACACGAGTTACCTCTATATAGCAAATAGACCAGTGCTATACCACTTAGAAGAATGTCTGACCAAAAAAAAATTAAAACCAGGCCTGAGGGCTGCAGATTAAAATCACCCACCTTTAGCTTGGTAGCATAGCTTTCTGTCCATTAGGCCAACTGAGCTCTCTCTATGTTGTTGTGGTTGTTGTTATTAAGTGCCATCTGTAACGGAGCAAGTCCCCAAAAAGATCACTGAGCCAATTAGCCAAATTACCAAAGTTTATTTCAAGTTTGAATCCAGGCCCCCGTGTACTAACACAGCAACATCGACCCTAGAGCCCCGAGCTAGCGCATGCTTCTCCTTTTTATACTCCTGTTACTTCTCTGTCTAACTATACATTCTTCGATTGGCTACCTATAGTGGTAAGAGTACTAGTTTGCTTTCAATTGGTTAGATATAGCTCAGGGAAGTGGTTTGGAGACTTGTTTGAACCCGATTGGTAAGGAAATGGTTTGGAAACCTATTTCAATCTGATTGGTTACCTCAAATATAGAGAAGTTTGTTACCCTTACGAAAAGCCCCTTATACCCTTACAAGGAAGAAGAATTCCACTTTATGGCAGTTGAACTAATTAGGGTGTGATTCACCGCAGGTGGGGGTTGTTGGCTAGAATCTACTCAAGCCGGTGGGGTGGGGGTAGCTGCACTTTACCAGAAACCGAGTTTCTGATACTCGGTTCTTACACCATCGAGTCATAGATGACTCATAGCGACCCTATGAATGAAATACCTGAACACTAGTATAACTTTCATTGATTCTCCAGGTTCATAGGGTTTCTGGAGGCAAACTATTTCGGAAGTGGATACAGCCCTCAGGCCTGGTTTTAGTTGTTTTTGGTCAAACATTTTTCTAAATAGTAAAACTCTGGTCTGTGCATTGCTGTACAGAGGTAACTTATGGTTGCTGTGATGCTAAACACTTTGACACTCATGTGCCTAATGTGATAATGGTTATCCATGCTGGACAGTGTTTGGTGGAGTTCCACAATCAAACCAAGCTTGGAAGCTTTAGCGGTATACACTTCCGAAATAGCCTATATGTTAGGGTATAATTATGTCCTACAGGGTTTTAAATAAATAACATATAATTGTGTGTGTCACATTTCCAGGCCTTTCTTTTGAGACTTTATGAAAATGACTTCTGCCTTCACCATGACCATGCAATTTCTTGCAATCTATGAGGTGTTTGATAATGTTGATCATTCCCTTTAAAAAGGAGAGGAAAGATGGCAGAAAAGAAGAGAAAAATTGATATGGGTAGGATAAGGGACACCTGACTCAAATTATGACAGGATCTAAACTAAGTTACTATTTTCATCTGTGGGGGGGGGGACCAATTAAAGAAACAAGTCCCTAAAAAGAAGCAGGCACTCATGTGAAACCTGGATGAAGACCTGAAAAAGGGGCGGTGTTACCAACACCCAAGATGAGTGGTAGAGTAATTTCAAAGTCAAAGGCATTAGGAGGTTATAAGATTTTGACATTTCAGCAAATATTAGAGAATTTAGAGAATAATTAATCTATGCCCTCCTTGAATAGTTCCACACTTTTTTGCTATACTTCCAGTTATGCATTTTGTACATTTCAGTATAATGTTTATGGAGAGAAACAAACTTTACTCTCTTCACATTTTAATAATTAAATCAGCAAAAATTATAATAAGAAATGATGGACGGTATTAATAAATTCAGAATTTTCTAAATATGTATCAGTTCTAAAACTATAGTTATGCAGTTATAGAACTGATAAAAGTTTTCTCCAGCCTGTAAACTAACTACTTTGACTTAGAATTCTTTCTTTCCTTTCTTTAGTCATGTAAACTAGTTTAAGGTGTATGTTTACCAGGAGAGGAAATGCATCTTTGCTAGATTAGCATTTACCTCTTTGGAACTGTTTTTCCCAGTCATATATAAATTTTATCTTAATCTTCCTGTTTCCCAGGAAGGGAAATGTGCCCTTCCTGAATTACTGTTGTTGTTGTTATGTGCCCTCGAGTCGTTTACGACTCATAGCGACCCTATGCACATCAGCCCTAAACCCTGCTCTATCCTGCGCCAACTGCACTGCCTCTGACACACCCATCCCAATTACCCCAGTCACCAAATCAATCCATCTCATAGAGGATCTTCCCCTCCTGCGTCGTCCCTCCACCCTCCCAAGCATGATGTCCCTCTCCAAGGACCCGTCCCTCCTGGCAACATGTCCAAAGTATGTCAGACGAAGCCCCAGAATCCTTGCCTCCAAGGAGTAGCTTGGTTTAATCCTCTCCAAGATGAATCTGTTTGTTTTCCTGGCAGTCCATGGTACATTCAGTACCCTTCTCCAGCACCACAGCTCAAAGGCATCAACTCTCCTTTTGTCTTCTCTAATCATTGTCCAACTCTCTGATGCATAACAAGCGATTGCAAAGACCATGGCCTGTATCAGGAGCACCTTAGTCTCCAGAGAGACACCGTTGCTCTTGAGTACTTTAGAGAGGTCCCTAACAGCAGACTTTCCCATCGCGATACGCTTTTTGATTTCCTGACTGCTGGTGCCAAGAGTGTTGACTGTGGAGCCGAGCAAACTGAAGCTGTGAACAATCTCAATCTCTTCGCCATCCATCCTGACGCTGCCAATTGGTCCAGTGGTGAGAATCTTTGTCTTCTTGACATTGAGCCTCTGTCCATTCTGAAGGCTGCAGTCCTTGACCCTTCACAGCAAGTGCATGAGGTCTTCCTCAGTTTCAGCAAGCATGGTTGTGTCATCTGCGTAACGCAGATTGTTAATAGATCTTCCACCAATCCTGATGTCACAATTCTCCTCATAGAGCCCAGCCTCTCGGATAATCTGCTCTGCATACATGTTAAAAAGGTATGGAGACAGGATGCATCCCTGGCGTAACACCCTTCCCAATTTTGAACCATGCAGTGTTGCCCTGCTCTGTTCTGACGACTGCCTCTTGGTCCAAGTATAGGTTTCGCATTAGCACAATTAAATGTTCTGGGATTCCCATTCTTTTCAGAGTCAGCCACAGTTTGTTATGATCCACACAGTCAAATGCCTTTGCATAATCAATGAAACACAGATAGACATTGCTAGCATTTTTATATAAACTGTTCTTTTCAAATGTAGAAATTCTGTAACTTTACTAACAAAAGTGTATTGTTAAGTGAGTTAGTATCTAACCCTAGTATAAAAACCTAATGACTACTCCCAGATGGGGAGACTGTTTTTGATGAGAACTCGCTGTCTTCCCAAATCTGTAGTAAAGTGCTTATGGATATTGCAATTCATCTGTCTTATTGGCAATTGACTCCCCAAAGAACCTCTTGCGTTCAGTAACAGGAATTCTTATTTATTAAGACAATTTGACCCAATATAGGTTAGTTGTACTGTTAAACCAAAGACAGAACCTTATGCTGGTTCAAATCCACCGTTGTCTCTAGGAGAGAAAGATGGGCAGTCTCCTCCTATGCAATGTATAATCTCAGAAACTAAATGGAGGATTAGTTATGAGTCAGTTCCAGCTTGACAATAAGTTAATAAACGTAGTTCCTTTTGAAAGAGAACTCTGATGGCATAATCTGTAGGAACTTGTGCTACAAATCATAAGGTGGTTCTTGTTCGGCCGTTCAAAACCACGAGTCATTCTAAGAAAAAAGATGAACCATTTCCTCTCTTGCAATTTACAGCCTCTGGGAAGAGTCAGTTCTATGAGTAATTTCTTACTTGACAGCAATGACTTTTGTAGTTAAGCTGGCTCTTAAATAAAAGTAGATGAAACTAATTAGAAAATGTTTCACCATTCCTGGTTGTTTGCTTGCATTGGTGTAGGCAAAGACTTTTAACAGGATGCTGATATGTCAACTTTTCCTTGGTCTTTGGTGCATTATGGGAGCATGAGTGGTTGAGGTGGAGAATTCTCAGCTTTCAAGTAGAAGATTTAGATTCAATTGCCAAACACTTCAGGTCTATCTAGTAAGAATCAGGAGGCTAAGAAGCTTGAACATGTTTTCATGAAGCTCCCAAACTAAGGAAGACTAAAACAAGGACATAACAATCTACTTCTTTTATATATATGTATTCTTTTTATTCATTTTAATGAACGTTAACAGTGACTTTGGCTTTCCATTCATTCATTGTTGCACTTTTCTCCCTGCTCAATCTCCCCCTCAGTTCGCTCTTCACTTTGAAAAGTAAAAGAAAAATTCTTTCATTGTTATATAGTCCCTCCCCCGCCCCAGTCCACTCCACTCTGCAGCCTTCGTTTTGGACTCCTGTCATAACAATAATACCTAATAATATATCCCTTTTAAACAGTTCTCTCCCTCATCTGTTTCAAATTCTTATACGGAAACTCTACGAACTTGGAGAAATTATGAAAGTTATACAAGAGTTCAGGTCTTTCGTTCATAAGGTCACTATGAGTTGTCTACGACTCGATGGCACTTAACAACAGCAACAACATAGAGAGAGCTCTGTTGGACTAGTGAGTAGAAAGTGATGCTACCAAGCCAAAGGTAGGTGATTTTAATCTGCAGCCTCAGGCCTGGTTTTAGTTGTTTTCTTCTAAGTGGTATAACACTAGTCTGTCGATTTACTATGATGTGAAACACTGTGACACTGATGTGTCAAATGCAATAATGGTTATCCATGGTGAACAGTGTTTGGTGGAGCTTCCCCATTAAACCAAGTTTGGAAGCAGGAGTGGCATCCACTTCTGAAATAGCTTGCCTCGAGAAACTCTATAGAGAAATGATGAAAGTTATACAAGTGTTCAGGTCTTTTGTTCATAGGGTCACTATGAGTTGTCTACGACTCAATTGCACTTAAGAACAACAACAACAACAACAACAATAACCTATCTGTTAACTCTCTCTGCTGTGCACTTATTTTACGTTGTTGTTAGTTGCTATCAAATTGGTTGTGGCACATGGGCATCTCTGAGATTCGTGGCTCTCTTATGTTTTCCAGAGTTCTACCAATTTCATCCCTCAAAATTTACTGTTAGCCTATAATGAAATCTGTAGTCATTTTGCAGCTTGTAAATAGAAAGAACAGAGTTGTTTCCTTTTGAATAACTCAGTAGTAAGTCTGTTCTGAATAAAGAGGAATATATCTTTTTTAAAAAAGTTTTCATTATTCTTACCTTATCATTATCTTTCTAAATGCAATCATTATTTTTGACAAGTAAACATTTGAGAATAACAGTATCAGCCAATTACTTGCTATAGCATTGTATCATTGTGGAGTAAAAAAGTCAAAAGCATATAGAGGAGGAGTTCACTTGTAAGTTAACTATGGTGAGAGCCTCTATCCCCAAAGGACATTGTAGGTCCTGCTGAGAATTCTGGGTCAGAAATTTCTGAGGTTCTTCCTGAGGGGCATACTTGCATGAAGTAAGTTAAAACAAAGGAATCTATGTCACAATGTGAAGTAACCACCCTGGCCCTCTTGTGTCACACACTTTCCTTTAATGAATGTCAAGATTTTCACAAATCTATTTTACTCAGTAGTAGCTTTTGAATAAATATACTGTAACTTCTCAAAGTGATTCTTTTAAATATACAGTGTAGAGTATTTCTGAAATCCCAGGACATTATGAGTACATTTTTTGATTTGTTAAGCTAAATGACAAGAAATAGTTTTTGTGTTATATTTGGATGTTTGTAAACCAGTCCTGCAATGTGTGTGTGTGTGTGTGTGTGTGTGTGTGTGTGTGTGTGTGTGTTAACCAAGATATTTGCAGAATTTTATTTTAGATAATTTCAGTTTTTTATTTACTTTTCTCTAGCTTCTGAATATCTTTTAGCAAATATCTATTACATTTTAAAAGAGAAGACTACAAAAACATCATTAACATTCTTAAATTTTTTTTAAAAAAATGAAAAGGCAACTTTCTTTCTTTGTTTTTGGTTTGGTTTGGTTTTAAACTTTTTATTTCTTTATTTTTCCCTACTAGTTTATTTATAAAATTCAAATCCAAAGTTGAACAAATTCTTTCAACTTTCCTCACCCCCACCCCATCAAATTGTACAACCCAGTGATTAATCCTCCATTCCCCCTGCACATCCACATCCCTCTGCTTCCAGCCTCTCTCATCCCTCCTGGATTCTTATACTCATTGTAAAATAACAGTTTTATACAATATTTATCCTTATGGGACTGAGTTCACTCAGCAAAATGCTCTCCAGTCCTTCCCAAGTTAGGTAATAATTTACAAAGTTATTGCTCCTGTGTGCTGCATAGTATTCTATTGTGCAAATGTACCATAATTTCTCAATCCATTTGTTTGGACATTTGGGCTGTTTCCATGTTCTTGTGATGGTAAATAATGCTGCTATGAACATTGGTGTACAAATCTCAGTTTGTGTCTCAGTTCTCCTATTTTCAGGCTATATTCCAAGTAGTGGAATAGCTGGGTCATATGGAATTTCTATGTTCAGCTTTTCGAGGAAGTGCCAAACTACCTTACAGAATGGCTGCACCATTTTACAATCCCACCAACAATGTATAAGAGTTCCTTTCTCGCCACATCCTCTCCAACATCTATTACTTGCTGCCCTGTTAAACTTTGCCCCTCTTACTGGATTGAGATGTTACGTCCTAGGACGATATTCAAATGGCAAACAGACATGAAAAAATGCTCCAAATCACTGGCAAAAGACAACAGTTATAACACATCCCATTCAAAGATAAACTTCATTAGTGTTAGTCTGGGCAAAAAGGGCCAAAGAGAAGAATGAAGAATTCAGAACTCAAATGCTGATGGTCTTTCTTATTGCTGATAAGAAGAGGAAACCTTGCCTACCTGGCTAAGCTAGCAGGTGGCTTGTAAATCAGACTGGAATGTCCCTCCCTAAAGACTCTGTTTGTAGGACAACGGGTCATTGGAAGGTTGATTGCCCTTCAGCGCCTAGTCATAGAAGGTCAGTCCCTCCACCGGATCCAGTCCCTATGGACCTTCTAGGCCTAACTGCAGAGGATTGAAGATGCCCAGGTTCAACAACCCTTCCCACTCCTAAGCTCCCAAGGTAACCTTCAGGAACCAAGCAAACCAGTTTCCTTTCTGATTAGCATGAGAGCTACCTGTTCAGTACTCCCCTCTTTCTTGGGTTCTGTTTTCCCTACCCGGGTCTCAGTAATAGGGATTAATAGTCTTCCCTCCAAGTCTCTTATCACTCACCAGGCATTGTCAACCCTATCATATAGTATCTTTCCACATCATCTGTAACCTCTCACTACCAACCTGTTTTCGTTACTCTAAAGAACTCCTCTTGTTTTCCTGCTAAACTTCATTCCTTGTCTCCACACAACACTGCAAAAGTTTAAAAACCATCATTACTTGCCTACTTTCCTATAAACTCCTTATCCTAAATAATAAGTAATCTTCTGGTGTGCAGTCCCACACTCACACTGCTCAAATTTCTTGGCCTCCAAAGGATACAGAGTATCGCCTTCCAAGGCCCAACTTTCTCTCCTCACAGTCAAATATATCAGCTTTCAGTTAACTCCCATCACTAAAAGTCTAACAGTCACTGTGCACATAGCCATTAAAAACCTCAAACCTCCTCAAACTGCTGATCAAATCCTCTCCTTTCTCGGCTTTATTAGTTTCTTCAGACACTGGATCCCAAATTTTTCTTTACTTGCAAAACCTTTCGCAAACTCCAATACGTCCTTCTACAGTTGCCACCCCTTACTTTACAAAATTCCTCTAAACATTTTCACTGTTCACTGATAAAAATAAATTATTGCTGTTAATGTTTTAGCTCAACCTCTTGAACCCACCTTCACACCCATTACATACCTAAGCAGCTCTCCTCACTAAAAAGCACTGATACAGAAGCTCTATTTACTTTTCCTCAAAAATCGTAATATTTTCTTCTCCCCTAGTAAGAAATGATGTCCGTAGCTTAGCTGCCCTCTCAGAGGGAGCGGCTTTCGCGGCCTCATTGCTACATAAGCGAAGCAAGAGCCTACCTGGGCTCTTTATTGGTCTGGCTTATACCCTCTGAACTAGGCCAAACTTCTCCTTTTCTGCTTTGTCCTTTTCCCCTCTCTGTCCTTTTACTCTGGTCCCAAATATCAAGGGCAATTTGCCATTTAAATATAAATACATCCAACACCAGCTTCAACTCTCAACTGCAAAAAACTACCCCTCTGAGGTAAAAGTCCAATCAATCCCTGAAGCGCCCAGGGATTGCCTTGGCTCTTTTACCTCATTAAAAAGGAAGAACCTGTCCCAGGGACAGCTCTCCTCCTCCAAACTCGTGAACATGTGGCATTACACCTAATCTGAGAATCTGTCCCAGGGACAGCACTCCTCACAAACCTCCGGCATTGTGCCTAATCTGGGGACCTGTCCCAGGGACAACTCTCCTCTGAAAATTATGTATCCTCAACATCAGGCCTGATTTAAAGCAATCTCAAATTGTATAACCTAATTTGGCTCATTCAATCCATCTGCCCTCCAAAACATAAGAACTGAAATGGCAAATAGTCAAGGGTTTATACTCAAACTTTCTTTACTGTCCACTTTCATGTCTCTCTCTACCTCAAAGTTTGCCCTGATTCCACGTTAAAATTCTCTGAAAATGCTGCAAAATTGGAAGTCTATGTAACCTGTCTTTCACTCTCTGGTCTAAAAGCACCTAGGACGTGCTAGATCACCTCAATTCTTTACACTCCTCCATGAGCTTGATCTGCCTTCTGATTACTCCTCTTTGAACTGTCCTTGGGAACACCCTTCACAAGGGTTTTCTGCCTCTTACCATTGCAAACCTTCAAAACACCAGACTGATTTAAGAAGTCGAACAAAATTCAACTCTAAGCCTAATTAAGCCTCACTCCAGCATACCATCTCCAGGTTTGGCCTCCCTACTTTAATACAAACAGACAATGGTCCTAGCTTCATCTCTGAAAACATCCAGCCGGTATCATCTAGTTTAAGTATCTCCTATAAGCTGTACATACCATATCACTTCCAGTCTTCAGGCAAAACAAAGCATATAAGTAAACTCAAGTCCTGTCTTACTAAATTGACTGTCAAGTTACATAAGTCTTTTTTTTATTAATTTTTTTTCTTTTTCTTTTACTTCATTGCTTTTTATGTGTGTACTATCAAATCAGATCTAACTGATACAGGAGGAGATTGTTCCTCCTTCTCCAGCAGAGCATCTGGTGGATTCTAACCATGTACCTCTGAGATTGCAGTGCAGCTTCTTGCCACTAGGCCACCAGAGCTCACCTACACAAGTCTTAAGTTAACTTACTTCCTTTTGCCTCAGCCTGTATCTGAACAACACTCTGTTCACCTTCCTTTCTAAATTCCTTCCAACTGATGTACAGCCAACTACTTCTGCTAAACCATAACTTGCTCACCAAGCCCCTTCGTTTAGCATCATGCCTTATCTCTCCCTCCTTAAACAATTACTCTAAAAACACTCACACTTCTGTATACCCAGACTCTCATCTAAAGGTCTGGACCAAACCACTAAAGTCACTTCAAGAAATGCCATTCTCATCAAACAGCATGCACCCAAACTTCTCCTACCATACTGAAGCAGGCCTGTGCAGTCACCCTGACCACATCCACAGCTATTAAAGTCATGGGTGACCCCCCATTGACACCACCTTTCTCAAGTCAAACATGTTCCCCTCACTGAGTAAATTTCCTATACTCTAAATGCCAATACCCAAGTACAAGTCTCCAATGCCATTCTCCAAGCTAAGCAAACAATGATACAACAAGCCTCTGGAGAGCCACAAACTATGCTGGCTCCAACTTGGTTGCAAATTATCTAGGGCACCTGCACTTTACTATTCCTTAACCAAAGCCAAATGGCAACCAATCTTTCCCATTGTTTCCTGTGTGCCTCTTTACAATGACCTTTGCTAGCAGCAGTACCAATCAATTTCTATAGACCACACTCCACCAAAACACCTCAAGACATTCCATCAGCCCAAAAAAACTCATTTCTAACTTAAATTTTCCTTCTTTAAGACCAATAGTAATCATAAGCATATATGTCTCTAAATTTTTACTTCACAGGATCAAGAAGATGACCACCTTAATTCTCCCCTGACCACTAATCCCAGACTGTCTCACTCTAGGCTCTGAACCCCCAGATCGTCACCCCTGTTCAGCAGGAAGTAGCCAAAAGAAAGATACATCACCCTGTTTTATCATCAAAAAGAGTCTAAGATCTTAGTTTGGGCACAGAGGACCAAAGAGAAGAATGAAGAATTCAGAACTCAAATGCTGATGGCCTTGCCTGTTGCTGATAAGAAGAGAAAAGGGCCTTGTCTGTCTGGCTAAGCTAGCAGGTGGCTCGTAAATCAGAATAGAATGTCCCTCCCTAAAGATTCTGTTTATAAAAATCCTCCCCAGTAAGTTCACAGTGTGACTTCCCATCCTGCCTCTCCAGGATGAGGAACTCACCGGGAGCTCCTCTTCCCCCCTTTAGTAAAGCTGCATTAAGCGTTCTCCCATTCTCTCTGATTTGTTCTTTAAGTCCACTAACCTAACCTAACAATTAGCCTATGTGGAGTTGCATTTTTATAATTGATCATTTTCTAGATGGTCATCCAAATTTGTGAATTCTTTGACTCCTTTGCATGGTGACCATGTTTCCACAACTGTTTAGATATGGCTAACGGAGAACTCTGTCAATTCAAATGAAGAGGCAAGAATTTCAGTCCTGCAATGGATTATTTTATTTATTATTATTATTATCATCATTATTATTATTATTACAGGTGGTGTGGAGAATAGAACTTGAGAGGATGAACATCTGTGAGAGACTCTCATCTATTTGCACTTAGCTTGGACTTAAGAGTTATTCTCATACTCAGGTCTACCATTTCACAATGAAAAAATAAACAAAATTGCTAACTTCTCTCTACACAAGTTTGAGGAACAAACTTCAACCTGACTTCACATTATCAGTTGCTGAAAATCAGTCTAGGAAACTTGTTAACTAGGACTGTTATCTCATTTTGAGTCTTTTCCAAATAGTCTTGCTAAATGCTATCAAAGAGCACCATGTATTGAAATGTGTTATTTCAGACTCTGGATAACTTATTAAAAGTCTGTCCTTTACCCTTCTTATGACTCCTCTCTCATAGCTGCTGTTATTAGTAATAAGATGTGTGTGCTGAAGAAAGTCAGTGACATAATTTCTAGACCTTTTAAAACTGATGTAGAATAATAATTTCAAATACTGCCAATCATGTGAATATGTTTTCCATTCTCTGCTAAAAGAATAACAATGAAAGGAGTTTTTCTTTTTCTTTCCAAGCAGGAGAGTGAATTGGGGAGGAGGTGGTGGTGGGTGGAGAGAAAAGTGCAGCAATGAATGACTGGAAACCCTAAGTCTCTGTAAACTTTAATTAAAATTAATTTTCAAAAAACTTTTAAGGTATAAGTAGTAAGTTCAAAGTTAGTTAATCTGAGAGAGCTTAACGTAAATCAACGAAATTATTTCTAGACCTACTAAAGTATGTTGTTACGTTGTTATTTGCTGTCGAGTTGCTTGCAACTCATAGTGACCTTATGTACAAGAGCCCTTAACCATGCTCTATCCTGGGTCAACCTCACTGTCCCGGACACACCTACTCCCATTACCCCAATCACTGAATCAATCCATCTCATTGAGGATCTTCATCTATTGTGCTGTCCTTCTACCCTTCCAAGCATGCTATCCCTCTCCAAGGACTGGTCCCACCTTGCAACATGCCCAAATTATGTCAAAGCTTCAGAATCCTTGCCTCTAAGAAGCAGCCTGGTTTCACCCTCTTCAGGATGAACATATAAAAATGCTAAATCTCTACATTTTTATTGGATCAAAGCAGTTCCGTCCATGTTCATTCAGATATAAAGAGAAAGACTCACTAAAAGATGACTGACATCAACTGTTCTTCTAAAAAAAGAGCAAATGGGATTGCAATAATTGCAAAGCTAAAATCTCTCTGCCTCTACCTGTCTTCCATTCTGTTTGTTACTGCATTCAAGGGGTTCTTCCCACATTCAATTGCCCTTTGCAGTATCTAAAACATTTTTTTGTAGATCTAGGAGAGCAAATTCTCTCAAAAACTGCCTCCCTGTGGGAGAAAGATGAGCAATCTCCTGCCATGGGATTAACTGCCTCTGAAAAACTGCCTGGTCAGCTATGGGTCAGTTCCAAGACTACAAAACAACAACAATAAGAATTTAAAGGTACAGGATTTTTACATTTAAAGAGAACAGTTTATATAGCATTACTAGCAAACAAACTTGGATTAGGTGTTAATCTACTTAACATACCACTATTGCTAATTCAAAGTTACATGATTATTATATTCAAAGAGACCAGTTCACATACAGTTACTAGTAAATAGACAATTTGGGATATAGTTTACATATTATGTGTGCCAGTAAGATTGGCTCAGGATAGAACAGAGTCTGAGGACCAAACAAATCTTAGATGGCCCAACCAGTTTTTCAGGCTGGAGGCACATGATGTCAGTTTTACAACTATATTAACATGTTTGAACAATCTTAAATTTATTGATACCACCCTCTCTTGTTTGCCACCACATGACCAGAGTAGTTTTCCTAAAACATAGATATGATAATTATACTTAAATCTCCAGTGGGTTTATGGGTGTAAAGTTCTTGCCTTTGACATGCACTTTAAGGATTTGGTCCAGTTTATGTGTCCAGTCTTAGCTGATCCAACACTATCTTAATGTTCTCCAGACTCCAACCACATTAACTGTTTCTTCCAAAAACTCAGATCTAGAGCCTGCTTCTGACTCAGAGACCACTTTCTTATCTTTCTTTCTTTTTGCCGCCTATCTTTGTCAGTTTCCATATATTTAAGGTCTGCATTTTTCAAATTTGTTTTGTGATCTTAATTTCATCTGCTTTGTTTACTAGTTCTCCAAATTCCAGAAGATTAATTTAAACAGAAAAACTCACTAAAATTCTGAATTAAATAAGTTTCCCTTACCTATTTGAGATAAAGTAGGTTGATCTCTTGGACCTCAAAAAATTAAGTCCTTTCTTCCCCTTTTAGTCACAATACTTAGTTCTTAAGACTGTTTTATTTATTTGTGTATCCGATAATTGACATTTCAATTCTTTAAGGTGGTTGTTGTTGAGCGCAATCATGGGAGTCTGTCAACAACAGATCTGAACCCTGTTCTATCCTGTGCCATCCTCATCATCTCTGACACAGTTGAGTCCATCGCTGGAGCCACTGTGTCAGCGCAACTAGTTGGGAGTCTTCCTCTTTCTCACTGGTCTTCAACCTATCCAAGCATGATGACCCTTTTCAAGAACTAGCCTCTCCTAGCCACATGCCCAATATGTGAGATGAAGATTCACCATCCTTGCCGGCTGAACCTTCTCCAAGACATTCTGTTTGTTCTTTTGGCAGGCTAGGGGACAGTCAGAGATTGGAAAGATAGCTTAGACTTTTCATTCTTTTGTTAGTAGTTCACTTATTAATTCAATTATTAATAGGAAAGATAAGAGCTAGTTTTCCAATTTTTTTGATAGCTACTAAATTTTTAGTCTATTTCTGCTTGTTAAAATTATTCCAATTTTTAAATACAGCTTACTCTCCAATAGGTTTTCAAGAGGCAGTAAATCACACTGAAGAAAATTATCCATCTTTCTCCTGCCCAGTCACTGGAGGATTTGAACAACCTTTCGTTTATCAATGCAACATCTTATAAGGTAGTCTACCAGAGCTCTCTTAACTTAAATCTAATTCACATTCCTATATTTGTCTTCATTTCACTAATAAAAGACTTTCTACTAAGATTTAGGGATTATAAAATATTTAATATATTCAGTGTTGTGCTCAACTTGGTGGCAATCAACAAAAACAACATATTCAGTGTTGTTTTTTGAAATACATAGCTTATTAATACACATTGTTTCTAGCAATTAACTTTTATGTCGTTTTTTACACCCATGAATTTAAAAATCAATTCCTTTTTCAATCTCATCACTATTTCAAAACAAAACCTAAATTAATAGGCAATGACTTTATAATCTGTGAAACTGACGATGTATTGTTTTGATATAATACCCTAGGTGATAAAGTTGTGAATTCTCATTGGCCATTATGACAATATAATTTAGAACAACCAGTTAGAAGGAAATGTGATCATATCTTTAGACACTTCAAAAATATTCACACATTTTTGTCTCCACCAGGAAAACTGTATTAAGTATGAAAAACTTAAAGGATATGGAGATGTTTCCATATACTGGTTCCTTTTTCTACCTCACACACCCTCTATACATTCATCTGAACTTCTTTATAAGACTGGTCAATTTCTCTATTGTTAAGTATTATCATTTTCAAGAGAGCTTTCTCTATAGACAAATGGAAAATAAAAATTCATATGAAAAGATTATATGCGTGGGTGAAAAAGAGTAGGATAGATTTAAATTGCAACATTAAAAATGAAAGAGTTCCTGGATTGTGTGAATATTTAACAAGATGGCCACTATACTAACTAAATGTTTGACAATTCCAGTGCCCTCAACGGCATCTCTAAAGAAAAACATGATAACATACCTTAAAAAAATCAGCTATAGAAAACCAAAGGAGCAGAACTCTACTGTAATACACACAAATTCATCATTAGTAGAGATCACAATGAACTAGGATCAACCTGGCTGGAGAGGATTTCCTCATTTTTACAAAAATTTAAGTAAAAAAAAATAGACTTTGAGAGGCACCTTCTAAAGAGACAGAGAGATGGTAACAAGTCCTCAATTTTAGTTTGTGTTGTCCTACCATGTGAAAGCCAAACCACAAATGTACAGGAGATGTATTTCTATGGCAAGAAGGAGAGAATCTATATACCACTACTAGTCCCAGACAAGGGAGCGCTGGTGGCCTAATGGCAAGAAGCTGTGCTGCAATCGTGAAAGCACATGGTTCAAGGTCACTAGATGCTCCACAGAAAAAGGATGAAAACTTGCCAGAGGGTCATCTATGGCTCGGTTCCCACTCTACGGTATACAACAACAACTACATTCCTAGACAAGGAAGAATCATCCTATAGATCCATCTTCCACAAAAGACATAATGTATTTAGTTAGTGGCTTAACCTATAATTCTATAATTTTCAAGTATGAAAATAGGTACTTATATTTTTATATTCCACATGTCAAATGTTTGGAACTCCATGCTAAAGGTTTTCACAGCTAAGAAAGAAAGAAATGCAGAAAGTAAAGAAGGAAGAAGAAAATTATTGTAATTTAAGTGCAAAGTGGAAAAGGGAAGTTGTATTATTTACTCTTAATTGTTAGTGACCCAGGGAGCTCTGGTGGTCTAGTGGCAAGAAGCTGCACTGCAATCCCAGAGGCATACAGTTCGAATCCACCAGATGCTCTGCTGGAGAAGGAGGGCAATTAAGAAGGAAGAAAATTACTGTAATTTAAGTGCAAAGAGGAAAATGGAAGTTATTGTATTTACCCTTTTAATTGTTAGTGGTGAATATTAGAAAAAATTCTATGATCTTGTAAGAAATCAAACAGTTGTACAAAACATAAAATTTGGACAATTCTTGCCCTAGTTAATTTATTTCTAATAAAATGTCCCCTTGAATCCCAACATCACTATTAAAATGTTTCATATACTGAAGATTTATTTCAGATAAGGGCTAAAATAAAAATTAAAACCATGGAAACACTAAAATATAACTTTAGTTTAAATGATAAAGACAGCCTTTTACAAACACTGGGAATGGCCACATAAATATAGCTAACCTACTTTTTATTGGAGGGCTGGATTAGGGATGGAGAGTTTTGCTGATATCTACAGACTTGAGTTTTAAAGCCCTTATCTTTGGTCTGCAAGAGACCTGAAAATGAAACTGCAAAAAGAACATTTGAAAGAAAAAAAAAAGCCAAACCAGTAACTTTAGTGAAGTTGTTGTTGTAAGCTACTGCAGAGTGACTTCTGGAGTCTTGAGGGCCCTATGTACAGTGGACAGAAGATGAGTTGAAGACAGGGTGAAAGCCAAGGCTGCCAGTGTTGGGGAAGAAACTGGGGAGGAAAACCTAGACAGAAAGTTAGGGAAATTATCCACTTCCTAAATAACATGCCTCCAGAAACCCTATGAACTTTGATAAATGTCGGTAGTTGGAGAGGGGCTTCAGGGCTTTTGTTCATAGGGTCACTATGAATTGTGCTCTACTCAAAGGCAATCAACAACAACAGCAACAACTCGTGATTTGTTTAGTACTATGTTTCAAAATTGTCTTTTAAACAGTTTTCTCCCTCCTCTGTTTCAGTGCAGTATACATTATTGAACCCATCTTACTCAGTCTCTCCCCAACCCCAAGGACAGTCCCATTCTACAACAGTGGCATCATGTAATATTTGTCCTTTTGTGACTGGGATATTTCACTCAGCATAATGTTCTCCAGAGTCAACCATTTTGAATAATATTGCATGAGTTCCTTGTTTTTTAATGCAGCATAATATTCCATTGTGCGAATATACCACAGCTTCTCTAGCCATTCGTTTGTTGATGGGCACTTATGTTGTTTCCAACTCCTTGCTATTGTGAACAAAGCTGCAATAAACATGGGTGTGCATATATCTAGGTATTTCTGTCATGACAGGAGTCTAGAGCGAGGGCTACATGGTGGAGCGGACCTGGGGGAGGGTTTGTAAAACAATGAAAGAATCCTTTCTTTTACTTTTCCATAATTTTTGACTCATGTACTTATAACTTGTTAGTCAAATTTGTGTCTTCTAGGTTGCAACACCCCCATGATACATCTTCAAGGATATGAACATGTACGGCCAAGCACAATCAATAAGAGTGCATCTAAATCCCAAAATCAATCTCCATAATAGTCTATGTGTTTCCTACTGCCAAAGGGGCCCTTTAGAGTAGTGAGAGAAGATCTTCACCCTGAAACCCACAGCGTCCCTTTTCAGCAGGAAGTAGCTAAGAGAATACGCCATCCCCTTTTCCTTATGACTCAGGGTGAAGTCTCTCTCAGGGAGGAGTGATAGGGAATGGCAAAGGACACACTGACAAAGAAGATTAATCAGAACTGGCTTTGACAAGCACTGTGGCATTTGGACAAGAACAAACTGGGAGGAGGGTAGAGAGAATAGTGCAACAATGAATGAATGGAAACCCAAAATCTCTGTAAATGTTTATGAAAATTAATAAAATATAATTATAGAAAAAAAATTGTCCTATTGTTTTAATGACCAATATAAAACTCTGATCTTACTTATTTTAAATATTATTTTAATAATAGTATTAGAATGCTATGAATACGCTCTACATTAATGTGTAGTAATTGTAGATTACTTCTGGAGGTTTTCTGTCCTTTTGGAAAGACACATATATATAGTGGGTAAAAAAAAGGGAGAGAATTCACGTTTTTAATGGGTTTTAATGATTTTTTTTCATTTCAATGTGATTTCAACGACTGCTTTTCACTTTTGATGGGTTACTTTGAATGTCATCAAAGACGCCCAACCCAAAGAGAAGAGTGTTCTTCACCAGAGCATTGCTGGGTGTTTTTGTTTTGCTTTGTTTTATCATATTGTTATTACTTTGCATAAAATCATTCATATGCATTGTGTTTCATGCATGTACATTGTGTTATATACAATATTTCATTATGTTTTGTTAATCATTCATATATATTGTAGTTTACATAATTAATATTGATCTATGCCTATTATCACTTCATTTTTAAAAAATATTCTTGTTTTTATACAATAATTTCTTTACATTATGCTTCAATCACATAGTTTTTTTAAATTTTTTAACTTTTTTAATTTTTATTGTATTTTTTTTTTTGGTGTACCGTCAAATCAGATCTAACTGGTACAGGAGGAGATTGTCCCCTCCTTCTCCAGCAGAGCATCTGGTGGATTTGAACCGCGCACCTCTGGGATTGCAGTGCAGGGCCTTGCCACTAGGCCACCAGAGCTCCCTTATACATTGTATTTTTTACAATCTTTCATATACATTGTTTTCCAGTCGTTCATAACATTCTATTTTACATTATTTTGTATTCATTTACTTACAAAGTTAATATATATTGTGTTTCACAGTATTCATTCACATTATGCTTCATACAATCATTCTCATGTACTATGTTTTATAAAATTAATCACCACTAGAACTTGTCCATCATTACTCTGTCTGTTCTTCCCATTTGCTTACCCTCTTCCTTCCACTCACTGAACTGTGCAGCCCTGTGATCAACAGACATGTAAAGAAATGTTCAGAATCAGGGGCAATAAGAGAGATGCAAATCAAAACCACAATGAGATACCATCTCACTCTAGTAACAGTGGGAAAATTTAGTAGAGCAGTAAGCAATATATGTTTGAAAAGATATGGAGAGGTGGGAATTTTCATATGGTCAAATGGTACAACTACTCTGGAAGACAGTTTGGAGTTTCCTCAAAATGCTGAACATAGAAATTCCATATGACATAAGTACTCCACTACTAGGAATATAACCCAGGGAAACTAGAACTGAGACCCAAATGAAGATTTGCACACCAATGTTCATAGCAGTGTTATTCACCATCTCAAGAATGTGAAAAACAGCCTAAATGTCCAACCACAACCAAATGGACTGAGAAATTGTGGTACATTCACACATGGAATACAATGCAGCACTCAGGAGCAATGATTTTGAAAAATACTACATAACTTAGGAGAGGCTGAAGAGCAGTATGCTGGGTGAACTAATGTAGTCTCAAAAGAACAAATACTGAATAAGACTATTAATTGTAAAAGTAGAAGTGTACCAGTAAAAAGAACCCTGCTTGCTGAAGCTGAGGAGGACCTGAAGCACTTGCTGCAGAGGGTCAAGGACTGCAGCCTCCAATATGGATTGAGGCTACTACCACTTGTTATGCATCAGAGAATTGGACAGTGACTACAGAGGATAGAAGGAGAATTTATGCCTTTGAGCTATGGTGCTGGAGAAGAGTATTGAGTGTACCATTTACTGCTAGGAAAACAAACAGATTCATCCTGGAAAGGGTTAAACCGGAAGGCTCCCTGGAGGCAAGGATTCTGAGGCTCTGTCTAACATACTTTGGACATGTCGTAAGAAGGGGACCCGTCCTTGGAGAGGGACATCATGCTTGGTAGGGTGGAGGGACAGTGCAGGAAGGGAAGATCCTCTATGAGGTGGATAGATTCAGTGACTGGGGTAATCAGGATGGGTGTATCAGAGACGGTGCGATTGGCACAAGACAAAACAGAGTTTAGGGCTATTGTACATAGGGTCACTATGAGTTGCAAGAGACTCGATGGCACATAACAACAGTAAAATACATACAGAAGCTCGAGGGAGGGAGTGGAGGGGTGAGGATAGACAGAAGTGAAATTACTCCATTTTTAAGTCTCCATTGAATTTTTCCTATTCCTTTACATCCACTCACCTTTGCTATCTACTAATTTTCTTCCTGCCCCTTTTTCTGCCCTCTTCTCCCTTTTCCTTTCTCCTTTTGAACATTTATACACTTCTTGTAGTTATTCTTATATTTTTGCAATAATAGTCCTAATGTAGTATTTGTACTTACTTATTCAGAATGTTATTTTTGTTGTAAGGTGCCATAGTTGTAACAACCCAAAAACAACAAATCTGAAGCCTATTCTATCTGTGCCATCCTCATAATCTCTGACACATCTGAGCTCATTGCTGTGGTCACTGTGCTAATCCATCTCATTAAGGATCTTCCTCTCTCACACTGACCCTCTGCCTTTCCATGCATGATATCCTTTAAAAAAATAGCTTCTAGGGAGCTCTGGTGGCCTACTAACAAGAAGCTGCACTGCAATCCCAGAGATACATAGTTCAAATCTACCAGATCCTCTGCTGGAGAAGGAAGGGCAATCTCCTGCACCAGTCAGATCTGACTTTATGTTTGTTGTTGTTGTTATGTGCCGTTGAGTCGCTTGCGACTCATAGTGACCCTATGTACAACAGCCCTAAACCCTGCTCTATCCTGTGCCAATCGCACTGTCTCTGACACTCCCATCCCGATTACCCCAGTCACTGAATCTACCTCATAGAAGGCCTTCCCCTCCTGCGCTGTCCCTCCACGCTCCCAAGCATGACGTTGCTCTCCAAGGACTGGTCCCTCTTTACAACATGTCCAAAGTATGTCAGACGAACCCTCAGAATCCTTGCCTCCAAGGAGCAGACCAGTCTAACCCTCTCCAGGATGAATCTGTTTTTCTTAGCAGTCCATGGTACACTCAAAATTTAAAAAGTTAAAAAAATAGCTTCTCCTTAGCAACATGTCAAAAGTATGAGAGAGACAAAGCTTTGCCACTCTTGCCTTCAAAACGCACTCTAACTGCATTTTTTCTATTTTTTTCTCTATTTGTTCTTTTGACAATCCATGGCATAGTCAGCACTTTTCTAACATTACAGATTAAAGGCATCAGTTTTTCTTCTGTCATCCATATTCATTGTCTAGTTTTCAGATGCATAGCATGTCAGTGGATAAAGGTGAAGATCGTGTTGCTTTATTCCCAAGATGTTCTATTCAGATACATTTTATGAAAATCATGATCTTCAAATGATAATACCTTGTATTTGCAGAAACATATTGCACTAAAAAAAGTCTGAAGTCAGGGATCTATCCAAATTACTTAGGAGCAATGATGTTAGTTTGAGGACTAAGGTATATGTCTGATTCAGGCCATGTTCTTTCCAATCATGGCCCTCAACCACAACACCACTGAGAGCCCTTGAGTGCTAACTCACAGATAATGCTTCTCTGGTGTTTTGAATCAAACTCCATGGGAAAGAGAGGGACAAACTCCTCCTTTTGGATTTATAGCCCCCCCAAACCTACTAGAGTGTCAGCTATAAGTTCCAACTCAATAGCAACATTGAAGTAAGATAGGTTCTGTTTCAGACTTGAAAACAGAGTGGATAGGATTAACAGACATGGCACTGCTACGTCCCTGCATTTAAACCTCAAATTTTTCTCTGAGTTTTTTAAATTTCCAAAGCAGTTACTTAAGAAATGTCTTCATTCCAATGACATCTTAGAATTTGAAAGAAAGCAGTCTTCTGTAGAATAGGACCATTAACATCAGAGGCATTTTCATTAGCATAATAAACACATCAACTCTACCTGGCATCTCCTGCTAGAAAAAATATCTTTCCTGACTCAGATCACTTTGTGTTGATTTAAAACCAAAAGGAAGACGTTCCTGAAGTTTGCATCTTTTGTTTTACTTACCTGCAAAAATCCTGTACAGTGATTAAAGACCAGTAAATACATTCCAGGTGTGAATTAAGAAGAAAAAACCTTAACTTGTTCTTTTTTATATACCATCCAGTCGGAACTGACTCATAGCTGATCCTCCAATGGGTTTTTAGAGAATGCAAATCACATGAGGTACAACTAATCTAGGCCATGGTCTTTGCAATTACTTGCTATAAGTTGGGTAATGACTAAGGAGGACCGAAGAAGGATCAATGTCCTTGAGTTGTGGTGCTGAAGAAGAGTATTGAACATACCAGGGACTGATAAGAGAACAAACAGGTCTGTCCTGGAGAGGGAGAAACTAAGTTTCTCTTTGGAGGCAAGGATTTTGAAGTTCCTTCTCGCATACTTTGGGTATGTAACCAGGAAGGACCAGTCCATGGAAAGGGACATCATGCTTGGAAGGGTAGAGGGACAGTGAAGGAGAGGAAGTCCCTGGATGAGACAGATTGACCCAGTAACTGGGAGTGTGTGGGGTGGGGGCCGAGAGAGAATGAGACTGAAACAGGATAGTGCAGGGTTCAGAACTATTGTACATAGGGTAGTTATTAGTCTCAGTCAACTCTAGGGCACATAACAACAGCAACAGCAACAAATCACTTGGAATGAGATTGTTCCTCTTTCTCCTGGAGCAGCTGGTAGTTCTTTTCATAGTTACATGCCAAAAAGACAGACAAATTGACATATCCAGAGCACTTTATTAAATTGTAGGTCTGGAAGGAGCGACTTTTTTCCAAAAGCTGCCTCTCCATCTAAATATGGCTATTGGTTTTATAGTTAGGCTAAGCACTAAATTACTTAACACATTCTTATCTCTGAAATGATATGAGTCACAAGTGGCACATAATGACTACAACAACATCTCTAGTTCAAAGTTACAGGATTCTTACATTCAAAGGAGTAGTTTGCATATTGTAGTTGTTGTTATGTGCCATCGTGTCTCCTGTGACACATAATGATCCTATGTACAGCAGCTCTGAAGCCTGTCCTGACTCAGTCTCACGGATTCCAACACGCCTAGCCCCATTTCCCCAGTTACTGCATCATTCGATTGCATTGGGGTCTTCTACTGTCCCTCTACCCTTCTGAGCATGATATCCTTCTTCAAGGATTGGTCCCTCCTGGCAACGTGCCCAAAGTATGTGAGATGGAGCTTTAAAATCTTAGTCTCCAAGAAGAACTTTATTTGCAAATTTTACCCTTACACTACCACCTCCACTCTGAGTAAGGCAAATTCATGAAGACTAATTACAAGACATTTGCTTTACTTCCCCACTGGGATTGTATGCACGTAGAAATTAAGACTTTTATATTTCTCAAATGTTTAATAGTACATCTGGTTTTGCCTATATGTATATATGTTGTTGTTGTTGTTGTTTAATGCCGTCGAGTTGTAGATGACTCATAGCAACCCTATGAACAAACAGCCTGAGCCCTGTTCGTACATAGAGTTTCTGGAGGCAAGCCATTTTGGAAGTGGATGCCCCCCTGCTTCCAGGCTTGATTTCGTCGGGAAGCTCCAGCCAACACTGTCCACCATGGGTGCCCATTACCACGATTGGCACATCACTGTCACAGGCTTCAGCATCACAGCAACCACGAGTTACCTCTGTACAGCAACGCACAGACATATTATATACATATAATATGTATATATAGTTTCTAGTAAATAGATGGTTTAAGGTACAATTTGCATATGGTTGAGAAAAATAAAGTTTCCAAAAACAAATGCTAGTTCAGGAAAGATCCATTCCCTTTCCCAGTAAACAGATAGTTTTAGGTAGTTTGCCTGACTATAAGAAGTTGAAACAAGATTTGAGAAAGAAACAAATGTTAGATCAGTTTTGTAGTGTGGAAACACAGGATGTCAAAAAAAGAGATTTTTTTTCCTTCACGCTATGCCATGTGTTACAGTTAGGCAAAATCCTGAATTTATTAATGCTGCCCTATCAGTTTCAAACTAAATGTCTTTGGGTTGACGGCACAGCTCCTTATCACTTCTAAGGTGGCTCTAATCACAAATTTTTCTCTTTATATTTACAGGACACACTGAATAAAATTACCTTTCTTTTCTATTGTAACTGAGTGTTTTCCCCTAAAATAATTCAGATCAAGGCCAGCCACAAGTTGTCTGTAGCAAGGCCCAGGCACATTTGAACATTTGAATGAATACAGGCACTGAATACAGGCAGCCCTGGATGTTCCCTCCAGGCAACTTCTTATCTTACTAACAATTCCACTCTGCAAGAGCTTTCAGGTGCCACACATTTGCAGAAGCAAATGTGTAACTGCCATTTGACCTTCCATAGAAAAGAAAACAGCCTTAAAGTAGAGGCCTATGGCATGTTCTGTGGTATCAACTCTGACAGGAAACCAACTGGGCACATCTCCTCATGTGAATGGCACCTCCTTTTTAAAAATAACCTCAATATTTTCTTCCCAAAAATGCTAAATAAATATGACCCCTTTAAACCTAGAATATGTTGTTGTTAAGTGCTGTTGAGTCATAGACAACTCATAGTGACCCTGTGAACGAAAGACCTGAACACTTGTATAACTTTCTTCATTTCTCCAAGTTCATATAACCTAGAATATACTTTCTCAAAACTTCCTTTCCCCGAGATAGTGTATTTCATCAGCTTTGTTGATGTCAAATGGACCTTGGCTGAAAGTAGAGAGTACCAGGAAGATGTTTGCTGTTCTTTTCACCTTATATGTTGTTGTTGCTGACTGCGGTCGAGTGAAGCACGACTCATAGCAACTCTATGAACAAAAGACCTGTTGCTTTTCTATAACTATCGTCGTTTCTCCAAGTTCATTGAATTTCCACTGGCATGTGATTTAGGAAGTGGATGCCACTCCTGCTTCCAAAACTGTTTTAAACTGTGAGCTCCTCCAAATACTTGGGAAATTTTTATGGCATTTGACACCCCAATGGCACAAGGTTCAGCATCATAGCAAACCCAGATTACCTCAGTACAGCAAATTGACAGAAGAGTGCTGTACAACTTAGAAAAATATTCCTCTAAAATATAACAACACTGGTCTCACTTAGCAGTGGTTAAGTGCTGTCAAGTCGAATATGACTCATAACGACCCTATGAACACAAGACCTGAACCCTGCTCTATAACTAACTCTACATTCACCTCCTGATAAGCAGAGAGCTGAGTATAACAGTTTCAAAGGTGTAAATGCTAATCTAGAAATGATGTTTTTCCTTTCCTCGTAAAAACCGTTTAAAGTCTTTTGTATGACCATAGAGAAAGTGAAATAGAAGTCTAGAGCAAATGTTAACCAGCAGTCCAATTAGTTTTACAGGCTGGAGGCACATGATATCAGTTTCACAACTCTACTGTGTGTTTGAGTAATCTTGAACTTATTAATACCGCCCTATCAGAATTTTAAAAATATTTACAATCTGTAGATAAATACTTGTCAACAAAATAAAATTAGTATGATTTTCCACAACAACTAAAAAAAAAAAATAACCTGAAGCTTACATGTTAAAAATCAAAAAGAAAGAAAGATATATGTTTGTGGGTGTTCTGTTTATCAATGGATCAATGGAGTGTATGAGCCTACCTAAGCAACTATACTTCGTGATGGTCTAGATTTGTCAAGAAGTATGTCTAAATACTAGAACCTTAAGGAAAAATCTTGAGGAAAACTGAGTAGACAGAATTTAGTGCTCCTAATCCAATCCATGGAAAACATATCCCTTTGCAGAAAGGTGACACAGGTTCATAGATTTGAATAAACTTAGCTGTAAATCACAGTAGTAGTCTGTAAGTAGTAGTCTGTAAGGGGTTGTGCTGCTCCCCAAGAGCTGATACCTTTCTGGTTGTTTGTATCCTCCAGTGGTTTTGAGGGAGAAAGATGGACAGTCTATTATGTACTTTACAACCTCAGAAAGTCTGCTGATGGGTCAGCCATGAATCAATTCTGTCTCGAGAGCAATGAGTTTGAGTTATGAGTTTCCTGTCTAAAAACCAGAAATAATAATTATTTTGAAGGACTATTATAAAGAAAAAATAAAATCATTAATATGAATGCCAACTAGTTTACAATAAACTCAATTAACGAATGATGAAGCGTTCAGATCACCTCAAATCACAGCTGCTTCTCGATTTGCTCAAGTTCAACTAAAAGGTCTTCAATTCTCATCCACCAACCAAAAACTGAGCGGCCTCAGCTGGTAAAGACTTCAAACATCAGAAACTCGGTGGAGGCTCACTATGGGTTAGAACCAGCCAGACAGCAGTCAGTTTGGTTTGAGGTTATCAAGTCTAACCTGAAGTTGTAGTAACAAACCCAGGATTTATCCAATTTGTGATGAAAGTACATTGAAAACCTGCTTACTCTATGTCAGGCTCTGTGGTCTGGGGGATTAAGAGTTGCACTGTCAGCCAAAAAGACAGCTGTTTGGAGCCACCAGTTGCTCTTGGAGAGAAAGATGGGCAATCTCCTCCTGCACAATTTACTGCCTCTGAAAACCTGGTGGAAGGTCAGCTACGAGTCAGTTCAGACTCTATGGCAGTGACTTGAGTTGTAGAATTGACAGCAGAGTGGCCTAGGTAGCATGCATTCTTAGGTATGAGGTAACAGAATTGAAGTGTTTCATTATACTTTTAAATACATATTTAGTTGGACACCCTAGAGAGCAGTGTCTACTGGTTGGTCGTTCCCGATCTTGGAGATGCAAGTCACCTGTTTTAAGATGCAAATATAACCTCTGAGGGTTCTTGAACATGTAGGGAACAATTTCATATCCTGGGCGCTCTGAAACCTTATCAGGATATAAATTTGAGAAGAGGTTTTGATCCTGGAAGAAGGTGCTGCGGAATTGGACAAGAAACACATGTCAGTCATATCTGGAAGTGCAAACTTTGATATATTGATAAAATGTGAAATTGTTCAATAAAAAATCAGTGCATAAGCACCATTAAGCCTGAGCTTACCTTGCTTATTGGATAGACCGGTGCCCATTTACGCGATCAACAATGACTACGTCTTCTAAGCACATTTCAGTGCTATATAGCTCTTTAGTTCTCTTCCTATTTTCTCATCTCCAAGAAAAGTAAACACAAGAACAGTGTGGGGACTTGACACATCCTTTTACGTTACTACCAGGCAATTAAAAAAAGAAAAATTAGTGGCTTTCAGTCCAGCACTTTTCCAGGTAACAAATTCTGAATTGAGTTCATCAGATCTTATTTAAGTCTTCTAACTCCATAAAGTTGGGTTGTTGGTTTTTTGTGTGTGTTTTTTTTCATTATTCCCATTCCACAAATGGGGTAAAATGTGACTCTGAAAGTAACATGATCAAACCAAAATACAGGTAGGAGATGACTGAGTAAAGCTTCAGGAAAAAGTGTGCCTACCTCAAGAGTCTATAGTGAGTCTACTCTAGGCAGGCCCAGGAGGAACAACCTGAAGTTGACAGCTTAGAATTCTGAATTGTCAGAAGAGAAATCTTTTGTTTAACTTATATGTAAGCATGTCTTGGAGATATTGCAGGGTTAGTTCTAGACCATGGCAATAAAGTATCTCAACAAAAAATGTTACACAATTTTGACTCTCCCACTACATATGAAAATTATGTTTACACTATACTGATATTTATTAAACTTAATAGCATTATGAAAATGTTTGAAATATTGTGAGAGCTACTAAAATGTGACAGAAAGACACAAAGTGGACATATGCTTTTGAAAAAATAGCACATATAGGCTTATTCAAGCAGGGTTGATACAAATCTTCGATTTGTTAAAAAAGTACAACAAAGTGAGCTTGATCCAAGTCTTAGTCTTTTCAATCACTTTCCATACTTCTGAAAGTGGGACAGTAGAAAAAGGATGACAAGAGAATTGACATCTTTGTATTGCGGTGTAGAAGAATACTGAATAGCCCATGGACTGTCAAAGGAACAAAGAAATCTGTCTTGAAGGAAAGGCAAATAGGTTCTCCTTGGAGGTAAGGATGGTAAACCTTTATCTCACGTAGTTTGGGTCTGTTGTTGGGAGGAATCAGTACTTAAAAAAAAAAATAAAGACATGATGCTGGGAAGGGTCGAAAGTCAGAAAGAGAAGAAGACCCTCAACAAGATAGGTTGACACAATGACTGTAAAAAGAGGTTGGAGCACGTCAGACATCCTGAGAATGACACAAGACAGGGCAAGGCTCAGATCTGTTGTTCATATGGGTCATTATGGATAGAAGTCAACTTTACGGCTCCTAACAACAGCATCACTCTATTATGTATCTTTAACAGAATGGCATAATTAATGCTATATATGTATCTTTAACAGAATGGCATAATTAATGCTATACGCACAAGGTGACAGAAAATTAGAATAATAGACTTTTAATCGACAGCTATTTATTTTTACCCAAAGATATAACACAACTGACATTCCACTTTTATTTGTATGGGGTAAAGAACCCTACGTTTGTTGGGATATGTATCTGAAGATTCCTCTGGTACTGAGTAATGCACTCCAGTGTAAACAGAATAATTTTGGACTTAATTTAAAAACAAGAATACTTTCTAAAACCTACAAGAAAGAAATAGTTCTTCAGCCTCTTTCTACCTGATTAGTCCAAAAATGTTCTGTATTTTTGACACCATAATAATTTTTATGAGGCTTAGTTTGCACATACAACTTCCAGTCTGTCTTTTGCATTGCTGACGTGATGTGTTACAGCTGTAATGGTGTGTGTGTGAGCCTGAATTATGGGCTATCCAAGACAGAAATAGCAGTATGCTAAAAATAGTCCATGTTTTTCTCTCAGAAATGTATAAGTTTTTGAAATTAAAAATAAACAAATATAAAGGGTAGAGTGAAACTGTATTTTTTTTGTTAATGTGATCACCTACAGAAAAAAAATAAACCTCATCCTGAAATATGAGTAATGCAATACTTCATGCACTGCACTTCATGTATCAGTGGCAAGATTTTCTAATGATTCTTATGCAAAAGCTTTTTGTATAAAACTTTCCCTGACAATAGAATATGAAGAATATTTTTTGGAAAAATTGTATGTCTCTGCCACCATGGTTGTAAACGGATCTGCTTGTCTCTCCTGACCGCAATCAAAGTAACAAATAGTTCCCTTTTCTCTTGGTAAGTGTCACAGTCTTATTCACCTTTATTACCCAAGAACTCATAACACATCTGCCTGAAATAAATAGATTCAGTACCTCAAGGGCACATCATTCAAGAAAGTTATTTTTTAAATAGATTTTATTTTATGACAAAAATGTATTGAATTTTATTTCCTAGACATCCATCTCATGTTCTTTAGGCCGATTCTAATATCCTCTGGATATTAGTTTACTGGGTATGTTAAATCAATAGATTTGTTCACATATTTCAAGAAAATGTATAGCCTAAGTTTGCTCGGCTCCACGGTCAACACTCTTGGCACCAGCATCCAGGAAATAAGAAAACGTATTGCCACGGGAAAGTCTGTGGTTAGGGACCTCTCTAAAGTACAAGAGCAACGGTGTCTCTCTGGAGACTAAGGTCCGCCTGATACAGGCCATGGTCTTTGCAATCACTTGTTATGCATCAGAGAGTTGGACAATGACTAGGGAGGATAGAAGGAGAATTGATGCCTTTGAGCTGTGGTGCTGGAGAAGAGTATTGAATGTACCATGGACTGCCGAGAAAACAAACAGATCCATCCTGGAGAGGGTTAAACCAGGCTGTTCCTTGGAGGCAAGGCTTCTGGGGCTTCGTCTGACATACTTTGGACATGTTGTGAGGAGAGACAGGTCCTTGGAGAGGGACATCATGCTTGGTAGGGTAGAGGGACAGCGCAGGAGGGGAAGACCCTCTATGAGGTGGATTGATTCAGTGACTGGGGTAATCGGGATGGGTGTGTCAGAGGCAATGTGATTAGCACAGGATAGAGCAGGGTTTAGGGCTGTTGTACATAGGGTCACTATGAGTCGCAAATGACTCGACGGCACATAACAACAACAGCAGCAAAATACATGCTATGATTTTTTAAAAGGAGAAAAGCAAACAAAAGTATATGAAAGTAAACTCAAAGTAAACTTTACACAAGAGGTACAGATGACATTTACGGGAGAAATTTTAGCAAAACTTACTACCTTCTTCTCCTCTCAGGGCTGCTTCCTAGTTTTGTCTTTCTATCAACCGCTGTTGGACCACTCACATTCAAAATGCTGTGAACCCTGTGTTGTCATGATCTTTCGTGTGCTCAAATTCATTGCTGGTAGAAACTCTATTTTGAGTTTCTTCCATCCAGAGGCTTATCTCCCAGCACTCTATCAAACAATATCCCATTTTATCCACAGGGTTTCATTAGCTCATTTTCTAAAGTAAATCACTAATCCTTTCTTCCTGTTCTGTTTAACTTAGAAGTGCCACTGAAACTTGTCTAGCACAGGTGACTCTGTAGGTTATTTCAATACTGGTGGCCTAGTTTCCAGTATCACAGTCAACACATTACAACAAACTATGGAAACAGCAGTCAAGAAATTAAAAGATCAGCTACATTGTGAAATTCTGCTGTCAAGGACCTCTCCAGAGTGCTGAAAAGTAATGATGTCAGTTTAAGGACTAAGGTGTGCATGATTCAAAGCCATAGGTGTTTTCCTATTGCTTTTTTATACATCAGGAAGTTGGATAATGAAAAAAGATGACAGCAGAAGAATTTATTCATTTAAATTGTGAAGTTATAGAATAGTACTGAATATCCCATGGACTGTCAAAAGAATAAACAACTTAGTCTTGAAGGAAGTGCAATCAGGTTGTTCCTTAGAGGCAAGAAAAGTGAAACTTCATCTCACATACTTTGGGCACATTATCAGGATGGTCCTGTCTTTAGAGAAGGACACGCTGGGAAAGGTGAAAGGTCAACATAAAATAGGAAGACCCTCAAGAAGATAGATTGATACAATGACTATAAAAATGGGTTCAAGTGTATTAGAGATTGCGAGGCTAGTGCAGAATAGAGTAAGGTTCAGATCTGTTATTCATAGGGTTACTGTGAGTCATAGTCAACAGCACAAAAACAGCAACACTGTTGCTGTCACGTGGCTTCTGACTCATACACTATAAATGGAAGATTAGAAAAATACTATTTAGTGTTTTGCCATCATCACAAAGTTGAGTCCAGTGTTGCAGATACTGTGCCAATCCATATGGTTAAGGCTCTTCTTTTTCAATGATTTTTTTACTAACAAGCATGGTGTCATTCTTCAGGGACTTCTTACCTCATCTTACACTCAATGTAACACAATATGGAACATTCATTACTGCCATAAGCATGGTCAAGGCATATTCCTAAAGCCATCTGGAAAAGATCTTTTTATCACTATAGTCTCATCTGACTCCCTTTACTTTACCCTTTTCACATACTTCGAAATTTTGAGTCTGTTAACAACTAAATTCTGGCTGACTTAAATCTTCTTTAATACACTACTTCCCGATTTAATCCCAAACTCTGATTTGATTGGAGTATAAGCCAAATTGTGAGGGCTTACAGCATGTTAAACTTTCATTAATTAGACTTTCAAATCCTTGTAGACTAAAAGGCAATTACTTTGAAAAGCTTTATAACTCTTTGCAAATGCATGTGCAAATACAAAGCCTGCTATCAAGCAGTGGCTAGAAGAATGCCCAGTCTCTGTCAACTCATCTTTTCAGCAAGGGGAGTAAAGCGCTGCACTGATTAGTTTGAGTGACAAGCTGTCTAATTTATTTCTTCAAAGTGAAAATTATTCACTTGCCAGGAATAATTGTGACTGAAAAATAAAAAGACCATGCAATACCCAATAATTAAGTGTGATGATAACATTATATTGGGTTGCTATGTGAGGTCTAAATATAACAAAGATAGGAAATTTATGTATATCCGTCTAGATACACAACTCCCAATTTGGAATACTCCAGTGTTCATTTTTATTGTTCATAAAATTAGGCCATCTGGAAGTTAAATGCACTTAACATAATTTATCTTTATTCTTAATGATACATATGACCTCCAAATCCACTGCCAAAAAGTTAATTTTGACTCATAGCAGTCACCTTCCACTGGGTTTCCAAGACTATATCTTTTTGAGAGGAGACTGCCCACCTTTCTCCTGAATGAATCACTTATCTTTTGGTCATCAGCCTGATATAGCTCCTGTGGAAAATGCTGAAGTTTCTTCACTATAGAAATAATTTTGCATTTCTTGTCTCCCTTAATAAGATATGACTCATTTGAGGTCAATAAATATATTTTCTTTATCACAGCACTGAGTACAATACTTAGGACACAGCAAACATTCAGTAAATATTTTAGTTAGCAATGAATTGTCAGTTAAATGACTACAACCTCTGTAATTGGGAAATTAGGGTTTCTCACTTTTACTGATGATGAAATTGCTAGAGAAAAGCGTTACTCAAGCCACAAAAATTAGAAAAAAAAATATTCACTAAAATTCAAGGGTGTGGAAAGAAAAAAAAAAAAGGCAGGTGTTGAAAGATATCAAAGACCTTCAGAGGCAACCAGGACTAGAGACGTCAAGATGTCAGAGAGCAGGGAAATGTTGAAAAGTGTGAGGAATTCTGAATTCTATTACTCCTACAGGATATTTGTCAATTTTTGGTATAAGATGAGACGTAAAAGTGCTTGGCCACTGCTAAAAAGGCAAATCATCTAAGGAAGTTCTCAGTAGTCTCACAAATCCTACAAAACATTGTATGAGTTTGTTCAACCACTCTAGATAGAACTTCAGAGGCACACAAAAAGTAAATATAGCTAGTTTCCTTCTCAAGATATTTTCTGAACTTAGATGTGTAAAGAAAGATGCCATGATGTCAACGAAAGCAGAATTTTTCTTCACTTTGTTGTAAGATTTTGATGTTGTGAAGACAAAATTAGAGACAATGGCGTACCATGATAGAGGAGTTCCAGAGAACACTATATGCTCACCTCTAAAACCGTGAGAGCACTGAATGTCCCATGGACAGCCAAGAGAATGAACAGATATGTCTTGGAGACTGTACAGAGGGTCTCAAATCAGCCCTTCCTACCACAGAGAGCTGAGAAAAGTCATTCTTTGTAGCTCTGTGTCTCTTGTCCTGTTTGGTCCCTGGAAGGCCCCGTAGTCCCTGAGGCATGGATCTCCAGATGGAGGGACCTATAACCTCAGGGAAACCTCAGTCCCATCTACCCACAAGCAATGGAGAGTGCTAGGTCTCTGCAGTCTCACCTTGCCCTTGCAGCTTAGTGTCTTCCTTTGTCTGTGGTGTGGAGGAAGATAAGGGCTGCCAGCTCAAGCAGCTTGTGTGCAGGAGGTCTCAAGTCACCCCTCTCGCACTCAGAGAGCTAAGAATATTCTTTCCTCTGCTTATAACTCTGTATACTAAACCCTCTTGTCCTATTTTGGCCCCTGGGATGGCCCTGCATCCATGAAGACAAGGATTCCTACATGGAGGGAACTACAACCCCAGGGATGGCTCTGCCCCATCTCCCCACAAGCAATCTCTCCATACCTTTCAGTCTATATTCTGACAAAGACAGCCTGGAGACCAATGACAGTTGACTCTTGTGATCTTTTTGATACACATAATAGACCATGCCAGCTTCTCTTCTTTATGTATCAAATCTTTTGTTGTTGTTGTTAGGTACCATTGAGTCAAGTACAACTCACCATGATCATATGAACAACAGAGCCAAGTTCTATTCTATCCTGTGCCATCCATCATCTCTGATACACTTGAGCTCGTTGCTGCAGTCACCATGTCAATCCTTCAAATTGAGGTTCTATTAGTGGGAAAACTCCAGAAGCAGAAATTCCAGAAAACAGAAACCATTGAAAGAAACTATAATAGAATTCTTCAGATGCCTGTATAACCGCATTCACTGTGTGCCATGAGTAGGAGAATCTGTGCCTGATCTCAGCCTAGATTAATGAAGACAAGGAGCTGAAGAAAGGAGAGCAAAAGATGTCAGAGGGACTTTCTGGAGTCTCTATCTTAGAAATTGAACTGGAAGGAAATGTTTTCACTGCACCTGAGGGTAAAATCGAAATAAATCATTATCTATTCTAAATCACCCAATGATGTACATACAGACTTTAAGATTGTTGTATTGTAGCAGACAAAAATCAGGGAGTGGAGTACATTAGTAGTCACATAATGTAAAGAAACGTAGCTATTAATCTGTGTTCTACTCTCTAAATTCTGTTAATCAGCTTCCCTTAAATCTCCAAAAAGAACAGCTCTCACTGGCACCCTTTTTAGGAATGACTAAGTGTGTTTTGAAATTGTATGGTTCATTTCGTAGCCATTCTATCAGCAATTACAATATTCTGTGGTTAACCCAGCATAATGGTCACTGAAATGCTATCATAATCACACCAAGCAATTATAGGTGAATTATACATGTGGGCACCCTGGCAATCTAATACCACGACTAACCTTGCCCTGCATCCCGCACAAGAGAGCTTTCTCTCAGAACAAAGGGCACCCCTGAGTTTCTCACTCAGAACTTCTGGAAAAGATTGTACAAGAAAATTTGAAATAATATCTTTTGATTGCTTCACTTGTTTTTAAGAACTAATAACCTGAAGGAGTTTTGAAAGGTCAGCCTCCAAGCCACATTTCCCTTTTGTAGATTATAACTGATGTCCTGCAGGATTTTCTTTCTGCTAATGAATCATTTGAACAATTATTCTCTTTACCAGTACTATGAGCAGAAAGGATGGGGCAGTTTGCCTCCATAAAAACTACTGCCTTGGAAACTCTATGGGACAGTTCCACTTTGTCCTATGTTGTTGTATGTCATGGAGTTGTAAGGTCACTGAGGAAGGACAGGACCCAGTGCAGGCAAAGAAAGATAGTTTCTTGAGGAGAAACTGCCAGGCTGGCTCCCAAGCAGAAGATCAGGCCCCATGAAGAGTTAGAGAGGGATTTTATACTTTCTTACATGGGAACTGGGGAAGGGGGTGCAAACAGATGCTTCCTTCAAGATAGGGAAGTGGGCTGGGGTCTCAGATAACTATTCCTGGGAAAATGGGGGTAGGGTAGTTCCACAGAGAGAAAAAGCACGACTGTTGTTTCCTGTCATTGGAGTCTCTCAGTAGCCACTCTGGGAGAGGAAGGAGAGGACTCTACAGTCTTAATAGGAGTCAGAGTCAACTCATAGCTCATGCTCTAGTGGATTTACAGAGGCAGTTAATTGCATGAAAGGAGATTGCCCATCCTTCTCCCACAAAGCAGCTGGCAGATTTGAAACATGGCTTTGTCCTATAGAGTCACTGTGTAAGTTGGAATCAATTCAATGTCAGCAGGTTGATTTTTTTTTCTGTATTTTCATACTCTCAACAGTTTATCCATGCCATGTTTTTAAGTTACCAGTTATCCATTGTAAATGTGTTAGTGTCTTTATTTAAGACTTACTAGTTTAAATTATCCGATGCTTTGAGTGGAATTTATGCATGCACCATATCTGAAAGATTCCATTTCTGTTTTATTCCTCGTACCACATTATTCATGCCGAATAGATGTGGGAGAAAGAGGAGAGGGAAATAGAAGAAGAAACTACACTTGTTCTTTTGCATCCACAGGTCTAAAGAGCACTTGGCTTTGATTCTCCACTAGGACAAGCTGACATAATTCTTGCTTATACTTTCTGCATTCTGACATTATTCCAGAATTGATGTCCTTGGCAAGAAAACCAAAGCATAAAAAAGTAAAATTTCCCTGGCCTTTGCATTCTTTCAATGCCTACTGACTGTCATGTTATTTTGTTTGGTGAGTTGGTTTGGGTTTTAGGCAGCAAAAGTTCACTGTTCCACACACCATTAAAGGTCTTTTAGACAGGACTTCAGAGAACAAGTACTACTTCTTGTTCCTTCCTCCCTCAATCTCAGCTCTTATTTTATTGGAGACACAAATCGTTACAAAATTAAAATTTCTGTTTCATATTTTTTAAATTTAATTTCTCTGTTCTTTTCCTTTTATTTCAAATGATGGGGGGGTTGGAAAGTTATATAAAAATTTAAAGAAAGGAAGGGAGGGAGAGAGAGAGAGAGAAGGAGAAGAAAGGAGCATAAAAAGAAACAGAGAAAGACAATGAAATGAGAAAAAAATTAACCATAAATACAATTTTTAGTTGACTTTCTAGGTGGTGTAATCTATTAAATGCTTCTCTACTAGGTAATGGCATTGGTGCAATTATACAGGTGGTGCAGAGAGGAAATAGTTCATACTATAAAATTCATATGTGGTAGTTAAGCAGTAATACTTTTTTTCCATAATATTCCTATAGTTAGTTATAATAACAAAAATGTTTATTTTTAAAATCAGTTTATATGGATCAATATGCCTATAAGATTAAAACTATGCAAATTTACTTTGGGGGTCTTTTTATGTGTTTTAATCACAGCTATAA
>NW_006399803.1:10109270-10115762 GCF_000299155.1 Elephantulus edwardii
GATTAATATTTTTAATCTATCTTTTTTGAGAATGAAATAGTACTTGGTTTTGATTTTCCAGGAAAAATATTAAGATTCCTGCCAAGTTGCAGATAATGCTGTAAATAATAACATCATAATTCAAAGTAGAAATATTTTATAAAACAATTGTGTTGTTTTATTCATATAATCTAAAACATCACATTCAAGCAATTTAAACTACATTTATCATATATTACTCTATTATTACAGGTTATAATAAGTGTTACTAAAGATTCTATGTGGTCTGGCTCAAGAGGAGAACTGTGGGGTCAGGGAAGGGAGGTGTTGTGACGGGAAGACTTAAGTGCTGGTGACACTTACCCTAGTAATGCCTTAGAAGGCAGGACTGGCATTTTGCTTCCAATAGCTCACACCTTTGCAAATTCTGTGGAGTAGTACTATTCTGCCTGAGTAACCATTATTGCATTAGACACATCAGTGTCATAGTGTTTATCCTCACAGAAACCATGAGTTACCTTTGTATAGCAAATTGACAGACCAGTGCTATACTACTTAGAAGAATGGTTGACTGAAAACAATTAAAACCAAGCCCAAGGGCAACAGACCCAAGGGGCCAAGTGCCTTTTTAAGTAGGAGGCAGGCCAAATCCAATCAGCTCACATCCAGTTGTGAGCAACAGCCACACCCAAGCCTCAACCAAAAACCTGAAAATACATTTTTGCAGAATCTGGTGCTTCAATCATCTTCTCAAACTGGAAAGCAGCCGATAAAATGATTATGATAGAGAAATGATTGAAGCTGTAGGTGATTTCCTCTTGCTAGGATCAACAAGCAACATCTTTGGCACCAGTAGTAAGGAAATCAGGAGACATATTGCATTGGGCAAGTGTGTTGTCAGAGACATCTCCAAAATGCTGAAGAATAATGATGTCAATTTCAAACTAAGGTGCATCTGAGAATTGAACAAAAAATAAAAATGACAGAGAAGAACTGATGCCTTCGAGTTATAAATTATACCATAGATTGCCAAAAGAACAAAGGGGTATGTCTTGGAAAAGGTATGGCCAGAGTGCTCTTTGGAGGCAAAGATGTAAAAGCTTCAACTTTTACACTTTGGACATGTAGCTAGGCGAGGCTGTTCCTTAGGACAAGGGACATCATACTTGGAAAGATAGAGAAATCATTACAGGAGAGGAGAAATTTTAATGAGATGAATTGACACAGTGACTTCAGCAATGGCTGTCTTGTGTCAGAGATGCTGAGGACAGCACAGGATAGGGTAGGGTTCAGGTTGGTTCTCAAGAGTGATAAGGTTTCTATAAGTCATACACCACTGACCAGCATCTCACAACAAAAATAACAGCAGCATTGTGTCCTTTTGTCCTAGGCAGACCCTGACAACTCCAAAAAGGTGGCCAAATTGTCTTTAATTCTGAGAATATTAGAACAGCTGTGACAAAATGAGATTCATTCTTTTTCTCCTTTTCATTCGAGCAGTTATACAAACATGCTTGTTGGAAAGTAAAAGGTTTTATCTCAAGTGTTTTAAACTTCTGGATTCCAAAAATCAGGGTTCCAGAAGAAAAAGAGTACTTAATGTAAACAAAATGTTTTTAAGAAACAAGGAACAGGATGCTAAAAGTTTGGAAATATTCTCCAAGATTGCTAGAATAAGGAATGAGACTGTACTGTTGGATCCTTGTGCTAGAGCAAATAAGGAAATGACAAGATTGTAGAGAAGAAATAGTTCTTTGTCTTTCAGAAACTGAGACCATGATATGGGTGTAGTATACAGAAAACGATGATTAAAAAACAGAATGGATATCCTACTACTAAATTGTGCGAGTGATTCATACAAATATGTTGGTTTGTCCTACTCTAGTGGCATTTATATATTTGTATTATTTTGGCCACCAGTATTTGAAATAAAAACTGGTCATCCATGGTGAACATAATTGCACAGTTTCAGGTTGACTATCTAGGAATAACATCCTAGTAATCTATTAAAATTAATCGTTGAAAATCATCAGTTGAGACCTCTAGGTGTGAAGTTACTAAAAACACATAGTGAATTCAACATTAGACTTGAGCAGACCAATAATCGTGAAGATGGCAAATCATCAGTAATGTGTTGTACATATGTATGAAAAGCAAGGTCCACATAGGGATGGCCATATGTGCCCTTTACCAACTTCACAAAGGGGTACTGTCCCCACCTACAGCATTAAAAGCACAAAACCAATTCCCATGAGGTCAGACATACCACCACCACCACCACCACCACCATGGTCCTGTACTTCTTTCTATTCATCTAAACACCAGTCTTTATTGCTTTAAAGAGAACAAAATTTAATGCACTAGCTCACAGATCACACAGAATCATATTGGGAAGTCAAAAGGTTATAATACAGATTAGTATTATTAGTATATAGTCCCTCAGTAAGATAGGTTCTGAAATGTGGCCACAATTACCTCAGTCTTGAGCCTCACAGCTTTGGGCCAGTGTTACAAAGTCCTCCCAATTATGACTGTCTCCTCCTCAGTCCTCCAGTTTTCAAAAAATCTTGTACAGAGGCTCTTAGCTTAGCTCTGGTTCTGTCCATGGCAGGTAGCCATCCCAAGGTCAGCTCCACTTCCTTTTGGATCTCTGGTCCTCTACTTTGACCATGACTACTGATGCCATTGATCTAGATGGCACAAGAATTCTGGGCCCAAAGAAGATATATTGTGTTCTCTTCCTTTTTCTTTGCTAGCAAGGAAGACCTTCTTTTCTGCTGATGAAACCACTCAATTTAATGAGGAGGCTAGTCAATCTCCTTGTGAATTGGTGAGACTAGCCAATCTCCTTATGGTTTGGTGAGATTAGTCAATCCTTTTATGGATAGGCTAACATATTCTATTCACACATTCCCACCTACCCACATGTCAAAGTAAAATTCGATGGCTAGGAAAGCCATTTTAAACACTAAACTCACCACATCAAAACATAGTATCATCATTAATTGAAGTTGATGACTTGATGGTAACTTAGAATACCTTCTAGGCAATGTGGTTAAGTGACTAAAGGACCAGATGTCATTCTGTGAATAATACCAAGTAAAGTTTTATAACTGTGACATAAATTCCAGGGAAATAGGAATACTCTTCCAAAGACAAGAATTATTGTTTTCCACCATTCTAGAGGTACCAACTCTCCAAAATTAATTGACACAGTGACTGTAGCAATAGACTCAAATATGTCACAGATGTCAGTCCAGAAACTAACATGCACCTAATACAGGACACGGTCTTCATAATTACTTGCTACGTGTCAGAGAGCTCGACAATAAGTAAGGAAGACAGAAGAAGAATCAATGCCTTTGAGTTCTGGTGCTGGAGAAGAGTCATGAACATACCATGGACCACAAAGAGAACAAACGGGTCTGTTTGGAGAGAGTGAAACCAAGTTTCTCCTTGGAAGGTAGGATTTTGAAGCTCCATCTCACATACTTTGGGCATATGGCCATCATGCTCAGAATGGTGGAGGGACAGCACAAGAGAGGAAGATCCTGGATGAGATAGATTGATATAGTAACTGGGGCAATGGGGGTTGGTGTGTTAGAATCAGTGAGACTAGCTCAGGACAGGGCAGGCTTTGGAGCTACTGTACATACAGTCACTATGGGTTGCAGGCAACTTTATAGCACATAACAACAACAACAACAATGTCACAGATGATGAAGATGACACAGTATAGGACAGGGTTCAGATCTATTGTTTAGGGTCACTATGAATTGTGCTCACCTTGATAGCACCTTCAACAGAGTGTACAATAGCAACAAGAGAGGTACCAGGGTAACAATGAATTATAAAAAACATAAACCAGTGGTGCTCTCTCCGTACACACACACATACACACACACACAAAAAAAAAAACCAAAAAAAACCCCAAACAAACAAAAAAAACCACCACCAAAAACAAAAAAACCTAAAGGTAGATCAGGGACCTAAAGGTAAAGCCCCAAACCATTAAGATCATAAGAGACAAAATGGGACCAAACTTAGAAATCTTAGGCTATTTAATTTCACAGGAGGAGATTGCTCATCCTTCTCCTGATGGTATAAATAGGCTGGCAAATGCAGCCAGAAATGCACAACCAGGAGAGGATAACATTGACAAATGGGACCTTCTAAAGATTAAGCCCCTGTGTACATTAATACCTTTTTCCAATAGAATGAAATGAAAACTTACAAACTAGTCAATAGCATTATAATGAAACTTTACAGAATACTACAGGGCCTCCACAAGAAAAAGACTGATAACCCAACCAAAAAAATGAGCAAAAGACAGGGAAAGAATTTTCACTAAGGAATACAAGTGGATGGCCAACATACCAATGAATAAATGTTCAAAATTACTGGCAATAAAAGGGATGCAAACCAAAACCACAATGAGATACCATCTCACCCCAGTAGCAGTGACAAATTTTAATAGGGCACCAAGTAATAAATGTTAAGGAGGGTTTGGAGAGATTGAAACTCTCATACCATGCTGGTGGGATTGTAAAATGATACAACCACTCTGGAAGGCAGTTTGGCATTTCCTCAATAAAAGCTGAATATAGAAATCCCATATAACCCAGATATTCCATTGCTAGGAATATTCTTTGAGGAAAATAGAACTGAGATACAAATGGAAATTTGTGCACATATGTTTATAACAGTGTTATTAACAATAACAAAAAATTAAAACCATCCAAATGTGCATTAAGAAAAGAATAAATTGAGAAATTATGATATATACACACAATGGAATACTATGCAGCACTAAGGAGCAACAATTTCATAAAATACCATGTAACATGAGAGAGTTTAGAAAGCATTATGCCGAATTCAGTCTCATAAGGGCAAACACTGCATAAGACCATTATTGTAAAAATAGAAGGATAATTAGTAAGATGTTTATAAAAGTCCAAAGGGGGAAGGGGAGAAAGAAATGGGGCAAGAGTATTGGAAAGGGAGGAAATCACTAGAATGACAGAGTTTGGTGGGGAGATGGAAAGGATAAAGGAATAGGAAAAAATACAATAGGGACCTGAAAAGATGGAGTAATAATGGGCACAGCTCAATGATAATTAATTTTATAAAACACAATATATAGGAATGAAACATAATGTTAATGAAAAATGTGTGAAATACAACATACATGAATTAAATACAGTGTATATTTTTTTATGCAAACCAATAAGAATTTTTTTAAAGGAGATAAATCACATGGGAAGACGTTGCCTATCTCTTTCCTTTAGAACCACTAAGGGTTTGAACTGTCAGAGAGGAGCAGCCTTTGAGGTAGCAGTGCAACTCCTTATAGACTATAGCATCAGTGCTCCCCCAAAACAAAACAAAAATAACAGTGGTACTTCCTCATCATCTGCACTATTCTCCTAAGCAGACAGATGAGAATTAATTCTTTCACTTTAATTAGCATAATCATGTAATGTTATACCATTATTCTTAAAGTTTTCAAGAATCCATTTCCTTGCTACCTTAAATAACTGTTGCTGTTGTAACATAAATACAGCAAATGGATGACTTTAACAAATAGATGTGTTCTTTCACACTTAGAAAGCACAACACACAAGACTGAGGGGAAGGCTTTCTCTCTGTGTCTTCTTTGGGGAGAGGTCCTTGCCTCCTTCACCATCTGTGGACTTTGTGTCCTTTAGAGATTTCCATGTGTCTTGGCAATAATCTACTGAAACTAGGAAGTACTCAGTACAGGAACCTCAGTTCCAAAGACTATTTCGTTCCTGTCTCTTATTTCTTGATGACCATGAGGTCCTTCTTTCTCTTCTCACTGCTCTTTTCTTTTATCTCTTGTAAGATCAAAGGCAATTTGGGCCCCACTATAAGAAATCTCCCCTGCATTGTTTCAAGGTTGTAACTCAAGTAAAGTTGTTGTATCCCACCTAAACATCTTACAATTACTATGGTCATCACATCTGATCACTTCATGGAGATAATTACATCAATAAAAAACAAAAAAATCACTAAGAATCATGGCCCAGCCAAGCTGGCACATATTTGGGAAGGCACAAGTCTATAAAAACCTGTCCCAGCAGCTAATATTTCTCAGCAAAGAATGAAGGCAGTTCCACAATTCTCAGTTAATCATTCAGCACCTAATCCAATAAGAATGAACAAACTTAGCTTACTTTAATGAGACTTTGGATAAAAATTCCCCTTTAAAATAGTTTTCATTATTTTTTGTCCATTGCTGTTGAATTGGAATTGCTTTGTAGATGCTGCTGCAGGTGGTTTTCAGAACCTCTACATCACCTCGAAGACACTTGTTCATTTTTCTCCTATGGAGCAGCAAATGGGCTCAAATAGTTTGCCTTAAATTGACAGTGCAAGTCTTTACTCACAAGATCACCAGAACTCCATAAATATTTTTTAGGATGTGCCTCCAGAAATCCTATAAACCTGGAGAAAGGATGAAAGTTATACAAATGTTCAGGTCTTTCATTC
>NW_006399803.1:10116882-10118489 GCF_000299155.1 Elephantulus edwardii
AACATCCTACATGATTAATAAATAACCATCAGAACTGTGTCTGAAAACTCGATAAGAACTTGCTAAGGTTATGAGTCTGACAAGGTTAAGCAAAAATTATCTTTTACAATAGCTAATCTGAGGCCTGAGGCATGTTTATGTGAAGTAGTCAGAGATTAAATCCCATTTGTGACTCAGTCATTTGACTGATGGAATATGCCAAAGAAAGTTCATTTTACTCTGTTCCTATTTGAGGGTAATAATGGACCAATACCTACTGTGCAGTTTCACCTCTATGTATTTGATTGATGGCTCAATTTTCTGAGCTCTGCCCATTACAATAGAACCTGATGCTTCCCTTCAACAATACAGAGCAAATGCTGATGACAAGAAATTTTATTTAAAACCACATTTGACAGCCGATTTTAGTTTTACCTTCACTTAGAGATTCAGAGCATGTACAAATCATTGTGTCTTTACATTACTAATTTTTGGATGCTGTTTTTTTGAAAGAAAAGAACCTTCTCATCTGATAGATAATATGTGCTCAAAAATGTGAAATAATAATAGAATCTGATGTTGATTTATAGTAATAGATAGCAAAAGCAGAGATAGAAGTGACCCCAGAATTTAATGGGGGAAATATATGAGGAAGGAAAAATGGAGAATGGAAGAAAAAAGGACAGAATTTGGTCTACGAGGCTATTTGTATAAATTCATCCTGCTAAGATTAATAGCAGATTATATCTAAAACATAATGTATGGGAATGATTGTATAAAACACAATATGAATGAAGAATAGTGCGAAACACAATGTATATGAACTTTGTAAGCAAACCAATATAAAATAAATAAATGAATGAATAAATAAATAAAGTACACAGTTCTAATCTACCAACTTCTCTATGAGATAAAACTAGGAAATCTCCTATATAATTTACTGTCTCTTAAAATCCACGGGAGAGTCAGCTATTTGTCAATTTCAACTTGATGGTATACAACAACAATATTTGTAGGCCCCAAAGCTATTATCCAAACAGAGCAAGGGAATATTACATAGTCAAAAATCAGGGAATGTATGTATCAGGCTTGATCCTTTCTCCATACTTATTCAGTTCTCTACACTGAGCAAATCATTTGAGAAGATGGTCTCTATGAAGAAGAATGTGGCATCAGGACCAGAGAAAGATTCATCAACAATCTACATTATGCTGGTGGCACAACCTTGCTTACTGAAAGTGAGGAAAACTTGGAGTATTTTTTGCAGAAAATAAAAAAAATACAGCTTTCAATATGGATTGCATCTCAACATTAAGAAGATGAAGATCCTTATCACTGGACAAATAAGCAACATCATGATAGATGAAGAATAGATTGAAATTGCCAAGGAGTTAATTTTACTTAGATCCACAATCAACACCCTTGATACAAACGGTCAGGAGATGAAATGTATTGCATTAGGAGAATCCACTGTCAAGGACCTCTTCAAATGACTGAGGAACAATAATGTCAGTTTGAAAAATAAGGTGCACCTGATTTAGACCATCAGTGGTCTTTCTGTTACTTGCTATGCATTTGAGAGCTGAACAATGAATAAAGATAACAGAAGATTTGATGTCTTTGAGTGG
>NW_006399803.1:10119754-10121293 GCF_000299155.1 Elephantulus edwardii
ATTTGGGAGGCTGTCTTTATGAGGAAGAATGTGGCATCAGAATTGGAGGAAGATTCAACAACCTGTGTTATACAGATGACACAATATTGCTTGCTGAAACTGAAGAGAACCTGAAACATTTCCTGCAGAAGGTCAAGGACTGCAGTCTCTAATATGGATTGAAACTCAACATCAAGAAAAAAAAAATTCTTACCATTGCACCAACAGGAAACACCACGACAAATGGATAAAAGATTGAGATTGTTAACAATCAGCTCTCTTGGGTCCATGATCAACATTCTTGGAAACAGCAGTCAGGAAATAAAAAAAACTAATTGTTTTGTGGAAAATCTGCTGTTAGAGACCTCTCCAGAGGGCTAAGGAGCAATGATGTCAGTCTAGAGACTAAGGTGCACCTGATTCAGGCCCCAGTCTTCACAATTACTTGCTATGCATCAGAGACCTGGACAATGACTGAGAGTGTCAGAAGGATAACTAATGCCTTTGAGTTGTGGTGCTGGAGAATAGCATTGAACATATGATGGTCTGCAAAGAGAACAAACAGGTATGTCCTAGAGAGGGTGAAGCCAAGTTTCTTGTTGGAAACAAGGATTTTGAAGCTATGTCTCACATACTTTGGTGGATGTGGCCAGCAGTGGACCAGTCCTTGGAGAAGAACACCATGCTTGGAAGGGTGGAGGGACAGCACAGCAGAGGAGGTCACCAGATGAAATGGATTGATACAGTAACTAGAATAGCTGTGTTGGAGTCAGTAAGACTGGTTCAGGATAGGGCAGCTCTGGAGATGTTACACATAGGGTTGCAATGAGTCATAGGCACCTCTGACAGCACCTAACAATTACAGTAATTGTTATAAAATGAAATGTATGTGAGTGACTGAAGGAAGCCAATTAAAAGAGAGAGTAAGAGATTACTGACCTTCTTATCTGTAAAGTTCCTTGGAGATTAAAACCTACAAGTCCTAAGTTTCTTAAAGTTAGCATTTAATTTGTGTAACTGAAATGAATTTTAATATTTCATTTATACAAATGTTTAAGAGTGAAACAAGCACAAATTAACACTGATTTATTCTCTGTGCTATTCTTGATAGGAAAAATGATTTGTTACATGACCTTGGAAAGAGAAAAGATAACAGGAAGGAGATGGAGAACAGAGCAAAGTAATAAAAAGAAAGAGGCCAATTTTGAAATCATGATTTTGTAGGAGCCCAGCCAAGGACAAGGAGACAAACTATCTTTAGAGACATTTCATCTTCTCTTAAGGTAATCTTTAAGCAAGGTCCTCCAGCCTTTTCAGTCTCTCATGTGGCTACATGGAGACACTCTGCTTCTTGTACCCTGCACCATAGAATCAACGATATGGAATTGTCCTAGTTCTAAATTATCGTATTTTTTTTTATTTCCATTCATTCATTGTTGCACTTTTCTCCCTTCCCAACCCTTCCCCTTCAGTACACTCCCCTCTTGGAAAAGTAAAAGAAAAATTCTTTCATTGTTTTACAATCCCTCCTCTCAGGTCCACTCTACTATGCAGCCTTCG
>NW_006399803.1:10121643-10129097 GCF_000299155.1 Elephantulus edwardii
GCTTGGATGGCAGTTATGATCTCTTTGGGGTATATTCCCAGTAGTGGAATTGCTGGGTCAAGTGGTATCTCTATTTGCAACTTTTTGAGAAAGCACCATATAGCCTTCCATAGTGGTTGCACCATTTTACACTTCCACCAACAGTGAATAAGGGTTCCAGTTTCTCCACAACCTCGCAAGCATTTGTTGCTTGCTGTTCTGTTAAATTTTGCTATTCTTACTGGAGTGAGATATAACATCTCATAGTTGTTTTGATTTGCATCTCTCTTAGAGCTAAGGATTTGGGACATTTCTTCATGTGCTTGTTGGCCATCTGAATGTCTTCTTTGGTGAAGTCCACTTTCTTATCAATACCTTTATTCTCACATCTCCCTCTGGCTCCGTACTATTGTTCTATCATAAAGATGTCTGTTTGTCCATAAACAGTCCATCCTAATTTTACTTCCTTTTCTCCTGCCTTTAACCATACCATCCATCAGATCTCTAAGAAGGAAATGAAATAAATAAAATAAAATAAAACAATGATGGAAATGATAGAGTAAATAACACAAAATAATGCTAGTTGTTCTAACCTCAACTCTAAAACTTCAACTGGACTCCTGGTCTGTTGCAATCCAGCATTCTAGCCCATTTCACTTAGGTTTATCTTTTGAAGCAGTAATTCTAACTCTATGTTGGTTTTGTTGTTGTTAGGTGTTATCAAGTTATTTCAACTCATTGCTACTCTATATACAACAGAACTAAAACTGTCTGATCCGGCACCATTCTCACAATTGATACTATGTGTGAGCTCATTGTTGCAGCTACTGTGTCATCCATTTCATTGAGGATCTTCCTTTTTTTCACTAACCCTTTACTCTACCTTCTCCAAGAACATCAAATCTTCTCAAGCCTATACTCATCCTCAACAGTTATTTTCTGTCAATGGTCTTGTGTCCTATTTCAAAAAGAGACCCTATCCAGCAGAATCTTCACCAAATTCTCTTCCTTCCTTGTCTGAGTTTAAAAAAAAAAAAAAAAAACAACCACAAACACCAAACCAACAAAAAAAACCCATTATAACATCCTTACTTTTTTTTTTTAAGGATAAACCAATTTCCCACTTCCTCAGCTATTCCTGTATAAGAAAGGAGCAGATGCAATGGGAGGGTAGCTGAGTCTGACATCTACATAGTTGATTAAGGGGAAATGCCTCTATCAATCCAGCAATTACTGATGGACATGCTACCCCCCCCCACCCATGCTCCTACACCTATTTCAACCAATCATTGAGTCCGAGTTCCTCATAACTCTAAACTTTATTCACAGTTGTGGGTTTTATTAGGGAACTAGGTTGGAGAGTGGGGTAGGCAAAAAATATCACCAGTACAAAACCAGGTTTAGTCCAATAGACCCAAGCCAGCTTGACAATGCACAATTCCTCATTTAATGACAGTTCGGATTCAGTTCAGCAGTACTAATACAAGAAGCCTCTGGTTTCCTCAAACATCCAACAAACTTAATCTCAGAGCAGTTACAAGTCAGCTTTTCCACATTTCAGTTCAACAAGCCAAATCTTTAACTGTGGCTACATTTTCAAGGTTCCTTTGGTTTTGGTTACACCTTGCCACAGATTTTTCACAGCAGTGCCAAAGTCTCTTAACTATCTCTCCATAATCATCATCACCATTTTTAACAGTGTGGAAAGCACTCTCTTCTATTAGTCACACAGCTGTTGATGATTTGTAAGACCATGTGTCTGCAGTTAAGGTAAGTGGAGACAATGCTTTCTCCCCCAAGCTAACACAATGGCTAGAAAAGACCATTTTCAAGGGTTCTGACATCCCACTGTGTTTTAATTATATGATTACATTTCTCACACCTTCAATGCATTATGGGGTCTTCTTTTTCCCCCTGGTGGCACTGATCCTTATCTTTTTTGAAAGCAAAGAAAGTACATCAAGAAACATACTTTTATTTTTGTAGCTTTTTATTATTATTTGAATTAAAATGTTGAGAGATCATTGGTTCATCCTTCAACCACTCATACACATTTTCTTTTATAATATTCAGTGCAATTCTCATATTGTAACAGTATTCTTCCCATTTCATCTCTGTTGTTCTTATTTCCATGAATCTTTCTATCCTAACCTTTCCTACCTTTTGAGCTTTATCCCTGGACAAATGTTTCCCTTTCAATCTTGTGTGGTTTTAAGTGGTTCAAAATGGTGAGGATATATTCTATTATTGTTCACCTTATATACCTATCTTCCAATTATCAAATGCTTATTATTTCAGACGTGGATGGCCAATCCTGTTTCTTATTCTTTCTTAATCTAGTTTGAGCATAGCAAACTTCATGCCAATGGCACAGGACAGAACAAGTTTCAAAATGCTGTCTCAGAGTTAACTATCATTTGAATGAAAGGTGAACAGTGAAGATGCTTTTGTTATAAGTGTGAAGGTTGACTAAGGGCCATAGTCTCAAGAGTTTCACCAGTCTCTATCAAATAAAAAAGCCTGGCCATTTTTATAATTTTCTGCTTTACTCCATGTTCCCCCCACTCCACTCTGTCCAGGACTCTCCACTGTGATCCCTTTAAAGGCACTTGATAATGGTAGACAGGTACCATCCAGTTTTTCTGGTCTCAGAATGGTGGAGGTTGAGGTTTGAGTGATCCAGTAGTCCTTTGGACTAAATTCTTTTAAGTGTCTTTAATTTTCAGGAAATATATTTTTAATGTGATATCTGTTAATCCATAATAAAAATAACTAACATTTAATGACAGTTAATATACTCTAAAATTACAGTAAATTATTTTCATTCACTTGACTTCCATAAAACTTGCATGAAAATATTACTCATATTGTCATTAAATGTAAGTAGTTGGCAAACATCACAATTATCGTGGGAATGAAAGTGCTCAAATTGCTAATGTTGGGTCAATAGAACTGGTGTTATTATTACATCGTCATCGTCATCATCATCATCATCATTATAATACATAATATTTTTTTTAGAAAAGTAGACAATCAGTAAAAGAAAGGAAGACCTTTAACAAAATAGATTGACTTGTTCTTGTTGTTGGGAACCATCGAGTCAAGTACAACTCATAGCGACCCTAAGAACAAAGATCTGAACCCTATTCTATGCTGCAACATCCTCATACTTCCTAACACACAGGAGACAATTGCATCAGTCACCATGTCAATCCACCTGATTGAGGGGCTTCCTCTCCCTCACTGACCCTCCCTCCCCAAGCATTATGCCCTTCTTCAAATAATAGCGCCTTCTAACAACATGCTCCCAAAATGTGAGGCAAAGCCTCATCATTCCTGCCTCCAAAGAGTGCTCCAGCTGCACCCTATCCAAGACAAATCCATTTGTTCTCCCGGCCATCCATGAGATGTTCAGTTTTCTTCTCCAACACTACAAGTCAAAGGAGTCAGTTGTTCTGTCATCCTTATTCATTGTTCAGCTCTTAGATGTATAGCAAGTAATTGAAAAGACTATGGCCTGAATCAGATGCTTCTAGTCCTTAAACTGACATCATTACTCTTCAATAATTTGGAGAGGTATTTAACAGCAGATTTTCCCAGGGCCATGTGTCTCCTTATTTCCTGACTGCTGATATCAAGGGTGTTAATTGTGGATCCAAGCAAGATGAAGCTGTTGGCAATTTCAATCTCCTCTCCATGCATCATGATGCTGCCTATAGTTCTAGGGGTAAAAATCTTTGATTTCTTGATATTGAGACACAATCCATACCAAAGACTGCATTCCTTGATCTTCTGCAACAAGCGCTTCAGGTCTTCCATACTTTCAGCAAGCAAGGTTGTATCATCTGCATAACACATGATGATGATGAGTCTCCCTCCAATCCTGATGTCACACTTCTCTTCATAGAGTTCAGCTTCTCAGATAATTTGCTCAGCATACAGAAAAAAGAAAAAGCACACCAAAAAACAACCCACAAAATCATGAAGGATTGACCTGATGACTACAGTAATAGGCTTGAGCATGGCAGAGATTGTGAAGATGGTACAGAGCTTATTCGGTCACTGTGACTCAGAGTCTACTAAAAAACAACAACATATACAATCGCCATTAATCTTTTCATCCAGTTCTTAGCTAATCTCAAAACCCGACAGTGAACATCACTCTTGTTGTTACATGTAGTCCAGATAGCCACAACTCATAACAACCTTATAAACAACAGCTCTGAACCCTGTCCTAACCTGTGCCATCTTCACAATCCCCAACACACTTGAGCCCATTGTTAAAATCACTGTGACAATTCATCTTGTTAAAGCTCTTCCTCTCTTATTCTGACCCTCTCTACCTTTCCGCCTATGATGTCTTTCTACAAGGACTGCCCCTTCTTCTAAGACCAAAACATGTGAAAGAAAGTTTTGCCACCCAAGGGGTATCCTGGTTTCACTTTCTCCAGGACACACCTGTTTGTTCTCTATCAAAATTGGAGAAAGAAGTTTGAAACACTTGCTGCAAAAGATAAAGAACTATAGCCTTCAATGTGGATTGCATCTCAACACCAAGATAATTTGTGTTACATATAGAGTTGCTATGGGTCGCAGGTGACTTAATGGCACATAAGAACAACAACAACAATAAAAGATAGTCTATATTTGTGTGTCCTCATAAAAGCAAAGAATCCAAAGTATAGAAAACTATTACTTCAATATTTCCGTCTAGTGTCCTTTCCTTAAAATAAAATAATTATTCTTTTATCTCTTTAACATAATTTATAGACCTTTTTTTAGATTTCTATTTGCAGTTCTTGCTGTGCATTTAGTAAAGAATGTCTGTTGTACTTACTGATTCTTTCTCATGGTGCCTTCTTTCCCTATCTGGTTTATGTTTCATCATGAGCTTATCTCCAATGGTTTTATCTTGTTCTTTGGGAACCTTTTTGTGCTCTGAGCTTCTGAGGTTGTCCTGAAGAATGCTTCTCCCATTGATTTTCCTGACTTTGATTTCCTTCTTTGCTTATGGCATCCAAAAATTTCACTTCTTTTACTCAAGTTTGTTCTTGGTTATTTTCAGAGATTTCCAAGTGCTTCCTTCTGGTGGTGTACATTTTTGCATAAACTTATTGAGTCAGATTACCAATAATCCCAATTTCATAGAATCGAAATAAGATTTCTATGGAAATAATAATTTTTAAAATTTGTATACCTATTTACATGAAAATTTATAATTAGCATTAAACATAATTCCCAAAATGTTATCAAATTTTCTGTTTCTACTATGTAATTCTGATGTTCATTACTGGCTTTATGCCATTTTGTGTCTTCCTTTTTTTATGACATGGTGCTGATCATTTGCTTATTGCATATTGCTTTTTTCTTCATATATCTCTCTATGAGATGGATTGATTCAGTGACTGTGGTAATCGAGATGGGTGTGTCAAAGGCAGTGCAATTGGCACAGGATAGAGCAGGGTTGTTGTTAAGTGCCATCGAGTTGCAGGCGACTCATAGTGACCCTATGAAGGAGAGTCATCGACGTTTAGGTGTCTTTCATTCTCTCTCCAGGTTCATAGGGTTTCTGGAGGCAAGCTATTATGGAAGTGGATGCCACTCCTGTTCCCAAACTTGTTTTAATCGGGGAGCTCCACCCCATTCTCTGTCGGCACTGGGTAGCCAACCATTAACACATTTGACACAGTAGTGTCACTGTGTTCAACCTCACAGCAACCACAAGTAACCGCTGTACAGCAACTTGTACACCAGGGCTATACGACCTAGAGGAATGTCTGAACAAAAACAATGGAAGACAGGCCCGAGGACAGCGAATTAAAAGTCACCCCACCTTTGGCTTAGTAGAATGTCTATTATCTATTTACTCACTTTTTCTCCTCTTACCTTTCCTTCCCATCCTGGTTCCACTCAAGAATTACTATATCTGTGTGTAGAGCTTCAGCTTTTAATAATAGTGGTCTCATGCAATACATGTTCTTTCTGATTAACTTCAAAATAATCATATTTAATTGGAGAATTGCCTATTATTTTATACTGTCTCAAACATTTATATTCTTTCTCTCACCTAGAAACATTAAATGATAGAAGAGTACTGATTTTTTTTACCCAGATGTTTTACTTTTATCGTATGATAAAAAAAAAGAAAATAAAATTATAAATTAGTTCCCGAAAATTATTTTGGAAAATATTATGCCTTTCAAAGGTCCTAAAATATAGATTTTAAGAGACAAAGAATGAGGATCAGAATAATGCGAGAGCCTTAGAAATAGGTGTCATACAATTAAAATTAAAAGCTTTCAAGATTAAATGAAATAGTCATTGCCCTTCACTTGCCTTGCAAAGAATTAGATACATTATAAGCTTTATTTCAAGTCAATCCTTGCAACTGTTTTCAGGTGTTTATCCTTACTTGACATATGAATAATCCAGGACTCAAAAAGATTAATTAAGGTCACTGAGTTGGTTATTAAAGAATTTATGGGTAGAGCCTTCTATCCCAACCCCCACACATGGCTCATAGGTGTATGTGTGTGCATATACGTGTCTGCCTCTGCACTATACAACTATTCACTAATCCACTATTTCTTGCATTTTACTTATAAATCTATAAATAAGTAAAGAAGAGTTAATCTTTTTCTAATGAAAATAGTTAATGTCTCAGAAACATTTTAAGGGATGAGAATCTAATCATGTTTTATCATAACTGGAAACAATGTATTTCTGTTCTGTCACTAGGAGGCTAGATCATATATGACAAATCATTTCAGTTGCATGTTTTTTGGTACGAATTGTTGTCGTTGCAAAATGTTAATATTCATCCTGAGAGGGTACGAAGAATGTTGTTTGTTTTTTTTTCCAGGATGAAGCACAACTAGAAGTAGCCATGCATCTTAATACAGATTCTGCTTCTTTTAGGGTCAATAGATGTGTTTATAGTTGTTGATGTTATGTGTCATCGAGTCACCTGCGACTCATGGGAACCCTATATGCAATAGCTTTGAAGCCTCTCCTGTCCTGAGCCAGTCTCGCTGACACCAATACATCTACCCTCATTACCAAAATTACTGTGTCAGCCCGTCTCATCCAGGGTCTTCTTCTCCTGCACTGTTCCTCCACCTTTGTGTTTCTATAATTAATTTCAATAGAATCTATTTAAGAAGTGTGGAGATTACTAATTTGACAAAGACTTATTTTGCAAGAACCACAATTTGAAACTGGACTGCTACTGCTTGTTGTTGTTATGTGCCATCGAGTCGCTTGCAACTCATAGCGACCCTATGAAAAACAGCCCTAAACCCTGCTCTATCCTGTGCCAATCATACTGTCTCCAACACGCCCATGCCAATTACCCTAGTCACTGAATCAATCCACCTCATAAAGGGCCTTCCCCTCCTGCGCTGTCCCTCCACCCTACCAAGCACGATGTCCCTCTCTAAGGACCTGTCCCTCCTTACAACATGTCCAATGTGTGT
>NW_006399803.1:10129538-10132770 GCF_000299155.1 Elephantulus edwardii
TGAGCCTCAGTCCATATTGAAGGCTGCAGTCCTTGACCCTCTGCAGCAAGCGCTTCAGGTCCTCCTCAGTTTTAGCAAACAGAGTTGTGTCATCTGCATAACACAAATTGTTGATGAATCTTCCACCAATCCTGACACCACACTTCTCATAGAGCCCAGCCTCCCAGATAATCTGTTCTGGATACAGGTTGAAAAGGTATGGAGACAGAACACATCCCTGGTGTACGCCCTTCCCAATTTTGAACCATGCAGTGTTTCCTGGCTCTGTACTGATGACTGCCTCTTGGTCCAAGTATAGATTTTGCATTAGCACAATCAAGCATTCTGGGATTCCCATTCCTCTCAGAGTCAGCCACAGTTTGTTATGATCTACACAGTCAAATGCCTTTGCATAGTCAATGAAACACAGCTATACATTCCTCTGGTATTCCCTGCTTTCAGCTAAGATCCATCTAACATTAGCTACAATATCCCTTGTTGATAAACTTTTTAAATGTTCTATGAATTTATTTTTAAGATGAGGAGGGTCATTTTATAAAATTCTAAATTATTACTACAAATATGGACAAATTTTTAGTAGAAAAGATAAAAGCACAAAAAATAAAAAGAATATCATCTCAAAACTTAATTCTAGACTTATTTTTCCTTTAAGTTGATATTTTAAGTCCACAGATAGCAGTGCTTCTTTTTCTATTATTTGTTTAGCAATTGTAAAATCACTCACCATAAAATCAACTAGCAGTAAACTAAATATAGTTCTAACCTATCTGCAGAGAAAATTTATTCATTTTCTAGGCACTAGACTTCTGGGCATTTTCTTTAAAAGCAATCTCTCTCACATGGTTCCCCTGGAGCTAACATACATAATATTGTATATGATCCTATCAGCTGGTCTGTTGAACATGATAGCCAAGTCAACTATCAATTATTTTTGTGAACATGAGTAAATTCTATGTTATAAAAACAATAAATTCAATCATGTTCACTGCTATAACAGAGGGAGTTGAGAGAGCATAAATATGATTGTGTCCTGGGTACAAACAGATGAAAATCCTCTTTGGATTTTTCCTCATCTCCCCTCAAAATAACCTTAGTACAGAGCTCCCAGAATCACTGCTCTAGGGCCTGTAATCTCAGTACGATAACTGAGATTGCAAAGGGTTCAAGAAACCTGTCAGCAAAGATGGTAGCATTTCCACTTTCAAGCAACTCTTTATCATCTGAAAGTTGTATCTAAATTTCTCCTTCATTCTAGAGTCACTGACAAAATATCTTATCTGGAAGCATAGAATATTCTCTAAATGACCAGATTAATATTAACATTAATTATCCACATTAACCAGATGCCACATCTATTGTAGTTCATCATAGTTATGCATATCATCTCAGCAATAACTGTATTTATACCTCAGCCTATGGAGAGGTCCTTGAAAGTATGAATTCCCGGTGCAATTCATTTTTTAATATCCTGGCTGCTGGCACAAAGAGTGTTGATTATGTAGCCAACCAAACTGAAGATGTTAAAAATCTCAATTTCTTCACCATCTATCATGATGCTGCCAATTGGCCCAATGGTGAGAACCTTTGTTTTCTTGATGCTGAGCTTCAATTCACCGTTAAGGCTGCAGTCCTTGACCTTCTCCTGTAAATGCTTGATGTCCTCTCAGTTTCAGCATGCAAAGTTGTATCATCTGCATAATGCAGATTGTTGATAAGTCTTCCTCCAAACCTGATGTTGCTTTTCTCCTCATAGAGGACAACCTCCAATACAATCTGTTCTACAGATAGATTGAATAGGTATGGGATATGTGCCCTCCATGCATCCCCAGCATATACCTTTCCGGTTTTGAACCATGACGTGTTTCCTTGCTCTGTTCTGATGACTGCTGCCTTCTCATCCAAGTACAGAACAACAATATCAGTCAGGAGACTAAGTTGAACCTGATCCATGCCACAGCTTTGCAATTACTTGCTGTGCATCAGAAAGCTAGACAACGACTAAGGATGATAGAAGGAAAATTGATGCCTTTGGGCTGTGGTGCTGGAGAAGAGTATTGAATAAAACATGGACTACTAGGAGAACAAACAGATTCATCCTAGAGAGGGTGAAACCAGTCTGCTCCTTGAGGCAAGGATTCTGAAGCTCTGTCTGACATAATCTGGACATGTTGCAAGAAGGGACTAGTCCTTACAGAGGGACATCATGCTTGGTAGGGTGGAGGGACAGCACAGAGAGGAAGACCCTTGATGAGATGGATTAATTCAGTTACGGGCGTAATAGGGGGTAGATATGTTAGAGATAATAGTTTTGGCACAGCATAGGCAGGGTGTTTGGCTCTTAAACATAGGGTTGGTATGAGTCACAACCGTCTTGACAGCACATAACAACAACAACACCAGCCTATGGTGATAATTATAATACATCTTTTCAAATTGATAGAGTTGCTAAAGGAGAAAATGCATAAAAGCCCTGAGCAGAGTCTAGCAGGTGCTCAACTTACATATTAGTTCTCATTATAATTAGGGCACTTCTGAGTGTGAAATCTTGTCATATTTTCATTGTTCATCATAACTATTTCACATTTTTAAGGCCAAAATTAGATTGACTATTGTGTCAATTTGTCTTCAATATGTCAAATATTCAAAGTATTCATTTTTAACATTTGTTGTTGTTTTTTGCTGTCGAGTCGAGCACGACACATAGCAAACCTATGGACAAAAGACCTGAAGCCTTTCTATAACTATAAACATTTATCAAAGTTCATAGAGTTCATAGAGTTTCCAGAGGCATTTTGTTTAGAAAGTGGATGCCTTGGGAGCTCTGATGGCATAGTGGCAAGAAGCTGTACTGGAATCCCAGAGATATGTGGTTTGAATCCACCAGATGCTCTGCTGGAGAAGGAGGGGAAATCTCCTCCTGTACCAGTCAGATGCACACACTCAAAAATTAAAAAGAAAAAAGAAAGTGGATGCCGCTCCTGCTTCCAAACCTGTCTTAAACTAGCAGCTCCATGAAACGCTGTCCACCATGAGTAACTGTTATGGGATTTCTGTTGTTATGCCCAGTGGCACAAGGTTCAGCATCACAGCAATCCCAGGTTACCTTAACAGAAGAGTGCTGTACCGCTTAGAAGAATGTTCCTTCAAAATACAACAACAACCAACCTTAAATACAAAGGCCCTGCCTAAGGTTTTGTTGACTCTAAACAAGAGGCTTAAATTAAAAAAAAAA
>NW_006399803.1:10134480-10135567 GCF_000299155.1 Elephantulus edwardii
ACTCGACAGCACATAACAACAACAACAACATGTACAGCAGCTCTGAATCCTTCCCTGCCCTGAGCGAGTCTCACTAATTCCAACACATTAACTCTCATAGTCGCAGATACTGGATCAATTCATCTCATCCGAAGTCCTCTCTTGCACTGTCCCTCCAATGACCAATATCTCCCGACCATGTCCGCAAAGTATGTGAGGCAGATCTTCAAAATCTTATCCTCCAAGGGGATACTTGGATTCCCCCTCTCCAAAACAGACTGATTTGTTTTGTTAGCAGTCCATGATATGTTCAAGACTCTTCTCCAGCACCACAACTCAAAGGCATCAATTCTTCTGTCATCTTAGTCATTATCCATCTTTCTGAAGCATAACAAGTAATTGAGAAGATCTTGGCCTGGATTAGGTGCACCTTTGACTCTAGACTGACATCAACGTTCTTCAGCATTTTGGAGAAATGCATGGCAGCAGATGTTCCCAGTGCAATTCATGTTTTGATTTCCTGACTGTTGGTGTTAAGAGTGTTTATTGTGGATCCAAGCAAGCTGTAATTGCTAACAATCTCAATCTCTTCTTCATTTCTCATGGTGCTGCAAATTGGCCCATTTGTGAGATACTTTGTTTCCCTGATGTTGAGTTTCAATCCATATTGAAGACTGCATCCTTGACCTTTTGCAGCAAGCACTTCAGATCTTCTTCAGTTTCATCAAGCAGGGTTGTGTCATCTGCATATCGTAGATTGTTGATGAGTTTTCCTCTAAACTTGATGTTACACTCTTCCTCATAAAGCACTGCTTCCCAAATGATCTGTTCTGCATACAAATTGAAAAGATATGGGAACAGGATGCATCCCTTACACACCCTTTTCCTGATTTTGAGCCATGCAGTGTTTTTTTGCTCTGTTCTGAGGATTGCTTCTTGGTCTAAGTATAGGTTTCACATAAGCATGATCAAGTGTTCTGGGATTCCCATTTTCCTCAAGGTCAGCCACAATTTATTGTGATCCACACAGTCAAATGTCTTTGCATAGTCAATGAAACACAGATAGACATTCTTCTGGTACTCTCTGCTTTCTGCCAAGATCCATCTG
>NW_006399803.1:10135817-10137004 GCF_000299155.1 Elephantulus edwardii
TTAGTGATATTGTTTGGTAATTTCTACACTCTTTTGAATCACCTTTTTTTAATGGGAATAAATATGGATCTCTTCTAGTCAGTTGGCCAAGTAGTTGTTCTCCAGATTTCTTTGCACAACTTAGTGACCACATCCAGGGCAACATCTATTTGCTAAAATATATCAACATCAATTCCTGGGGCTTTATTTTTTGCCATTATCATGCTTTTAATTCTTTAAAAGTTATTTATACAAAGTTCCAAATTTCAAAACTTCACAAAAATAATGTCAATATGATCAGTTATCATGGGAGGAAAGGCCACAGAGTCACCAATGAAAAAAATGCGATACAAATAATAAAAATATTTTAAAATTTTCATTCTAATTTTAATTTGCAGACTTCTAAAATTATCATTCTTCTAATAAGTGAACATTCAAATAACTAACAAGTTTACTTTATCCTATATGAAAATAAATGTCAATAAAAATGGCAATTAGGTTAATTTATTGCTTGGAGTAATCCTTACATGCTAATTGAGAATTATCATAGTCAAGTCTCTCTCCATGATTCATGATTTAAAGTGTTCTTCAACCCATCACACACATCTCCACAATAATTATCCAGTTTTGAATGCTGTGTATATTTCTCAACTTGCAAAGCCATAGCAATAACTATGCCATGCACTAACTGACTCAGCTCACTTCAAGATTAAAGCTGACTTTATCATCAACTGACTTCAGTGATTTTTCAGAAGATGGTCCAGAGCTCTTTTAATTCTTTATTACAATGATACTTTATTGGTCTCAGGCATCCCACCATCATATTCCATAGTCAGGAAGATGGTCTGACATGGATCCTACACTTCCCATCCAGAATAATCAAAGCATTTAAGTGTTGGACATTCTCTGCTATTGGAGGTTCAGGTTTCTATTTTCCTCTTCTTATTATCAAAGCCTCCTTCTGCCATCAGTCTAGATTCACAATATCACCAATTCTGCACTCAGGGAGCTCTGGTGGCATAGTCTGAAAGGCTTTGTGCCTCTAACTCAAAGGCCATATCCAAACACTAACCCAAACATATGAACAAGAGCCTATGGTGATGAAGGAAGAAGTTCAAGCTGCTTTGAAGGAAATAGCAAAAAATAAGGCCCCAGGAAGAGATGGTATACCAATTGAAGTATTTCAGATAACAGATGTTGCCCTGGAT
>NW_006399803.1:10138289-10149324 GCF_000299155.1 Elephantulus edwardii
GAGGCAGTGCAGTTGGCGCAGGATAGAGCAGGGTTTAGGGCTGTTGTGCATAGGGTCGCTATGAGTCGCAAACAACTCGACAGCACATAACAACAACAACAACGCAAACACTGGTGTTCAATTGCATAGGAGAGAGAGAGGGACAATTTTTCCTGTATATTTTACAGCCTCAGAAACCTGTGGAGAATCAATTATGAATTGGTTTGACTTGACAAAAAGAAATTTGAGGATTCTCTTTCTTTTGTTGAGTCCCAGTCTTGGGCAGATATCAAATGAATCTCATTTCCTTATCTGTTCCTGAAGGAGAAGGAATAAAGTCTCCTACCTTCAGTCTAAGAGTGATCTGTGAGAGCATATGCCCTGCACAAGGAAGTGGAAGCAACTTCTTAGCCGTGGAAGGCCAGCTTCTCCTTACGACTTGATCTGTATGAGTGAAATACTGTTCCATACAGTCATGCAGTGTCTGTGTATAATTTGTATCTGTGCCTGGGGATTATATTTGGGTTTTTTGGGGTTTGGGGTTTTTTTTTTTAAAGTCCCACATAGACATAACAATGATCACTTATGCAGATCATCTCTTCACCTCAATTCTCTATCTAACCCTAAGCTTCTTTATTCTTTATTCAACCTTTATTCTTTTGATAATCTCCTTTTCATCAACATCAATATGGAAAAATCATGCCTATCCAAACTATATTATTTCATTGTGCCTTCTTACAACTATGTTTTCCTATAGATGTCAAAACACATAGTATCCAGTCAGAATGTTCAAATTCCCACAGCATATATTGTAGCCATTTCATAAATTTTTAAAATAGTTCCACTATAACATAATAAAGCACATCTATTCTAAGGATAGCAATTATCGCTGTTATATGCTGTTGAGTTGACTGCAACTCATGTTGACCCTATAAACAATAGCTCTGAACTCTGCTCCATCTTGAACCAGTCTTACTGTCCCTAACACACTTGCCTTCATTGTCACAGTCACTGTGTCAGTTCTTCTCATCCAGGGTCTTCCTCTACAGCACTAACCCTCTGTCTTTGATGAAGAATGATAATCTCCAAGGATTGGCCCCTTCTGACAACATGCCCAAAGAGAAACTGAGTTTCAAAATCCTTGCCTCCAAGGAGCAACCCAGCTTTACCCACTCCAGGACAGACCTCTTTGTTCTTTTGGTAGTCCATGGTATGCTCAGTACTCTTCTCCAGCACCACAACTCAAAGACATGGATTCTTCTTCTATCATCCTTAGTCATTGTTCAGCTCCCATATGGAAGCAATTGAGAAGACTATGGCCTGAATCTGGCACACCTTAATCTCTACATTGACATCTTTGCACTTCAGCACTCTGGAGAAGTCCTTGACAGCAGAATTTCCTCAGGTAACTTTGATTCTAAAGGTAATCTACAACATAATCCAAGAGGGTTAGAGGATAATTTTCTTAGAAAGCCATCTATTTGTTGAACAGCTGACAGTCTATTAAAGCAAAGAAGTATGAAGTTTGATTAAGGAATATCCAAGAACTTTTTATGTCATTGTTATATGCCATCAAGCTGATTATGACCCGTAGCCATGCTATGGAAAACGGATTTGAATCTTGATCTATACCATCTTCTAAATCTCCAACATGTTTGAGCCTATCTGTTAAGTCACTGTATCAATCCCTCTGTTGAGAGTCTTCTCTTTCCCTGATGCCTTCATGTTTCCCAGCATTATCTCTTCTTCTAAGAACTTGCCCTTCCTAATAACATGACCAAAGTAGGGGAGTATTTCAGAGCAGTGGTCAGTTAAGTTTGCCCAATAATCAGCCAGTTCATAAACATTAAAGCCATTGATTTGTAAGTACCAATATGGAGTCAAATTTTATCTTCCATAAACTATGTAAAAAGAATACACCTCACAATAAAATCTGCTTTATAATCTACAATCAAATAATATTTGACAGTTAGATGAGATAGGATTCTTGGTTAAGTAAACAAATAATTATCATAAAAAAAAAGATAATTGCATGAAAAGTTATACTTATTTATGTTTAAAGTGGTAAGGAGATGGGCCAGATTAGGAACTACTACTAGAATTTTTTTTCTCCTGCAAAATTTTATTTTAATAAATCAGATCTGCCCATATTTCTACCAAATTCCCAAAGCACACATTGTTTTATAGCCTGTGATTTTTCTCTTTGCCTTTGTTTATAATACCCTTTTCTCATTTTTTTGTTTCTTCTTTTTTTTTATTAAGATTTTGATGAAAGTTTATAGAAAACTTGGATTTCCATTCATTGATTGTTGCACCTTTTCCTCCCTACTCCCCTTCCCAGTTCACTTTTCTCTTTGGATTAATCAGAACTGGCTTTGATAAGCACTGTGACAATTGGACAATTAAAACAGACATTCAAAGGGGGGGGAAGAGGAACCAACTGGGGGGGGAGGGTAGAGAAAATAGAGCAACAATGAATGAATGGAAACCCCAAATCTCTGTAAATGTTCATTAAAATTAATAAATTTAATTAAAAAAAGGAAAAAATTCTTTCATTGTTATACACACACACACACACACACACACACACACACACACACACACACCTGTCCACCTTACTATGCATCTCTTATTCTGGACTCTTCTCATGCCAATAATACCTAATCATCTATTATGAACCTGGAGAAAGGATAAAAGTTATACAAGTGTTCAGGTCTTTCATTCATAGGGTCGCTATGAGTTGCCTATGACTCGATGGCACTTAACAATAACAACAGCATAGAGAGCTCAGTTGGCCTAGTGGACAGAAAGTGATACTATCCAGCCAAAGGTGGGTGACTTTGGTTTTGGTCAAACATTCTTCTAGATCATCTAGCCCTGGTCTATTTGCTGTACAGACTTAACTTGTGATTGCTGTGAAACTGAATACTGTGACACTGATGTGTCAGATGTGATAATGGTTACCCATGCTGGACAGTGTTCAGTTCAGCTCCCCAATTAAAACAAGCTTGGAAGCAAGAGTTGCACCGATTTCCAAAATAGCTTGCCTCTGGAAACCCTATGAACCTGGAGAAAGGGTGAAAGTTATACAAGTATTCAGGTCTTTCGTTAACAGGATCATTATGAGTCACAACTCCATGGCACTTAACAACAACATATTCCTTTTATACAGTTCCCTCCCTCATCTGTTTCAATGCCATGCACATTATTTATCCCCTCTTTTCTTAGTTTCCCCCAACCCCTATGTCAGTCCTGTTTTATAACAGTGGCATTATGCAGTACTTGTCGTTTTGTGACTGAGATATTTCACTCAGCATAATGCCCTCAATGGTTATCCATTTTGTATAAAATTTCATTAGTTCTTTGTTTTTCAGTGCTGCATAATATTCCATTGTTTGAATATATCACAGCTTCTCTATCCATTCATTTATTAATGGGCAGTCTTTGATATTGTGAACAAAGCAACAATAAACACAGGCGTGCATATATCTTCTTGGATGTCAGTTCTGGTTTCTTTAGGGTATATTCCCAGTAGTAGAATTGCTGGGTCAAATGGTATTTCTATTTCCAACTTTTTGAGAAAGTGCCATACTGCCTTCCAGAGTGGTTGCAACAGTTGTTTTTTTTGTTTGTTTGTTTCCTTTTTTAAAAAAGGAACATTCCTGGATTTAAAATCAGAAATGGTGTCTATCAGGGTTGTATCCTTTCTAGATATCTATTCTACTTGTGTGCTGAGCAAATAATTTGAGAAGCTGGACTCTGCAAAGAAAAAAGGGACATCAGAATTGGAAGAAGATTCATCAAAAACCTGTGTTATGCAGGTACACAACTTTACTAGTAAAAGTGAATAGGACATCAAACACTTGTAGAAGATCAAAGACCTAGCTTTCAAGATAGATTACATTTCAACACCAAGAAAACAAAAATTTTTATCACTAGACTAATTGACCACTTCTATCTTTTCTCCATCTATCAAATAGATTTTCTATAGAAAATTTGGCCACTTATTGACAGTCAAGGGCTTTACCTTTTTTTCAATGCTTACCTATTACCTGACATGTTCTTTTAAAAGTAAAACATTGATCAACAATAACCAAAGTATAAGCATTCAATATTATCTATTCATAACAAGAGATACAGCTTCTTCTGTTTGTAAAATGAACCAGACACTCTGTAATATCTTATTGGCTTACTTTATGCATACTATCTTGAATACAGTTTAAGAAAGTTTATTAAGCTCTTACTTTCCTTCAAATATTTAATTTATTGATTTGAGAATTTCTTCAAGGATATGACAAAAAGATGTATGCAAGACTCCAAACTCATAGAAAGGTTAAATACATACAAATTTTTCTGAATAGATAGAAGACTGTCAAAGATTATGTAGTCCAGCCATAGCTAAAGGACAATTGTCCCTTGTCACTAAAATGTCATATTGCATAATTGACCATTTGGCAATATTCACCAGTGCTCCTCTTTGAATGAGAGATGTCAGCTCCTCTAGAAAATTCTACCTTCTGGTCTCACAATAGGAAAGAAGCCAAGATCGCTTTGAGTCTGACCTTGGAAGAGCAATGACAAGACTTATGTTAAACACTTTAAAAATCAAGTCATAAAAAGGTTTGCTTTGAAAGTTAAATTTGAGAGCTAACTATCTGATAAAATACTGCTGTTAATTTCCTCTAAAAGGAATTAATATCTTAAATTATTCCATGAGACCACTGCATAATGCTTATGTGAGTTGGGTGCTGAAATCTATTCCTCCATTACATTTACTAAAACCAAGGACCATGAAAACCGGTCTACCCAAACAAAGCAAGTTTCTCTAATTTTTCTCGCATTATCCAGCTTGACCTTATTTATTATTTACTAAGCATCCAATATCAGCTGGCCCAATGGACAGAAAGCAATGCTACCAAGCCAAAAGTGGGTGACTTTTAATCCACGGCCCTCGGGCCTGTCTTTCATTGTTTGTGTTCAGACATTCCCTCTAGGTTGTATAGCCCTGGTGTACAAGTTGCTGTACCGCGGTCACTTTTGGTTGCTGTGAGGCTGAACACTGTGACACTGATGTGTCAAATGAGTTAATGGTTAGTCATGGTGGACAGTGTTGGGTGAAACTCCCTGATTAAAAGAAGCTTGGAAGGAGGAGTGGCATCCACTTCCGTAATAGCTTGCCTCTGGAAACCCTATGAACCTGGAGAGAGGATGAAAGGCACCCAAGCGTCAAGGACTCTCCTTCATAGGGTCGCTGTGAGTCAACTGCGACTCGATGACACTTAACAGCAACAACAACAAGCATCCAATAGGGAGCTCTGGTGGTTTAGTTCATAAGGAATTGATTGGTTAACCAAAAGGCTTCTCCAATAGTTCAAATCCACCAGCAACCCAGACGAAGAAAGATAGCAATATCCTCCCATGGGAGGTTAATAACTCATTGTTAAGACCTTGGAAATCCAACAAAGGGTCAGCTGTGAGTTTGTTTTGACTTAAAGTCAATGAGTTTGAGTTTGAGTAAGCATCCAGTAAACTCTGGTGGCATTGTGCATAGTGTATTGTGTTTTCAACCAAAAGGCTACACCTCTCCAGCAGTTCAAATCTATCAGTCGTTCTATGGGGAAAAGATAGGCACCTTCCTCTCTGGAAATAGGATTCAGAGCTTCAGAAATAATGGAGACTCACTGAAAGTTGAAACTGACTTGAAGACCATGGGTGAATAGGAGTGTCTAATTTTGTGAACTACAGAGCTAATCCAAACACTTGTACTGTTGTTGTTATGTGCCTCTGAATCAAATATAGCTACCATCTAAACAACAAATCTGAATCCTGTATTATCCTATGCCATCCTCACCTTTGACATATTCCTGCCGATTGCTACAGCCACTGTGTCAGTCTATCTTGTTGTTGGTATTTTCCTGTGTTTCACTGATTTTCCACCTTTCCAAGCATGATGTCGCTTTCCAAGAAAAAGTCCCTCCTAACAGCATGCCCAAAGGTTGTGAGATGAAGCTTTGCCATTCTAAGGAGCATTCTGTCTGCACTGTCGCTAAGACATACCCATTTTTCCTGACAGTCCATGAGTTATTCAGTGCTCTTCTCCAACACCACAGCTCAAAGGCATCAATTCTTCTGTCATTCCTATTTAATGCCCAGTTCTCAGATGTATAGTCTCAGAAAGACTATGGCCTCTTTTAGTATCTTTTAGATGACTATAAAATGCATTTTGTTCCATTAAGTAGTCTTTTGGTTTTACTTTGGAGTTTCATATAAAATCTGTTGTCATATAGCTTTCATCGTTTTGCTTTCCCTTGCTCTTGCTAATAGGAGCTAGATCTCTATGACTACACTTTTGGGACTGATGCACCTCTCTGAATGATCCACTGAATAAGGAATCCTTTATTCTTAAACTAGGAAACTGTAGAAAGTGCTAGAAAGACTAACTAGACTCTGGAAGCTCACTGAAGTACAATCTTAGGCAACAATAAAATTAGTACACGAGAGTTGGACAATCTATCTTGTACCAATCATGTGACATGATTAGGCTTTTCCATTGCTTCTTGTTATGTTCTTTTGACTGTAAAATGCTTATATTTGTTATTTTACAAGGAACTATGATGTTATAGTCCATAGCATGTTGCATTGTTAGCCAAAAGGTAACACATCTCTGACCATTCGGTCCAACAGTAGTTCTGAGGCAGAAAGTTGAACATTATCCTCCCTTTGCAATTTATATCCTCAGAAGCCAATGGAGAGTGGCTGTGACTCAGAACCGATTCAAGAGTATGGGATCTTTAAATGTCATCATTGTGCATGTCAGAACTGTCATTGAAGTTTTTGTCTTGTGTTGCCTTACTTGTTTCCTCCTTTTTTTGTGGTTTGCTTTTAAAGAATAACAATATTAAACATGCTCATGAGGTACCAAGAGCACCTTCTTTATAACATGTAAAAGAAGCAGAGACAATATGGGGATGGATGGCTGAGTCTGACTTCTATTAAACCCACAGAGGGGAACTCTGCCCATCAATAATATCCACAGCAGCAAAATAATAGCCACAAGCTCAGGCCTGCTCCTACCGTGCTCCTGCAGCTACTTGTGTTAATCACTGGTTTCAATATTCATTGTAAATTGACTCAACATTAACTTCAGGCACAGCTATGGGGTTTAATAAGGCAATATGCTGAGGGTAGGGGAGGCAAAGATATCAAACCATGCAATTCTGGTTTTAGTGCAGCAAATTCCTCAATTCCTCAAATTCCTCAGACAATATCTCAACTATAAGTCCAAGTTCACCCCAGCAACACAAATGCAAGAAGAGTCTGGTTTCCTCAATCATCCAGCAAGCTTTGTCTCATAGGAGGCATAAGTCAGCTCTTTCTTCAATCACCCTGAAGCAAAACTGTTAACTCTGACTCTGTCTCCAGGGCTCCCTCAGGCTAAGTATCAGTAGAGTCTCTGTACAGTCTGGTCCTTAAGTTTCTAGCTCTTCCTGTTATGTCAGTAGAAGTAAGCAATATGTCTATAGTTGAGGAAGCTGGAGATCATGCCCCCAGAGGGAGCTAAAACAATGAATATAAAAGCCATTTCAAAAGCTCTAGCACCACAGAACCGAAGACCCTTTGTAACATAATAATATCACTCACACTCAGTAGCTGGAAAACCTTAGACAAGCTTCCTAAATGATCTATCTCTATATTAATTAATCTTACTACTTCTGTAAGTAATATAAAGTTAAAAGTTCATACTTTCCAAGGCTGTAGTAAGAATTTTATATATGTATATAGGGAGCAAATGTGTATGTGTGTGTGTATGTGTGTGTATTTATATACATATACATGTATGTGCATTTATATATGTATACATATATGTATGTATAAGGGAGCATATATATATCATTCCATGACATGCTAGAATCAGTGAACAGCACTAGGCAGCAGGCAGAGTGTATGGAGGTAGCTTCTGGAGAAGGAGAAAGAGATCATCACATGCAGGTGATCTGGTTGTATCCCACTAACAATCACCTTCAAACTCACAGAAAATTAGCTTCCTCATCTCCAAAAAGGTAGTACTAATCCATCTCACAAGCTTATTTTTTCAACATGATAACTAAGCAATGCCTGAGAAAGCATGAGCCCTTAAATATTTTAACTGAATAAAAATCTGACTGTGTAATAAGTTATTAAAATTATTATTATTACATTTAGAGTATGTCTTTTTTCCCCTTTTTTTTTCAAAAATATGGAACGCTTCACAAAATTATGTGTCTTCCTCGCACAACGGCCATGCTGATCTTCTCTGTATCGTTCCAATTTTAGTATATGTGCTGCCGAAGCGAGCACTTGAGTACGTCTTATGACTACACAGAACTTTCTTAATCTGTTCAGTGGTTTTTAATCTTTCACAAATGTGTATAAAACAATTGTGTGTGCAGTGTAAAAAGACACAAATCTTTCCTTCCACTGTAGGACACTAGTTTCTCTTATGTTTTTACTCATTAGTCATTCTCAAGCTTCTGTTGAATTCAGAAATAAATGTTCCTTCCAATTTCTCATGGGAGCATAGACCTGGATTTGATCTCTTATGACTCCAGAAAGAATTGATTTTTCTCCTTTCCTTTAATGCAAAGGGAATATCATGCATTAACAAGTAATTCTACCTGTTCTTCTCATCTCTCTTCAGGGAAAAATGAGAAATCAAACATACCCCAGTAAATATCCTTACTTTTGATAAAATAGCTCTTTGTCTCATGAGAAGGTAGTTTGGAGCACACTTAAGTCCACCAGAGAATGAACCACTGCTAATTCAAAAGCAGGTAAAACCTGCCACTGGCGCTGACTGCTGGTTGGGTTTGCATGACCTGGACACTTCCCTGCTTCTGCTGTGCTACAGGGGAAATGAATCCAAGGCCTGCAATCCACTTTATCACTTACATTGAAAATATGTCTAGTCTTGTTTGTAATTACCAGCTTGTTTTATGGTTTTAAATCAAATGATCGGCGAAGGTGAAAACATTCACCCTTGAAATAAATTGACCTACAGAATTATCTCTTTCATTAACAGCCTGCTTACCTTTCTTGATATTTATTAGGGAAGATTTTATCTGTGTCTATCTTCAGTATCTGTTTTCAAGGATAATAGAGAAAGCAGACTTATGTTTAAGGAATAAAAAGCAGTACAGTTGAGTTAGAATGTGGTTTTAAGAACAGACTTCTTCAAAGGAATCCCTGGTGGTGCCTCAACAGATAAATGACTGTCTGCTAAAAAAAAAAAAGGTTAGTGATTCAAACCTTTGTAAGAGTACCTAGAAAGAAATGCCTGGCGATCTGCTGTCAAAACACCGCAGCCTCAAAAACCATATGAGGTACAGGTCTACTCTGCAAAATAAGGTGTTTTCATGAGTCAGAATTCACCCCATGGTGGCTAGTTCGTTGACTTTGGTTTATTATGCATTTGTTTTACCAGTCAACAAAAAACTCCTTCCCAAACCATTGACTTCATTTCCAGAAAGGAAGATACCTTTTGATCCTCTTCTAAAGAAACTGTAGCTAAAGGAGCTCATCCCCAGCACTTAAATCCTGTCAATGGAATTTCCACAAGGCCTGCTTCAACAACAGGAAGAAACATAAAGCCAAAGTAGAAAACAGTCACTTTTTCAAAGAGAAGTTCAAAACCTGGGATGGAGTAGAGCGTGGAATTAGAATAAAGTAAGAGAAACTTAGGAGAAAGTTGTAACATAAACTACACTAGACATAAGCTTTTCAGTTCCTTTCAAATTCCAGATTTCTGAAACAAGTGTTTGCATCTGTTATGAGTTTACTCAGTTGCTTTAAACTCAATTTCACAGAAATTTCCAATTCCAGAGAGCCATGATGCATCAATCCTTTGAATTATGGCTTTGCTAAAAGCAAGATTTCTAGGTTCAGATAGGCCCCTTACCTGTCCACTTCCTGATACTTAGAAGGTCTTTGTTGTTAAATGTCTTGAGGCAGTTTATACTCACAGTGACTCTGTTCCACAGAGTGAGCCTGGTCATGAGCCATTGCCATAGGAGGTGCTCTGTTTGGGATCTCTGTTGCAACCACAAGAGTTTTCTCTCTTTTGCTGATCCTCTGTTTCATCAAACATGACATTCTTCTCCAAGAACATATCCTTTTGGTTAATATTTCCAATGTGTATGAGATGAAGTCTTACCATCCTTGCTTCTAAGAAATATTCGGGCTGTACATCAAAAGCCAAACTTGCAGTTGCAAAGTGGATTGGGAGAGAGAGAATGGAGGGGACAGGAGAAGGGAAGCAGAGGGAGGAAAATGGGTTTTCAGAGGCAGTCAGTCACAAGGGAGGGGATTGCCTATCTTTCTCCCTAGAGCAACTGGTAGATTTGAACAACATGCCTTTGTGATGGTAGTGCAGCTTCTTACCACTAGGCCAATATGTTGTTGTCATTGTTATCTGCCATGAAAATCATAGCAACCCTATCCTGAGCCAATCTCACAGTCTCTGACACATCTACCCTCATTTCCTCAGTTACTGTGTCAGTCCATCTCATCCATGATCTTCCTCTCCTATACTGTCCCTCCACCGTTGAAAGCATGATGTCTTTTTCCAAGGACTGGTCCTGGCCACATGCGCAAAGTATGTGAGGCAAACACTTAAAATTTTTGCATACAAGGAGCAATTTGGTGTCACCCTCTCCAGGCCATACCTGTTTGTTCTCTTGGAAGTTCATGGAACAATATAGTCATCTTTAAATCTTTTCAAACAAAATAATTTAACAAATTAATAATGTGTCCTTAGTGACATCAAACGTGGAGTAGCTGGCAGTACTTGAGGATGTAATTTAACTTCACTGTGGCAAGGCCAGTGATGAATGATGCCTTGTTAGTGCTCAGTGACATCCTGTATTTATGATGCCAAGTCTCCCAGCACATACCACAACCCATATATTCCTATCATTTGAAAGTGAATCAGCTTACTGTCAAATTTTTTAAAAAATGAGAAAATTTCAAGGGTGCACCTTACCATTCTAATAGTGATCAATTGTATTTTAAAAGATATATT
>NW_006399803.1:10149605-10155603 GCF_000299155.1 Elephantulus edwardii
TCGCAGATTTCAATATTTTGTTTGCTTTGTCTTTCAATATGGCCTCTGAAATCTTCTGTACAGCTCCTTGAATTCCTTATTTCTTTGCTTTAGCTTCTCAGTGCTCTGATGGAACATTCGGAGTCTCTTCTATCTATCTTGGTCTTTCTTCCTCTTAATTCTTTATAATGACCTTTTTGCATTCTTTATGAATGATATTCTTGATAACTTCCATCAACTCATCTGGTCTTCATTCATGTCCAAGGCTGCAAAACTGTTTATGAGATGCTTTTAAATCCAGGTGGGATAGACTCAAGGTCAAATTTTGGTTCCTGTAGATTTGATTTAACTTTTTTTAGGTTAGTTTGAACTTCCATATGAGTAGTATATGGTTTGTTCCACAATCAGCCACTGGCCTAATTTTCACAGCTGATACTGAGCTTCTTCAATGATTCTTTCCACAAATGTAATCAATCTGATTCCTGTGCATATCATCAGGTGAAATTCATGTATATTGTTCTTATAAAAGGTATTTTCAATGAATAAATAATTGATGGTATAAAATTACATCATTCTATCTCCAGACACATTTCTGTCACCAAGTCCATATTGGACTTTATAAGGCAGAATGTGGCATCAGAATTGGAGGAAGACACAACAGCAACCTACAATATGCAGATAACAAAGCCTTGCTTGCTGAAAATGAGGAGGAACTGAAGTGTTTGCTGCAGAATATCTAGAACTATAGTCTTCAATACAGATTAAACCTCAACATCAAGAAAACAAAGTTTCTTACCACTGGGCCAATTGGCAGCACCATGATAGATGGAGAAGAGATTGAGGTTGTTAATAATTTCAACTTCCTCAGCTCCACAATAAACACTCTTGGCACAAGAATTCAAGAAATCAAAAGACAAATGACACTAGGGAGATCTACTGTCAGGGACCTCGCCAAAGTAGTAAAGAGCAATGATATCAGTCCAGAGATTAAAGTGTGCCTGATCCAGGCCATCGTTTTAGAAATTGCTTGCTATTCGTCAGAGAGCTGTACAATGAGTAAGGATTATAGAAGAACTGATACCTTTGAATTGTGGTCCTGGAGAAGAGTGCTTGGGAGGGTGGAGGAACGGCACAGGAGAAGACTCTGAATGAGATAGACTGACACAGTAACTGGGCTAATGAGGCTAAGTGTGTCAGAGAGAAAGAGATTGGCCCAAGATAGTGTATGCTTCAGAACTACATGGTATATATGTGTTGCAGGTGATTTGATGAAACATAAAAACAACATATGTATGTGAACATACAGATATGTGTGCATCCACATTATATATTTATAGACTACATTGTTGCAGATATTTCTCAGATATAGCTAAAAACTTTGATAGATTGGTTTTCTGAATTTGAAGGATTAGGATCTTAGTCTCATGGCACAATGCAATCAAATTATACATTTCTGAAAGTTTATGTTTTGTACCTTAGTGAAGAGAGTAGTGTCTATATCTTAAAAGCTTATAAGCAAGTATTGGTATCTTACAGGCAGTATTAAAAGAGAGAAAAAGGAGGCTAAATCTCAGGAAAGAAACAACTATGCAAGACAGATAACCTACATGAGGCATGGGCTCATCCACTTTGAGAACAGAAGACCTAGATGATTAGATGGTGCCCAGCAAACACTGCCAACCTTCTCACAGGGCCACTTCACATGGACCTTGAAAAATCAGGAGAGAAACATAAAGCATAACTCAAATTATTAAATGTATTGGCTCACTAAACAAGAGTGGAAGACTCCCTGAGATTATCATCTTGAGATACTCTTTAAGCCATAAACAAAAACTATCCCCTTATATCTATGCACAAATAGATGCACACAGGTAGCTATCTGTAATCATGTGTCTATACAGCTATAAATGTGATCATGTACTCATTTTCTCAGATCGCAATTTTTTATAAATTGTAGGTAAATTGATGGCAAGGTACACAGTTTATACCTCGATATTTTATTTAAAGCTTTGAAAAAGATACAATACTTTGTTCTTGGATTTATCTTTTAAAATAAAATTTAACATTATTAAAATGGTAAGGTATACTCTTAGAAACTTCTCATGCTTTTTTATAAACTTACAGTAAGCTACTTCACTTTCAGATGCTATAAATACATGGGTTGTGGTATGCCCTGATAGACTTGGCACCATGAACACAGGGTGTCATCGAGCACTAGCATCATTCATTAGCCTTGCCACAATGGACGTAAATTACAACCTCAAGTACTGCCAGCTACTCTAAGTTTGATGTCACTAAGCACTCATTATTAATTTGTTAAACTACTTTGTCTGAAGAGAATGAAAGAAATCATATTTGTCAGCTGAAAGGAATGTAGGAAAAGTCAGGAATTTAAAAAATTATCTCTTTCTTGTAATAATTCGCCTATCTACATGAGAATGAATTCTGAAAGAATGAAAAAAACATGCATTGAATTGCAAATGAAAGCTTTATTAATGTATACTATATTTGGTGCATTTTTCTTTTCCCTCTACAATCATTTTAAACTGATTGTATCCTTAAAAAGATAAAATTATTTATTTCATTTGTTTCCAATGAGTTGTTTATATTCTGTTCTTTTGCAATCATGTTGTTGTTGTTGTTATGTGCCATCAAGTTGCCTATGACTCATAGCGACCCTACATACAATAGCCCTAAACCCTGCTCTATCCTGTGCCAATCACACTGGCTCTGACACACCTACCCCCACTACCACAGTCACTGAATCAATCCATCTTATCAATGGTTTTTCTCTCTTACACTGTCCCTCCATAATCCCAAGCATAATGTCCCTCTCCAAGGACTAGTCCCACCTTGCAAAATGTCCAAAGTATATCAGACAAAGCTTTAGAATCCTTGCCTCCAAGACGCAGCCTGGTTTCACCCTCTCCAGGATGAACCTGTTCATTCTCTTAGCAGTACATGGTATAATCAATACTCTTCTCCAATACCACAGCTCAGAGGTATCAATTATCCCTAGTCAATTGTCCCACTCTCTGACGCATAGCAAGTGATTACAAAGACCTTGGCCTTTATCAGGTGTACCTTAGTCTCCAGACTGACATCATTGCTCTTCAGTACTTTGGAGAGGTCCCTTACAGCAGACTTGCCCAATGCAATTCATTTCTTCATTTCCTGGCTGCTGGTGCCAAGAGTGTTGATTGTGGAGCCAAGCAAACTAAAGCTGTTTACAATCTCAATCTCTTACCATCTATCATGATGTTGTCAGTCGGCCCAGAGGTGAGAATCTTTGTTTTCTTGATGTTGAGCTTCAATCAATGTTGAAGGCTGAAGTCCTCGACTTTCTGAAGCAAGAGCTTCAGGCCCTCCTCAGTTTCAGCAAGCAAGATTGCGTCATCTACATAACACAGATTATTGATGAGTCTTCCTCTGATCCTGATGTCACATTTCTTGTCATAGAGCCCAAAAGTATGGAGATAAGACTCATCCTTGTGTACACCCTTCCCAACTTTGAACCATGAAGTGTTTTCTAGCTCTGTTCTCAGGACTGCCTCCTAGTCCAAGTATAGGTTTTACATAAACACTATCAAGTGTTCAGGGATTCCCGTTCTTCTCAGAGTTAGTCATAGTTTGTTGTGGCCCACACACTCAGACACCTTTGCACAGTCAATGAAATACAGATAGATATTCTTCTGGTACTCCCTGTTTTCAGCCAAGATCCATGTAACATTAGCTACAATATCACTAGTAACACAGCCTCTTCTAAACTCAGCCTGCATTAGGCACTTATCTGTTGATGTGTTGCTCCAGTCATTTTTGGATAATCTTCAGCAGAATCTTGCTTGCATGTGATATTAATGATATTGTTCAATAATTTCTACACTCTGTCAGATCACCTTTCTTTGGAATGAGAACAAATATAGATCTCTTCCAGTCAGTTGGCCAGGTGGTTGTCCTCCAGATTTCATGGCACAACTTGGCGAACACATCCAGGGCAGTATCTGTTTGTTGAAATATATCAAGTAGTATATCATCAATTCCTGGGGCCTTATATTTTGCCAATTCTTTCAGAGAAGCTTGAACTTCTTCCTTCATCACCACAGGCTCTTGCTCATACTTTGTTTCTTCTGTGTTTGCCAATTTTATTAAAAGTAAATTATATGTACAAATGAAAGCTTCAGGAGAACCTGGGACATCCCACTGAAGAGTAATGATATTTAGGTAATAGACAAAAGGAATCATTTTAGTGGAGACTAAGTGAAGTAGATTAAAAGACCATGAGGAAAATAGTGTATTGAAATTAGCTACTGAAAGAGTCAATTGTTACATTATCAAGGTTTGTGGAAGTACTTAAGGCCACAGTGGGAATATTTACACCAAAATAATTAGCATAAACTATAAATCACAGGTTAAATTTTTTATAGGCTGTTTACTAGCACACTTTAATTGTAGGTTTAGTGCCAAACCCTACTCAAATAATTTTATATATGTTTACTCCTTACAATGAATCCTTACAGTGACTAAGTGAGATGCTAAGGTTTCATTAAGGGTACACAGCTAATTATTAATAGAGTCAATACTTAAGCCCAACAGTCTAGCTCCAGGTACTTGAAAAACAAGGCAAGTGTACTGTTTTAAATGCCAAAGAATGACAATGCTTCCAGAAAAGAATAATAGTCCATAGTGCTACATACTGATAAAAGATAAAATAAATAATCATGAGTACTCACTAGATTTGGCAAAATTATAGCCACTGACTACCTTGGTAATGTATTATTAGTCTGTCTAAAGAGCAGAGCTCAGGTGGCCTAAAGGCAAGAAGGTGCACTGGGGAATTTCCTCAACACAATAAAAAGTATATATGCAAAACAAAGAACTAACATCATTCTCCATGGAGAAAAATATAAGGCAACCCCTTCGAGAATGCTACATAGACAAGGATGCCCATTATCACCTCTCCTATTCAATATTGTATTGGAAGTCTTATCAAGAGCAAAAGTCGAGAGAAGGAAATAAGAGGTATCCAAGTTGACAAAGAGAAGGCAGAGCTAGCTCTATATGCAAATTATATCATAGTGTACTTAAAAAACCCTAAAGACTCGGCAAGAAAACTACTGGACATAGTTGATCAATTCAGCAAAGCAGTGGGATACAAAATCAACATACAAAAGTCAATCGTATTTCTCTGCAGTGACCAAGAGAATAAGAAAAGAAGTGAAGAAAAACAATACCCATGATAATAACTAATCACAAGACTAAACACTTGGGAGCAAATCTAACTAGAGACAAAAAAGACCCCCACAAAGAAAATTACCAAAAAAATTACAAGAAACAAAAAGAGACCTGGAGAAATTGAGGAATATACATGCTCATGGATAGGAAGACTCAATATCCTGAAAATGGCAATTCTGCCAAAGGTAATCTAAAGTTCAATGCAATAATAATAAAGATACCCATGTCATTCTTTAACGAGGTGGAAAAGGCAATTTCCAATTATATTTGGAGTGCAAAGAGACTCCAAATAAGTAAAGCACTCCTGAAAAAGAGACATAAGAGACACCACACTTCCTTATTTCTAACCATACTACACAGCTATGGTGGTCAAGACAGTGTGATACTGGTCCAATAATAGACACATAAATCAATAGAATTGAGAATCCAGTAATCAGCTTATCTATCTATGCTCAATTGACTTTTGACAAGGAGACAAAATCAGTTAAGTGAGGAAACGACAGCCTTTTAAACAAATGGTGTTGGCAAAATTGGAAAACCATCTGTAGAAAGCTTAAGCAAGACCACAGCTCATATCATATAAAAAAACCAACTCATAGTCGATCAAGGACCTAGAAATAAAACTAAAGACTATAAATTTCATTGAAGAATAGCCTGGAAGAACTCTGAAAGCACTTATCTGCAGTATTAATAGCTTTCCAAGCAAAATGAAATACCTACAACTAGGAGAGAATAAAATAGATGAATAGGACATTCTAAGAATCAAATCCCTATGCACATCAAAAAA
>NW_006399803.1:10156798-10158635 GCF_000299155.1 Elephantulus edwardii
TAAGCATTCATTAAAATCACAATTAAAATTTTGTTTCAAAAATATGTTTCCATAGTCAACAAAAACATAAACAAATGCTCAAGATTATTGGCTCTCTCTAAAAGAGATGCAAATCCAAGCAATATTCAGAGCTGTTGTACATAAGGTTGCTGTGGGTCAAAGGAACTCCATGACACATAAAAACAGCTATGGAAAGCAGACTGACACTCCTTTAGAAAGTTAGAGATAGTTACCCTCCAGTAAGTTTCTAGTAAGAGGCTATAAATTGCATGGGAGAAGATTTCTCTTTCTCCCATAGAGTAGCTGGTAGTGTCAAACCAAAAGCCTTTGGGTTGGCAGCATTATTCCCGACCACTAGGCCTCCAGAATGCCCTAAGCAATTCCAGCAGTAGGTGGTAGTTGTTGTTGAGTCCCATAGAGTTGGAACTGACCCATAGCCGACCCCTTGGCAGGTTTTCAGAGGCATGGAGGAGATTGCCCATCCTTCTCCCGCAGGAATGATATTGGCCTGAATGCCATACCTTTGGGATGACAGTTCAACTTCTTGCCAAAAGGCCACCAAAACTCCCTACTACTACTAAGTATATATCCCAAAGAAATAAGGGCCACAATGAAAACTAACATAAGCACATCTGTGCTTAACGTAGCATTATATACAATACCAAAGAGTTGGACACACCCAAGTGATGAATGACTAAAGAAATTGTGGTACATTCACACAATAGAGTACATTACTTAAAAGTGAACAAGAATTCATTAAATATTGTACCATATGGATAGCTCTTGAACAAATTATATCTAGTTCAATAAGTAAGGCACAAAAGTACAATTATAGTGCAAGGCCACTATTAAAAAACAAGTAAGGAAAGGTTAACACACAGAATCAATCTTGGAGGGTTAAGAGGGATGTGAAGAGAGGGAGATGAGAGTAAACTTAAGAAATGAATAAGTTGAGTAAAGAGAAAGGCAATACACCGTAAGACATAGGTGGTGGTGGTTGTTGTTATGTATCATTGAGTCAGAACCAATCTATTGCTGACCCTCTGGCTTTCAGAAGCAGTTAATCACAGGGAAGGAGATGGATGACCCATCTTTCTCCACAGAACAGCTGGCGAATTTTCTTTTATAATTTTTCTTTTATGTTGATTTCCTTACAGAGTTCATATACTTGGTGTTTCACACAATCATTTTGTGTTTCATACAATCATTCTCATTACATTTTATAAAATTAATCATCATTGGACTATGCCCACCATTCCCGTCTTTCCAGATCTGTACCAGATCTTTCCCCATTGAATTTGCCCTCTCCTCCCTCTACCAACCAAATTGTGCAACTCTTTGATTTTCCCCCACCCATCCTCACACCTCTGCTTCCGCTTTCCTTCCCTTAGATCTTCATAGGCATTTTATTAGTTATCTATTTCTACAATAATGATCTTAAGCAGTATTTGTCCTTATAGGATTGAGTTAGTTCACTCAGCATAATGTTCCCCAGTCCCTCCCAAATTTTGCAGTAATTTTTTAAATTGCTGCTCCTGAATACAGCTGGTGGATCAAAACTCTATGCCTTAGGAATTGCAGCGCAGCTTCTTACCACTGGGCTACCAGAGTTTAGACATTATAAGTAATTAGTTACATGAATCAATGGTAATGTTATAAACCAAAATATCTATGAATGAAATGTATGAAAGCCATTATGACTTGAATTTTTTTAAATAGTAAAGATCAGGTAATGATGGACATAATGTAATGGGGATTAATTTTATAAAACACAATGTATGGGAATAATTGTATGAAACACAATGAGAATGAAGACAAGTGTGAAACATAATATAGA
>NW_006399803.1:10159567-10197891 GCF_000299155.1 Elephantulus edwardii
TGCTCTGTTCTGATGACTGCCTCTTGGTCCAAGTATAGGTTTCGTATTAGCACAATTAAATGTTCTGGGATTCCCATTCTTTTCAGAGTCAGCCACAGTTTGTTATGATCCACACAGTCAAACGCCTTTGCACAGTCAATAAAACACAGATAAAAAAAGAAATAAAAAATTGTGATGTAATGAAATAATAGTAGAATTAAGTTGGAAAACAAACAAAAAGTACTGATTTTATTATGCCAAGAACTCTGGTGTCCTACTCCCTGGGGAGTTGCAATGCTAACCCAACGGCCACATCTCTCTGGAGGCTAGAATTGGCCAACAGCTCTGAAAGAGCAAGGTAGTCAAACTCCTGTTTGATTTATAACCTTGGGACACACTGGTGGTTCAGTTCAAGTCAGTTCTCACTTATCATTTACTCAATGATGGCAATGAAGTAATAAGTGAAGGCAGCCTTTGTCAATGTTGAAACTGCATTTAAACTGCAGCACTAAACATGCAAGATAAGTGGAGCAGCCTCTGGGCAAGCTACACATTTATGGGGATATATGAAAGACCTTTCTAAGGTTCTATAGACCTCAGATTTCAAACACCTGTAATTAGGTCAAAAATTAAATATTTTAAAAACTCTGGCACAGACACAATGAAATGTTGCTTACAGCTCTTAGTGAGCCTATTCATTGATTTAGCCATTTTAAGACTCACAAAATATTATTTAGAGAAAGGATTATTTAGTTAGGAATATTCTTATGATTGTTCATTTATTTTTTTAAATAATACTCCCATGAGGTTTTTTTATGTACAAAATTAATCTTCTGCCAAGACTAAATGTTATTCGATTCTTTCCCATAAAGGCCCTAGTTTGCACACTTAGATCACAAATTTAAATAACTATCAAATTACTGACTACATCTTAATTTAAAGCATTGATCTTCTAAGCCATGCAAGTAAAAATAGAATCGAAAACCATAAATGTCTTGATAACAAATAAACCAATAAAAAGTCACTCGTGATAATATGTGTAATAAGAAAACCCATATGTAATAAATAAGAGAACTCAATTTATACATAAAATGTCTATTCAAAATGATGTTTTTGCCATGATTTGAAATTAACAGTAAATATTTACGATAGAAAATAAACATAAGCACATTCAACAACAAAAAGAATGCAGCTGATGTTTTTCATGTCTCACCTACTGCTGCTAATTTTTATTATTAAAATGTCTTATTTTGTAACTGACACAAAAGCAATCTAGACCTTTTAGAATGCTGTATCAATTTGGACAATTTAACACTGCTTTTCATAATTCAAAATAAGACATTTCAACTTAAAAACATAAATTTTAATCTCTATATTATGAAGAGTGCACACGTTAAAATACATTCCATAATGGGGGTCAAAAGTTTAGTGAATATATATTGTCTAGGCGCATTGCCATGGGAAAGTCTGCTGTTAGGGACCTCTCCAAAGTGCTGAAGAGCAGTGGTGTATCTCTGGAGACTAGGTGTGTCTGATACAGGCCATGGTCTTCGCAACACTTGTTATGCATCAGAGAGTTGGACAATGACCAAGGAGGATAGAAGGAGAACTGATGCCTTTGAGCTGTGGTGCTGGAGAAGAGTATTGAGAATACCATGGACTCCTAGGAAAACAAATAGATTTGTCCTGGAAAGGGTTAAACCGGGTGGCTCCTTGGAGGCAAGGATTCTGAGGCTCCATCTAACTTACTTTGGACATGTTGTGAGGAGAGACCGGTCCTTAGAGAGGGACATCATGCTTGGGAGGGTGGAGGGACAGCGCAGGAGAGGAAGGCCCTCTATGAGGTGGATTGATTCAGTGACTGGGATAATTGGGATGGGAGTGTCAGAGACAGTGCGATTGGCACAGGACCGAGCGGAGTTTAGGGCTGTTGTACATAGGGTCACTATGAGTCGCAGGCGACTCGACGGCACATAACAACAACAACAACAACATTTGCTTCTGTTTATAATATATATATTTTAATACACCTGGAAAAAATAGATATAATCCTCAAAATGTAACTTTTTATAAATACTTTCTTGAAATCTCAATTTTATTATAATCAACAAACAGGTATATTTGTCTTGTTATGTGTACTCAAGTCAAAATCAACTCATAGCTGACCCTTCAGAGGATTTTGGAGCCTGTAAATCAATCACACAAGAGATTTCCACCACACCCCCACAACCCCTGCTGTGGGGAAGCTAATGGACCCACCTGCTTTTGAAGTGGCAGTGCAACTCCTTACTCACTAGGTTACCAAAGCCTCCCAACCACAGGTATAGCGGTTAGGATTTAAAGCATATAACAGGTTATAGCTAACACTGGGGTGACTGGGTGACACAGTAGGAAGCTGTAAAATGGGCATGCTTGTTCTGGTTGAGGGTCCAGTGGAATGTCTGGCTGTTTTGTGATTTAAGTTTCTTGTTTTGTGTCAACAAGATGTCCTGGAGGGCCCTTGATTTAAGGTGAGCCGCTCATCTCCATTTTGGTGACTGGATGACACGACAGAAATCTGTAAGACAGGCATGTAAAATGCGCACTTTAGTCTCCAGACTGACATCATTGCTTTTCAGTTCTTTGGAGAGGTCTCTGACAGCAGATTTTCCCAGTGCAATCCGTCTTTTGATTTCCTGGCTGCTGGTACCAAGAGTGCTGATTGTAAAGCCAAGCAAACTAAATCTGTTAACAGTCTCAATCTCTTCACTATCTATCATGACGCTGCCAAACAGTCCAGAGGTGAGAATCTTTGTTTTGTTGTTGTTGGGTTTCAATCATATTGAAGGCTGCAGTCCTTGACTTTCTGCAGCAAGTGCTTCAGGTCCTCCTCAGTTTCAACAAGCAGGGTTATGTCATTCACACACCTCAGATTGTTGATGAGTCTACCTCTAATCCTCATGCCACATTTCTCTTCATAGAGCCCAGCCTCCTAGATAATCTGTTCTACATATAGGAGATCATTCAGAGATGAAAAGCCCATTATTGCTCCCAAATAAAAGAGATGAACAAGAAAAGAAGTTGTTAAGGCCGGGGTGTGTAAACACCGACACTTTCAATGAATGAGTCATTTCCTTTTTTTTTTAACTGTAACTTTTATTGGTTTGACAATTTACTATATAAATATATGCTGTTGTTGTTGTTATATGCTGTTGTATCAGAACTGACTCATAGCTGACCCTCTAGAGGGATTTTTAGAGGCTGTAAATCACACAGAAGGAGATTGTTCCTCTTTCTCCTGTGTAGTAGCTAGTAGATTCGAAACGCATGCCTTTGAGGAGATAGCACAACTCCTTACCAGTAACCCACCAGAGCGTCCCGTAGAAATACGTATTCATTTTAAATCATAAAATTTGTGTTAGTTGAACTTCTATTCAACAGTTACAGAATATATTTTTTTCAGTGAGTTATTGCTATAGCTTTAATCACGTTGTTGTTGTTGTTGTGTACCATTGAGTTGGAACCAATTCTCAGCTCACTCTCTGACAGGTTTTCAAAGGCAATTAGTTAATTCCATGGAGTGGCCTTGAACTGTGTGCTTTCCAGATTGCGTTGCAGCTTCTTGCCACTAGGCCACCAGTAGTTGTTGTTGTTGTTGTTATGTGCCGTTGAGTCATTTGTGACTCATAGCGACTGTATGTCCAAGAGCCCTAATCCCTGCTCTATCCTGTGCAAACCTCATTTTCTCTGACACACTCCCATTACTCCAATCACGGAATCGATCCATCTCATTGAGAGTCTTCCTCTCTTGCGCTGTCTCTCCACCTTCCCAAATATGATGTCCCTCCCCAAGGACTAGTCCCTCCTTGCAACATTCCCAAAGTATATCAGACAAAGCTTTATAATCCTTGCCTCCAAGGAGCAACCTGGTTTCACCCTCTCCAGGACATGGTTGTTCTCCTATCAGTCCATGGTATATTTAACATTCTTCTCCAGCACCACAGCTCAAAGGCATCAATTTTCCTTCTACCATATCTAGTCACTGTCCAGCTCTCTGACACATAGCACACAATTGCGAAGACTATGGCCTGGATCAAGTGCACCTTAGTCTCCAGTCTGATGTCATTGCTCTTCAGTACTCTGGAGAGGTCCCTGACAGCTCACTTTCCCTATGTAATTCATATCTTGATTTCCTGGCTGCTGGTACCAAGAGTGTTGATTGTGGAGCCAAGCAAACTAAAACTGTTAACAATCTCAATATTTTTGCCATCCATTTTGATGCTGCTGATTGCCCAGTGGTGAGAATCTTTGTTTTCTTGATGTTGAGCTTCAATCCATATTGAAGGCATCAGTCCTTGACCTTCTGCAACAAGTACTTCAGGTCCTCCTCAGTTTCAGTAAGCATTAAAAGAAGATGGAAAGAATATACAGAGTTCCTGTACCAGAAGGAACTGGCTGACACAGAAGAATTTCATGAAACAATGTATGAGCAAGAGCCTGTGATGATGAAGGAAGAAGTTCAAGTTGTTCTGAAAGAATTGGCAAAAAACAAAGCTCCAGAAGTTGACAGCATACCAACTGACATATTTCAACAAACAGACACTGCCCTGGATGTGCTCACTAAGTTGTGCCAAGAAACCTGGAAGATAGCCATTTGGCCAACTGACTGGAAGATAGATTTGTTGCTATCCCAAAGAAAGATGACCCAACAGGATGTGAATATTATCTAACAATATCATTAATATCACATGCAAGCAAGATTCTGCAGAACAATACGTTAACAGAGAACTGCCAAATGTGCAGGCTTGGTTTAGAAGAGGCCGTGATGCAAGGGTTATTATAGCTAATGTTAGACGGATCTTTGCAGAAAGGAGAGTTGTATCAGAGGAATGTCTATCTGTGTTTCATTGACTATGCACAGATTTTGACGAGGTGTATCACAAAAAACTGTGGCTGACTCTGAGAAGAATGGCAATTCCGGAACATTTGATTATGCTAATGCAAAACCTATACTTGAACCAGGAGGCAGTCGTCAGAACAGAGCAAGGAGACACCGCATGTTTCAAAATCAGGAAGGGTGTCCACCAGGGATGTATTCTGTCTCCAAACCTTTACAATCTATGTAGAACAGATCACCCAGGAGGCTGGCCTGTATGAGGAGGAATGTGGCTTCAGGATTGGAGGAAGATTCTTTGACAACCTGCATTATGCAGAGGATACACCCTGCTTGCTGAAACTGAGGAGGCCACCAGAGCTTCCTTTAAATCTTAATTCCCTTATAAAATATATTTAATGACGATGAAATTATACCTTTGTAGTCATGTAATTCCTATCAGTAAGTAAAACAGCACTTAATGAAAGCATAAAAAATATAATTGGAGAAAGACTAATTGTGAATCATTACAAATACACTAACAAGTTATTTTCAGATTTGGATGAGTTTCAAACTGTAGAGCTAAAGTCATATAGAATGTGTCATAAATCATGTCTGTAGAAAAGAACTGAGTTACTAAAAATAGAATCAGATAAAAATTTTAAATAGCACTATGCTTAAAAGTCATTCTTACTATTTACTCATTCAAATTAAATTCATGAAAAATTCAAGAAACAAGCAAAAGTATGTTATCATTAAGTTGTTCTGAGATCACTCAACTAATATTTTTTTCTAATAATACTTTCATTTAAATGCCATCACTATTCCTTATCATGCAAGCTTATACTGATAAAATTTAAAAATACTCTTAAAAAGTTCCTACTTAAATAAACATTTATCTACATATTCTACAAATAGAACAAGGAATTTCAAAAAGTTTAGAAAACACTTAACCTTTTAGCTTTGATTCTTATGTAACATCTAGTCCAAATAAATGGCTTCTTCTGAAGTAAAAAAAAAAAAAAACCACCATGTTTTTCTTTCATGTTATATGATTTCAAGTAAAGCTCTGTATTATATTGTAAATTGTTGTTGTTAAGTGCCATTGAGTTGACTAAAACTTGAAGGAACCCTGTGAACAACAAATCTGAACCTTGCCTTATCCTGAGCTAACCTCATAATCTAACATTTTCGGGCCCGTTGTTGCAGCGTGCCAGTCCCTATTATTGGGAATCTTACTCTGTTCTGAATAATCCTTCCTCTACCTCCCTTTTCCCCCCCAAGGTCTTATTTATAAGATGAATAAGAGGAAAGCGTTTGAATCAGAGTTGGTGGAAGAGTGACTTCTTCACCTGCCTGACACATGCTCCTCTGCTCTTGACTCCTTGCTGCTCACAGATTGACCTGAGCAGCAACAGTCTGAACAGGGTTCAAGCACACAACAGCCCAAAGAACCAATCCCTCTGTCCAAAGGGGCTGGGGCCATCCATCTGGTCTTTCCAATTCCAGCTGAAATCTCAGAAGAGCTGGCAAAACATTCTGGTTCTCCTCCTTTTCCTTCCTCTCAATATAATCCAGTCTATAAATGCCTATCAATGCACCTTTACGATCAAATACCTCTGTGAAGTGGAGCAATTCAAAGTGACTAGATGTTTGTCTGGAAAGCTATGTTGTTGGGGAAAGTTTTAGAAGCTAACGCATATAACATCATTTCTTCACTATAAACTGTGTTATTATTGTCATTGGGAATAACGATGTATTTCTTACTCAACTGGTTAAGACTATTTAGCAATGTCCTGCCATGGGTTGAGTTCACAATTGAGCACTAGGCTACTAAGCAAAAGATTGGAGGTTTGAATCCACTCCAAAAGTGCCTCAGAATAAAGGCCTGGAGATCCCTCTCCAAAAGGGGGTTCTTAAAAACCCTATGGAGCACATTCTGTTCTGAAGCACATGAAATTACAATGAGTTAGAATTGACTCCAAAACAATGGATTAGATCTTTTTTTATTAATTAATTGTAATGAAAGTTTACAGAGACTTAGGGTTTCCAGTCATTGATTGTTGTACTTTTCTTCCTCCCCACCCCTCCCCCCATTCACACTTCTCCTTGAAAAGTAAAAGAAAACCTCTTTCATTCTTATGTAATCTCTCCCCCTAAGTCTGTGTAGCCTTCACTCTGGACTCCTATCATGACAATAATACTCAACTATACATGCCTTTTAAATCTGTTTCAATGCAGTATACATCATTTCTCCCCCTTCTCTGCCTTCCCTCAACCCTGATGTCAGTCCCGTTTTACAACCGTGGCCCTATGTAATATTTGTCCTTTTGTGACTGAGATAGTTCACTCAGCATAATGTCCTCCAGGGTCATCCATTTTGCATAATATTTCATTAGTTCCTTGTTTTTCAATGCTGCATAGTATTCCATTGTGTGAATATACCAGAGTGTCTCTATCCATTTGTTTGTTGTTAGGCACTTGGGTTGTTTCCAGCTCTTTGTTATTGTGAATAAAGCTGCAATAAACAAGGGTTTGCATATATCTGATGGGTGGTGGTTATGATTTTTCTAGGGTAAATTCCCAGTAGTGGAATTGCTGGGTCAAATGGTATCTCTATTTGCAACTTTTTGAAAGAGTGCCATACAGTCTTCCATAGTGGTTGCACCATTTTACACTTCCACCAACAGTGAATAAGGGTTCCAGTTTCTCTGCAACCTCACCAGCATTTGATGCTTGCTGTTCTGTTAAATTTTGCTATTCTGACTGGGATGAGATGATATCTCATAGTTGTCCTGATTTGCACCTCTCTTAGAGCTAGGGATTTTGAACATTTCTTCATGTGCTTGTTGGCCATATGAATGTCTTCTTTGGTGAAGTGCCTGTTCATATCCTGTGCTCACTTTCAATTGGGTTATTTACCTTTATCTTGTTATGGAGTATTTCATAAATTCTAGATATAAGTCCCTTGTCTGACATGTCATTACCAAATATTTTTCCCAGTCTGTGGCTTCCCTTTTTATCCTGTTGAAGTTTTTGGATGTGCATAAGGATTTGATTCTTAGAAGGTCCCATTCATCTATTTTATCCTCTCCTGGTTGTAGATTGGATTAGATCTTTACTTGCTTCCCCCCCCCCTCCTTTTTGTTACTGCTTAAAGCTACAGAGAACAATAGTGTCCATCCCGTGGCAAGCTTTTAAGTCCTTGCTTTCAGGAAGGGAAATTGTATCATCTGCAAACCACATGTTGTTGATGAGTTTTCCTCCACGCCTTATGCCACATCCTCTTTTTAAAGCCCAGCTGATTGATTGATTTGCTCAGAATAAAGATTGACTGGATCTAGAAACTCTATGAACTTTGATAAATATTGATAGGTGTAGAGGAGCTTCAGGCCTTTTTGTTCATAGGGTCACTATGAGTCATGCTTGACTCAAAGACAACCAACAACAACAATAAATTTAATATATCTAGAGATAGTATATAGCCCTGCTACACAATTTTCTTGATTTTAAACCACACAGTGTTCTTTTGCTGCATTTGGACATTAGCTTTTTTGTTTAAGAATAAGGGCTACTGCAGAGTTTCCTAAGTCATAAAGCAAAATTTTCTTACCTGTTCTCAATCATTTCCCCTAATAGCTTTATGTGATTTTTCTGAAAATGTATTGTCTCTTTGCCAAGATATATAAAGTATTTGGATATATAGTCTCCTTTCTATGACCTCCTATCAAGGTGACTATGACTCATAGCAATCATCTGAACAACAGATCAAAACCTTGACTGTCCTGTGCCCTATTAAATTTCCTTTATTTTATATACTTTAAGGTACAACTAATAACTCATACTGTGAGTATGCTGGTAATCTCTCTGGTGTGACAGGAACATGTAAGGAGATCATTTCTACTGGACACAGTTTAAGTGATTATTGCTTTAACTTACAAAGGAAACTTACCACTTAATTACTGTAAATCTTCTCTCATTCATAATTACAAAAATAACTCACATTTATTGAGTGCTTACACTGTGTAAGGCACAGCTAAAAACCATGTGCATTGGTAATTCATTTAATCCTCTTCACAGCTTGTTATAACATGTACGTTTGAATTGAGGTACATAAGCGCACAGCATTGCAATGGGAAAGTCTGTGGTTAAAGACCTCTCTAAAGTGCTGAAGAGCAACGAAGTCAGTCTGGAGACTAAGGTGTGCCTGATATATGCCATGGGGTTTGTAATGACTTGCTATGCATCAGAGAGCTGGACAATGATTAGGAATGATAGAAGGATAATTGATGCCTTTGAGCTGTGGTGTTGGAAAAGAGTGTTAAATATACCATGAACTGCTAAGAAAATGAACAGGTTTGTCCTGGAGAGGGTGAAGCCAGGCTGCTCCTTGGAGTCAAGGATTCTGAAGCTTCATCTAACATACTTTGGGCATGTTGCAAAAAGGGAACACTCCTTGGAGAAGGATGTCATGCTTGGGAGAGTGGAGGGACAGTGCAGGAGAGGAAGACCCTCAATGCGATGGATTGATTCAATAACTGGAGTAATGGGGTTAGGTGTGTCAGAGACAGTGAGATCGGCACAGGATAGGGCAGGGTTTAGGGCTGTTGTACATAGGGTCGACTCAATAGTACATAACAACAACAAGAAGCAGCGCACAGCAATCATGTGCTTCTTTCCTTTATTATTTATTATTTGAAATACTGTTCGGCTTTAAATGATAACTTTGGAATAATGAAATATAAAAGAAGTAGAACATTGTTAAGTTGTAAAAATAAAATTTTAATAAGATACATATTTGGCTCGACCTCAAATTTGCATTCTATAAGCAAAGTTGTCATCAGTCTCTGATAAGTTGGCATATTCTGAGTAAGGAAGACATCTCTCATGACTAAGTTTGTGTTACTACAGTGGCATGGATGTTCCAACTTTATAAGACACTATGCCACCAGTATTTCAAATACAAACAGGGTCACTATGGTGGATATATTTCAGCAGAATTCCCAAACTAAAATGGACTAGGAAGAAAGGCCTGGTTATTTGTTTCCAAAATGTAACCATTGAAAACCAATGGATCATAACAGAATATTGTCTGATATGGTGCTGGGAGAGGAGTCTTCTATGTTGAAAAGTGTCACACGATGGCCAGAGGGTACAAACATATCAAGAAAAATTAATATGACTCAGGAGTAGAGCAATATTTTGTCCTGACATATAAAGTCACAATGAGTCAGAGCCAATCAATGTAACAATAACAAGGAAAGAAGAAAAGAATTATCTCATGTTTGTACTGGTGTCTTCTTCCTAGTAGAGAGACTTCATAAATATGTCAAATTTTTCACCTTTTATGCATTCAGTCTGTCAGTAAAGAAATATTTACTGTAAATCTTCTATTTGCCATTTCTTAGAATAAACATTATATATCAGTGATGAACACAATTATAGTATCAGCCAAATTCAACTGAACAATTATGTAGTCTAATTTGGGCTCATCAAAACCTATACCTTAACCAAGAAGATGTTGTCCAAACAAAGCCGGGAACATTGCATGGCTTAAAAACAGGAAAGGTGTGTACCAGGCTGTATCCTTTCTCCATACCTATTCCATCTGTCTGCTGGGCAAATAATTCAAGGAGCTGGGCTTTATAAAAGAAGCATGTGGAGTCAGGATCGGAGGAAAACACATCAACAATCTGTTTTAATGCACATGACACAACCTTGTTTGCTGAAAATGAGGAAGATTTTAAACAGCTGCTGCAGGAAATCAAATATGGATTGCATTTCAGCATCAAGAAAACAAAAATCTTCATCACTGGGTCAAAGATAACATTATGATAGAAGAAGGAAAGATTGAAGTTGTCAATTATTTCATCTTACTTGGATCCACAATTAATACTCTTTTTAAAATTCTTTTTTAAAAAATTTTCCTACTAGTTTATTTACAAAATTCAAATACAAATTTGAACAAATTCTTTCAATTTCCCTCACCCCACCCACCCATCAAATTGTACAACCTAATGATCAATCCCTTCTACCCCCTGCACATCCACATCCCTCTGCTTCCAGCAGCTCCCACCCCTCCTGGATCCTTATACACATTCTATAATAACGGTTTTATACAACATTTATCCTTATGTGACTTAGTTCACTCAGCATAATGCTCTCCAGTCCTTCCCAAGTTAGGTAATAATTTACAAACTCTTGGTACAAGCAGGCAAGAAATGAAAAGATGTGTTGCACTGGGAAAGTCTACTGTCAAGGATCTCTTCAAAATAATAAGAAGAAATGATGCCAGTTTAAAGACAAAGGTGAACCTGATTCAGGAGAGTGTTTTCAATCACTTGCTATGCATCTGAGAGCTGGACAATGAATAAGGATGACAAAAGAGTTATGGTGTTAGAGGAGAATACTGGATATCCCACGAACTGCCAAAAGAATGAACATATATGCATTGGAAAAAATATAATCAGAGTGCTCCTCAGAGGTAAGGATGAAGAAGATTCATCTCATATGCTTTGGGTATATGGTTAGGAGAAGTTATTCCCTGGAAAAGAATATCACCCTTGGAAAGGTGGAAGGTCAGCAAAAGAGAGAAAGATCCCCGATCAGATGAACTGACATAATGACTTCCGCAATGGTTTTCAAGTATGTCAGAGTTGATGAGGACAGAACAGAATAGGACAGGGTTTTAAACTGTTGTTCATAGAGTTGCTATGCGATGTACTCAACTCAATTACCCCTAACAACAATAACAACAATGCCAGGAATGATAAATTGAAAAGAGGTGGTGTCATATTCATTATCACAATGACCATTTCTATGACTAATATTTGTGACATTTAGAACAAAAGTGAAAGCACAACATTGTCAGTGATAGCATAAGACACATGTGGTTGCTGTTGTTAGCTGTCAGTCAACTCAAGTACGACTCATAGCGACCCTATGAACAGTGGATCTGAACCCCGTCCTATCCTGTGCCATCTTCACACTTCCTGACACACTAGAGCCCATTGCGGCTGTCACCATGCCAATCCACCTGGTTGAGGGTCTACCTCTCCTTCACCAACCCTCCACCTTTACAAGCATCATGTCTCTCTCCAAGAAATAGCCTCTGCTAGCAACATATCCTAAGTAAGTGAGACAAAGCCTCATCGTCCTTGTCTCCAAAGAGCACTCTGGCTGCACTCTCTTCAACACATTTTTTGGTTGTTGTTCTTTTGGCAGTCTATGGAATGTTTATTGGATGTTTAGTGTCTTCTCCAACATCAAAGATCAAAGGCATCAATTCTTCTTCTGTCATCCATATTCCTTGTCCAGCTCTCAGATGCATAGCAAGTCATAGGAAAAACCATGGACTGAATCAGACACACCTTAGGCCTCAAACTGACATCTTTGCCTTTCAATAATTTGGAGAGGTCCCTAACTTGCTTGCTCTCTACAAAGTAGAGTAGCAAAGCAAAAGGAAGAAATGAAGTAAAAGAACTAAATAGATTTTAAGAGGCAGCTCAAAAAAAAATAAATCAAGTATTGGAATGAATTATGCAAAGAACTGAAGTTAAGAAACCAAAAAGCGAAGGACACACACCAAATAGAATAGGCCCTTGTTCAACCACTTCAGAACGCATTAATGCACTATAGCACGTGATCAAAGATTTGTGGTGCTGAATAAAGAAGTATAAACTGCACTGGGGCACTAGTGAAAAACAAGGTTCTAGGAACTGACATCATATTAACTGGGATACTCAAGAAACAGATGAAACACTAGAAGGTCTTACTTGTCCATGGCAATAATTTTGGAAGGCAGCTAGCTACATGACTGGAAGAAATACCTATTTGTGACAATTCCAGAGAAAGATGAACCAAGCAGATTCAGAAGTTATCAAACAATATCCATAATGTCATCAACAAATAAAATTTTCTTGACCACCATTTAAAAATGGTTGCAGCAGTACATTAACAGAGAACTACCAGAAATCCAAGTAAAATTCAGAAGTAAATATGGAATGAAGAGTTTCAATGCTGATGTCAAATGGATCTTGGTTGAAAGCTGTAAACAAGCAGGAAAGTATTTCTTATGCTTTACAACCATCCAAATGGCATTTGACTAAAGGACCATAATAAGTTTTGGATTGTATAATGATAAAGACGGAATTCCAGAACACTTGATTGTGCTGATGGATAAACCAACAGACAAATTTTCAAACAGAACATGAAGGTAATGTGTGCTTTTAAACTCAGGAAAGGTATGTGTCAGGGTTGTATTCTTTCACCATATTTTTTCAGTCTGTATATTGAGTAAATAATCCCAGAGACTGGAATATAGAACACATCATTAGAATGGGTAGAAGACTCCAGTTAACAACCTGAAGAAACAGTCAAGAAATCAAATAACATATTACTTGGAGTAACTGAGCTGCAAAAGACACCTTTAAAGTATTTTTTAAAAGCAAACACGTCACTTTGAGGACTAAGGGATGACTCTTCCCAAGCCATTTACTTTCAATTGCCTGATACACATGCAAAAGCTAGATAATGAACAAATAAAAAATTGAAGAATTCATGCCTTTGAATTGTAATAGTGGCATAAAGTATTGACTATGTGATGCACTTGCGGAACAATGAACAAACGTCCTTACAGAAATACAGCCAAGTTTCCTCTGAGAATAGTGAGACTGAATTCTATAGATTTTGGAAATGTGATTAAGAGGACAGACACAAACACTAAAGAATAACATTAAGCTTAGTAGTTGCCGTTGTCGTTGTTGATTGCTTTTGAGTTGAGCACAACTCATAACATTGCTATGAACAAAAGGCCTGAAGCCCCTCTACAACTATTGACATTTATCAAAGTTCATAGAGTTTTTGGAGGCATGTTAGACAGTGAATGCCACTCCTGCAGGTAACGGAAAAGAAGACACTTAACAAGGTGACTTGACTTCATGGCCACAACAATGGGCTCAAACATAGCAATGATTCTGAGGACAATGTGGCAGTGTTTCCTTCTTTTGAACACAGGGTTACTATGAATTAGAAAGAACTTAATGGCACCTAACAACTGTTGCTCCCTCCCTGCTCTGAGGGTGCTCAAAAAAAAAGTATTCTAAGTGACAACACATGGTAATTAAGTTACCCATGAATGTATAATTTCAAAATTATATTTCTGTGCCCCCTCCCCCAAAAAAGGCAGAAACATGAAAGGATGATGTAAGAAACCATCTTCCTTATGGAAGTGGCCCTTGAACTGGAAGGTGGTGGCACTGACAGGTTTTTAAAAACAGTTAATCAAAACAGGAGATTGCTCATCTTTCTCCCAAAGAACAGCTGGTGGATTCAAACCACATGCCTTCAGGCTGGTAGCACAGGTCGTTACTACTAGGTTGCATACCAGAAGATAGGAAGGAAAATAAGAAAGGAATGAAATAATACAGACTATATGGGAATTTGTCATTAGATTTCTCCATAAGAAGCTTACTGATGAACAAAGCAAAAGTTTTGTTAGAGTATATACAAGGTGGAAGTCAGACAAGAGTGTCCTCAAGAAGAAGTGATGTTGTTGTTGTTGTTATATGCTGTCGAGTCACTTGTGACTCATAGTGACCCTGTGTACAACAGCCCTAAACCCTACTCTATCCTGTGCCAATCTCATTGCCTCTGACACACCCATCCCAATTACCCCAGTCACTGAATCAGTCCACCTCATAGAGGGTCTTCCCCTCCTGCGCTGTCCCTCCACTCTGCCCACCATGATGTCCCTCTCCAAAGACCTGTCTCTTCTTACAACATGTCCGAAATATGTTAGATGAAGTCTCAGGATCCTTGCATCCAAGGAGTAGCCCAGTTTAACCCTCTCCAGGATGAATCTGTTTGTTTTCCTAGCAGTCCATGGTACACTCAATACTCTTCTCCAGCACCACAGCTCAAAGGCATCAATTCTCCTTCTATCCTCCCTAGTCATTGTCCAACTCTCTGATGCATAACAAGTGATTGTGAAGACCATGGCCTGTATCAGTTGCACCTTAGTCTCCAGAATGACACCATTGCTCTTCAGTACTTTGGAGAGGTCCCTAACAGCAGAATTTCCCATTGCAATATGTCTTTTAATTTCCTGGCTCCTGGTGCCGAGAGTGTTGACTGTGGAATAAAGTAAGAAAAGAATACTTTCAAGACGCTAAGAGTTATGTGGAGAAAAGGTAAAACAGCAGCATTAGCTAGAGAGGAAGGGTCAAAAGATGAAAATAAATAAATATGGTAGTTCTTTTTTCTACCCCATTCTCTGTTTATAATGTTTAAAACACATGGGCAAGGTAATTCCAGAGTGACAAGTGCTTGGATAGGAACAAAAACTGTTTGCATTCATCCAGAGCTATTCACTTGTTAAAATTTATTATGTACAGACAAATCAAAGTTCCATTATAAAAAATCTCTCTTTAGACAAGATTTATCAATCAAAATGCTTCTTTGGAATTACATTTGCTATGGAATTTTACTTGTTTTCCAATTTTTAAATAACATATTGATTCAGTAACTAGAGTAATGTGTCAGAGACAATAAGATTGGCACAGGACAGAGCAGGCTTTAGGGCTGTTTAGGGTCACTATGAGTCACAGGTGACTCGACGGCACATAACAACAACAACATTTAAAAAACAAAGTTTTACACAACGGACTAGCATTGCATAATCAGTGTAAATATATATGGTTTTAAAATCACTGTCATTAAAATCACTTTATATGAAAAATCTGTCAGGCTAATGTGGTGTGCTAGCATCTACTTTAGTGGATTGTATAGACCCATAGCATTTGACAGGCTGATTAAATTAGCTATTTAGAAAGAATATTAACTGTTCAAAGCACTAACAGATTACTCCTGCTCTGAGAGATCAGCTGTTGCTGCTAATGTGAATATAACACTTCAAAGGAATAGTCTGGAGATGACATTCTATCAATTTAAATTCCCTTTGAAGTCAATTTTATCAGCCTAATATCAGATGCATTCTCACTTTTATCATTAAGTCCCCCTCATAGATGCATTCATTGCCTGAAGAAGCTTATTAACCATTTTTTTGTTAATAGGAAAATATTGCTCTGCACTGTGACTAAATGGACTCCTCTGATACTTAAAAGAAATTTAATATAAAGCTTTTAAGTACCCAACATTACATTCAAGGACAAAGAAAATTAGGTGTCATGTAGAAATTGTCACAAAAATTGATCCCATTATCTTTGGCTCTTTCTCTACTGCTATTCCCTTTTCTCTCTGCTCCTTTGGCCCCTATCTGTTAATCTACAAAGAAAGGAATCGGAAAACAAACAGCATATTTAATAAACTCACGAGAGAGCCAATGTTTACCAGATACGGAAATTTCATCCTAAGCAAATGGAAGAAAGCGGAGCTGCACGTCTCATCGAAGTGTGTGAGATACACTGACAAGTTACAGATTAAATGTTATTTTCAAGCCGTCGCCTGGATGCTAATTCAATTTCTCAGAAACTGAGCCGAAGAAAAATGTCAGCGCTGTTTCGGAAGCACCAAATCACAAAATAGGGAATGAGCTACTTCATCAGACAGACAGCTGGAAAATTCTTTTTGTAAGATATTTCTTTTCTATCTAAGCATGAGACCTAATTTTGGCTGAAATTTGAGTCAGGAAGAAGCATAGTGAGTGTCTCTCCATCAACATCACCACTCCCTGACTCTGGAAAGCAGTGTCCCACACGCGCAGAAGTCACCCCTGTAAAAGCGCCCTCTTACACCCCACCCTGAGGAAAAATCATTTAGAGGCCCTTGAGGACGAAAGTACCCCAACACACTAATCTGATCCGAGGATCACTGTACGGAGGACCATCTCTCGGCGCGCACCAGTCAAACACAGCTGGAGCAAAGACACAGAGGAGCTGAGGTGCGATCTAGGTCTCTGGATGCTGGGGTGCATTCGTGCCGCCCCCAGATAAAGCTCAGGGGAAACAGTGGGCAGGGGCGGGGCAGGGAGTGGGCACACCCCCTTTCTCTCCCTTTACCCGGCGGCTTTTCCCTTCGGTGGCTGAAGGACGGCCACTTGGTCTGGTGGGGTCTGCACGCTGACTGGCGGCTGAGCCAGCCACCTCTTGGAGTGGGCGAGCTCCGGGGTCCCAACTCCAGGATGCCATCCCTGGACACAGCTGTGGGGAGACACCGGCGGCTGATGGCTGCTCTCACCTGGCTGCTTCTGAGCTGCCCTGCGCTGCGGGCACAGGTACCTTCCCCTGGCACAAAGCCCCAGCCTGAGCTCTATCTGCCCGACCCCAGGGGCACCCTTAGGGGCCGCATCACCGCCAACGCCTCTGGCATCCTGATCGCCAATCCTGTACTCCGGGTGCCTGTGGGACGCTCGCTTTGGCTGGATCCCCTCCGGAACCTGGAAATTCGGGTGCAAGCCGGGGACCGGTGTGAAGTGACAGTTCTGGACGCCCCGTGGCGGCACCAGGGCGCGCTCTCCCCGCGCCACTTTCCCTGCGTCTTCGGACCCCTGCAGATTCGGTACACTCACTTTGGCGCCCGCAGCCCTGTGCGCGCCCGAGTGCCGCTGCAGCTGCGCTACGACTCCTGGGCTTCCTCCCTGGTGCTGCCTTTCACCCTCGCTGTGGATGTGGTCTTCTCCCCGCTGGAGCTTGTGACGCGCAACAGGCCTTTGTCAGTGCAGAAGCTCGGGGGCTGGAGTCACGCCATCGACCGGACAGTGCTGGACTTCGCCTTCCCGGAGTCCCGAGCCACAGTCGCCCGGAGGTGCCTGCTCACCGCTCTTCCACGCGAGGGAGGGCCACTGCCCAAGTATGGGCGCTTGGTGGACGCTGTGGGGACCCCTCTCCCCAGGGGCAGAAGCGTAGACTGTGAGATTTTCATCAAAGCTGGGGTGCGCTACCAGCATACGGCTACTACCCCCTCGCCCAACCGGGACTATGTGCCCATGATGGCAGAGCTGCTAGGAGCAGAGGACCAAAGGGCTGGACCCGCGAGGGTGCTGGCCCGCGAGTACTTCCAGATGCTGGTGAAGATCCCTGAGGGAACCGAGAACACAGCCCCCCAGCCCAGCATCCTGGCCACGATGACGCTGGACGTTTATCAGTACATGCTGACAGCCCTGACGCCTGGCGTCCTGGCCGCAGAGGACACAGAATCTGACCCTGATGACCTGGCTTTCAACATTCTCAATACCCACACTCTGTCGTCAGAGTACCTGGGTCAGCAGGGGTACCTTGTCAGTACTGATGACCCCCTGGGTCTCCCAGTCTTCACTTTCACTCAGCGGGAAATACGGGAGCTGAAAATTGCCTATCAACCCCCCATAGAGAAATCGGATGAAGAGTTCATCTTCCAGCTGAAGCTGGAGGTTATAGATGGAGATGGTGCCACCTCAGACCCTTTTTCCTTTGCGGTGATAGTGAAACCAATGAACACCCTGGCCCCAGCAGCGACTCTTAACAGAGGCCTACTGCTTTTGGAAGGCCACTCAAGGCCCTTAGACAGTGCACACAACCTGCAGATAAGTGACAAAGATGGACTGGAAGAGGTGAAAGTGTTTGCAGTCAAGGGCTTGAGACATGGGCAGTTGGTAAAGCCTGGGACATCTGGTAGGAGCAAGAATTTTACAGCATTAGACCTGACAGCAGGCCGAGTGGTGTACCAGCATGATGGCAGCGATACCTATAGTGACAACATCGTCTTCCGGATGGAGGATGGGAGCCACCAGGTGGAATTCCTCTTCTCTGTCACCATCGTACCTGTTGATGATGAACCACCAGTGATCACTGCCAACCAGGGACTATCACTAGCTGAAGGGCAGGTGGTCCAGATCTCGCCCTTTGTCCTGAGTGCTAAGGATGTTGACTCAGAGGACTCCACCATCCGCTTTGTGATAGAGAATCAGCCTCTGGAAGGTGGGGGAGGAAGACATTGGAATCCGCCTCCTGGCCCTTCCTGCCCAAGCCAATACCTGGGGGAGATGCTGCTGCAGCAGGCAGAAGCACCTCTGTTTCCCATAGATCAAGAGTGGCATTACGTGGAAAAGAAAGGACTTTATCAGAAAGTGGTGACTGAGTGGCTACAGCAAGATATAATGGAAGGGAAACTTTTCTTCCGCCATCTTGGACCCCACAGTCCTCGACCTGTAATGAGTCACCTGACTTTCCACGTGCAGGATGACCATGACCCACCCAATCTATCCACCCAGCACTCCTTCGTTATCAAAGTTAAATCAGTGGATCTGCTGAGGCCTGAGTTGTATCCTGGAACCACTCTACAAATGAATGTGCAAGGACACCAGCTCACATACTTCCAGAAGGAATTCCTCCATTATTTTGACCGGGACTCAGATGACCAGAATGTACAGTACACTCTACTGACACCTCCGACTGACATAGATGACAACCACCGAGTCTCAGTGGGGAAAATTGTGCTCACTGATGCACCAGACACACCCATCAAACACTTTACCCAGGCCCAGGTAAACCATCACAAAGTTGCTTACCAGCCTCCCCAGAAAGAAGTAGGTATAGCACTCCAAGTTGTGCAGTTCACCTACAAGGTGGAAGATGCCGCAGGCAATGGCATATCAGGCACATTCACGTTATTTCTGCAGCCTTTGAACAACCAGCCTCCAAAAGTCACGAACAGAGGCTTTGCTGTCATGGAGGGAGACAGCTTTACCCTCAGCAATAATGAGCTGGATGTTACAGATCCTGATACAAATACGGATCAAATAATTTACAAGTTAGTGTGGGGACCCCAATATGGATGTCTGCAGTACTTGAAACAATGTATGATCTCTGGAGAGTCTTTTATGCAAGTTGATATTCTAAATGGGCATGTTTCTTACCAGCATGACAGAGACCAGACTACCCATGATACTTTGCATCTGGAGGTAAGTGACAACATAAATTATGTACCTATCACTGTCCTGATTACTGTGCATCCTTTTGCTGACAAGAGTTCTAAGATCTTTACCATGGATAGCCCATTGTTGGATGTATCCATAAATGTACTAGAGAATAGATCCACTGATATCGTCATGGACATTATTTATGATAAAAAGAAGGACTCAAATGACTCAATGTTTAATTTTATTGCAGAGGATGGCCCTAAACTGGGTATTATTCTAGTGAATGGTTTGCCCACAGAACGATTCACCCAAGAGGACCTTATCAGTGGAGCAGTAACCTATGTCCACAATGGAGGTGAAATTGGCTCCCAGAAGCAGCATGATGCCTTTAGTTTCACCTACTGCATAGATTCTTGTCAATGGGTATTAGGAGACAGCACAGAAAAGAGGGTACAGGTACAAGTGACTGTGCTGCCTGTGGATAATGTAGCCCCCAAGGTCTCCATGGCAGAGCCTTACATTGTCTATGAAGGTGGGAAGAATCCTTTGACCTCCCAACATCTCAATATTGTAGATGTGGATACTCCTCAAGATAAAATCTTATGCACAATTACTGGTCAGCCAATCTCTGGCTACCTAGAAAATACCGCACCTGCTCCTGGCTCAGAAACGTCAAGGATGGGTAGCCCCATCAGTGCTTTCTCCATCAAAGATGTCCAGGAGAGACATATCAATTATGTTCAGAGTATTCACAAGGGTGTGGAGCCACAAGAAGATAGATTCATCTTTTATTGCTCTGATGGCATCAACTTCTCCCCCAACATCTTCTTCCCTATAGTCATCCTACCTATCAATGATGAACAGCCAGAACTCCTCACCCATGAGTTTGTGGTGTTAGAGGGGATGAGCTTAGTCATAGACACTCTGCTACTCAATGGTGTAGATGCCGATCAGCCACTGAATGATCTTCACTTTCGACTCACAGGCCTCCCTCAACATGGACAAATTATACAGCAGCTGGCCACAGGCAGCCGGCCCATCGAGAGCTTCACCTTAGAGGAGATCCAGGAAGCTTCCACCATTGTGTACGAGCATGATGATTCAGAGACCACAGAGGACAGCTTTGAAGTCTGGCTGAGTGATGGCAAGTACGCCATCCACAGGAAAGTACCCATCACAGTAATCTTGGTAGATGATGAAAGCCCTCAACTGGCTGTCAACAATGGGCTGGACATAGAGGCTGGACACACTAAGGTCATCACAAATCAAGCCCTCAAAGCCACTGACCTTGACTCTGATGATAGGAGGCTCAGTTTTATTCTCCGTTCTGGTCCTCAACAGGGATATCTACAGCAACAGACAAAACCCAGAGGGGAAGTGAGAAAGAACCTCACATTGGGAATGAACTTTACCCAGGATGACATTGACAGAGGGCTCATATTTTATAAACACACAGGCCAAGGGAGGGTTCTAGACATTATCAAATTTGATGTGACTGATGGGGTTAACTCTTTGATAGACTGTTACTTCTATTTTACAATTGGCAACTTAGATGGATTCTTCCCTGCGATGGTCAGCAAAAGGATCACTTTGAAAGGTGGTAGAACGCTCTTCACCACACAACTACTCAACACTAGTGACATCAATATCCCTGATGAACAACTCTACTTCAGCATCACACAGGCCCCTAGCCAGGGCCACATAGAAAGCTCTGACCGCCTGGGAGAACCCATTGCCTCTTTTACTCAGCTTCAGTTGGCTGAAAACAAAATATTCTATATTCACACATCAAATGATGCAGTAAAGATGGACAGCTTCCAGTGTCACGTGACTGATGGACACAACACTGTGTTTAAAACCTTCAGGATCTTCATTACCGATTTGGATAATAAGCCTCTCTTAACCATCCGCAAACTAGTACTGCAGAAAGGGAATAGTAAACTCATCACTCCTTCTGAGTTGACAGCCGAGGACAAGGATACTCCAGATGATCTTCTTGAGTTCACCATCACCCACGTCCCCATCCATGGTAAAATCTTGTTTAATGGCAGTCATCCTGTTTCTTCCTTCACCCAGCAGGACGTGAATGAGAATTTGATCAGCTATTGGCATGATGGTAGTGACACCAGTGAAGACAGTCTCTCTTTGGCTGTGACAGATCACGATCATACTGGTTTCTATGTCTTCCCAGACACGGACTTAGAGACACACAAACCTCAGGTAATGAGGATCCAGATAAGCTCCCTCAACAACAAGCCTCCCCAGATCATCATTAACAGAGGGGCCCAGGTCTTAAAGCACCTTCACTCTGGACAGATGGGTTTCTTCATAACCAGTAAGCCTCTAAAGACAGAGGATCAGGACAATTCCCACTGGTACCTGAAGTACAGGGTGACCAGAGGCCCAGAGCATGGCTTCCTTGTCAACACTGGACATGGAAAAGAGAACACAGATGTGTTTACACAAGGTTAGTACTCAGTGTCCCCCAGGTGTCACTGTTCCTCTCCATTGCATCAGTTTCTCTGTATGCAATTGCTCTATCTCAAGACCATATGCAGAAAGTTTCAGAGTCTTCTGAAATGGCATAGCATGTGCAAGTATTCTCAAAACAAGCAATGAATTATTTGTTTTTCTATTGTAACAGAACATGAATGGTCACTTAACAAAACCGAGCAAATATTTACTAAGGCTGTAGTTATGCCTTAAAACAACAAAACTGGAACAGATTCTGCTTCCAAAACATTGTGAGATAGATTAAGTATGATAATATTTGTTTGACTTTTGATTTTAAGTGTAGATAATTTAAAGATATTTGGTACCCAGAATTTGGAAATGAAGTCTTATGCTATGCACATCTGAATTGTATCATGTTGTTTTTGTTGTTGTTGTTAAATACCATCGAGTTGCTTATAATTCATAGGTCTGAACCCTGCTCTATCCTGTGCCAACCTCATAATCTCCGACACCCCAACTACCACAGTTACTGAGTCAATCCATCTCATGCAGAATCTTCCTCTCGTGTGCTATCCCTCCACCCTCCCAAGCACAATGTCCCTCTCCAAGGTCTGGTAATTTTTGCATCTATAAAGAAAGTATAGAGCTAACTTTACATGGCTGTGTATGGGGTATATTTTAAAAATCATTTTCTTTCCAGCTAGTGTTGCTGTTAATGGTGAAAAGGTTGGTTTTTGTTGTTGTTTTTTTTTTTTAAAAGGCATTGGCATACAGCCAGACCAACTCATAGTTGACCCCAAGAGAGTTTCCAAAGCTTGTAAAAGGCATGAGATGAGATTATTCATCTTTCTTGCCCAGAGCAGCTGGTAGATTCAAACCTCTTGTCATTAAGTTAGCAGCATCCTTCCTTACTCAGCAGGCCATCAGAGCTCCCTAATAGTGAACAAGAGATGAAGGAAAAGTGTCCTGATTTCCCAGATAATGTGACAAAGATATGCATCTTTTAATTACTCTTTAGATAGTCTTCCAATGACTTTAGCTGGATTTATAAATGAGATGTGAAGAGACATGGAATTTACAACTTATGATATCTTTAAACCTATATGTAGAATTGGTATCTTTGAGCTGCGATATTGGAGAATACTGAATATCTCATGGACTGCCAAAAGAACAAAACAGATATGTCTTAGAGAAAGTGCAGATAGAATGCTACCTGGAGGCAAAGATGGTCTACATTCTTCAGGCATATTGTGAGAGAAAGGCTATTCCTTGGAAAGGAACATCATGCTTAGAAAGATGGAAGATTAGCAAAAGAGACGAAGACCCTTTAAAAAAAAATACTAGTTTATTTACAAAATTTGAATACATTGATTTTGAGAACAGATTCTTCCAATTTCCCTCGGCCCTTCACCCATCAAATTGTACAAATCTATGATTAATTCCTCCCCCCCCCCCGACATACATTCTCATCCCTCTGCTTCCACTCTCCCCCCGCCCCCTTGGGATCCTTCTACTCATTCTATCTTAATGATTTTATACAATGCTTGTCCTTGTGGGACTGAGTTAGTTCACTCAACATAATGCTCTACAGTCCCTCCCAAGTTAGGTAATAATTTACAAAATCATTGCTCTTGCATGCTGCATAGTGTTCCATTGTGTGAATGTACCATAATTTCTCAATCCATTCATTTATAGTTGGACATATGGGCTGTTTCCATGTTCTTGTGATGGTGAATAATGCGGCTATGGACATTGGTGTACAAATCTCCTTTTGTGCCTCATTAAGAAAATGTGTTCTCTTGTTCTCAGGGTATATTCCAAGTAATGGAATAGCTGTGTCATATGGAATTTATATGTTCAGCTTTTTGAGGTAGTGCCAAACTGACTTCCAGAATGGTTACACCATTTTACATTCCCACCAACAATGTGTAAGAGTTCCTCTCACTCCACATCCTCCCCGCATTTATTACTTGTTGCCCTGCTAAACTTTGCCACTGTCATTGGAGGGAGAGGGTACTTCATTGTGATTTTGATTTGCATCTCTCTTATTGCCAGTGATTTTTAGCAATTCTTTATGGATCTGTTTGCCATTTGAATATCTTCCTCTGTAAAAACTTTTTCCATGTCTTTTACCCATTTTTTAATTGGGCTATCAGTGTATTTCTTATAAAGACCTAGGAGTATTCTGTAAACATTTATTTGTATGAGATAGTATAAGAGCCAAAGACTCTTAATGAGCTGGATTGACACAGTGACTGCAGCAATGGTTTCAAGTCAGAGATGATGAAAATGGCACAGGATAGGACAGGGTTCAGATCTGTTGTTCATAAAGGTGTTAGGAGTCACACTCAACTCTATGGCCCTCTAACAACAACATATGTAATCTCAGGGTAAAAGCAACCACCTGATGAAGGGTAATTTTTAAGAAATGGTTACATTTTCAGAAGCACCACCTTGTTCAGGTGAGAATTTTTCTCCAAAATCAAATTAAATCATGTATGGTTTGATAAGAATTATTTTTATAAATATCAATAGCCCCCACATTAGTTGTCTTTAAAATACTAGTAATTAGGAATGTTGTCATTGTTACTGTGTCCCGGAGAGTCAGAACCAAACCATAGCTGACCCTCTGGTGGCTTTTCAGAAGCAGTTAATTGCTCAGAAGGAGATTGCCCAGCCTTCCCTTGCGAGCAGCAATGTAAAAGTAGAATTATAGACCTGAGTGAGGTTCTGAAAATGTAAAAGGATAGATAGTAAAGAAATCACAGTTTTAGTCTTCCTTTATTTTTTCTTTCAATTCTTTTTATTTATTGTAATTTTAATGAAAGTTTATAGAGACTTTGGATTTCCATTCATTCATTGTTGCACCTTTGCCTCCCTGCCCACCCCTCCCCCAAGTTGGTATTTCTCTTTGAAAAGTACAAAAAACCCCAACTTTATTATTATACAGTCCCTACCTCCCCCAGTCCACTCCACCATGCAGTTCTCATTCTGGACTTTTGTCATAAAAATAATACCTAGTCATATATTGCTTTCAAACAGTTCTCTCCCTCATCTGTTTCAATGTAGTATACATTATTTATCCCCTCTTTTCTTAGTTTCTGCCCAACCTCAACATCAGTCCAGTTTTACAACAGTGGCATTATGCAGTATTTGTCCCTTTGTGACTGAGATACTTCACTCAGCATAATGTCCTCCAGGGTTACCCCTTTTGAATAATATTGCATGAGTTCCTTGTTTTCCAATGCAACATAGTATTCCAATGTGTGAATATACCACAGCTTCTTTATCCATTCATTTGTTGATGGGCATTGGGTTGTTTCCAACTCTTAGATATTGTCAACAAAGCCACAATAAACATGGGTTTGCAAATATCTGCTTGGGTGGCAGTTCTGGTTTCTTCAGGATATATTTGCAGTAGTTAGTCTTCCTTTTTCTTAGAATGCAACAGTCATTCTGATTTCAATTCATCAGATATTTGAATGCTTACCATTTTCCACATTTTATACTTGTGCAAAAAAAATGAAATTAAAACTAGATAGACCTTTTTCTCCATATCATGTCAGAATGCTGAAAATCAAGCATAACTAGAATGTCTTCCTTGGTGGACATAATCCCAGGGATTGTACATATAGTTGTTGCTGTTAGGTGCATCAAGTAGAGTATGACTCATAGTAATTTTATGAACAACAGATCTGAACCTTTTCCTATCCTGTGCCATCCTCACACACAGATAGTAAAAATATTTTTTAACTGCATTTCTATTTTTGCCTTTGGGAAAAATTGGATTAATTGTGGCTTTCAGTTTTATTTATGGAAGCATTTCCAGGTCCAACTAAAATATTAATGTTTTCATCCTGTTCATTTTCTACTGTGCTAATGTGACCTGGTATGGCGCTCTCTCTTAGCTGACATTGATGAGAGGAGGATCTATTATGTCTTAAAAGAGGGCAGCAATGCAACAAGGGACGTCTTCTATTTCTCTGTCAAAGACAACGGTAAGTCAATATTGACCCCTTACATAAGATCTGTGATTAATTAAAATCTATATGAAATTGAAAAAAAAATACATTAGTAATTTCTAGCCATTACAATTAGTTGGCAATAGCATATGTGTCTATTAAATTAAAATTTTCAGTTACCAATAAATAATGTTTAAACATAACTAGGGAACTCCTGTGTCCTAGTGGTAAGAAGCTGTACTGTAATCCCAAAGGCACACAGTTCTAAGCCACCAGCAGCTCTCATGCAATTTACTGCCTCTGAAAACCCACTGGAGGGTCAACTACAGGTCAGTTCCAATTCGACAACACACAACAAAAATATAATCCTATGTAAATTATTCATGATAAGCAAGTTTTCAGGAAGAGAAAGAGTGAGGAATTGAGATATGATGCCCAATAATTTGTGTTGTAACTCTAAAAACCATACCTGTGGTTCTAATCCCATGATTGTCTTTGTTATGTTAATAAGGTAAGTTTAGCGTAGAATGTGTTTTGAAGCAATTTTAAAAATTACTTAAAAGAAATTAAGCAAACTGAACTGAGTAGAGCAGAGATGGGGAAAGACAGATGGCAAACCAAATACAGATCAACCGGCAACAAAAGCACTACTGCACTCCTACCAAACAAACAGATCTTAGTATCTTAGAGTTTTGATGGTGGTTTAGTCGTATTTGGCATAGAATTGAAAATGTAACTTGAATGTAAACACGCTGCAAATGTTGAATGTATAACTAGAAATATTTTTTTCTCTCAATGTCAAATACCCGTTGTAAATGAACCTTAAACATCACATTCCTCCTTTGCATAATAAAATGTCTTTATAATATAAACTCATTATTTTACTCTTCCAAGATAATAAACTGCCCAAAAAATTAGGAATCATTTTCTTGTTATCACAGGTGTCAATATTTTTCTGTATTTTGTTTATAATTTTATTTTTTAAGTAAAAGATTTATAAAAACAAAAAAGCAAAAGTTCAATATTTTCCTCCACAGACAATAGAGAAACAAGCCTTCTCCGAGAATTTACACACTAAATTAGGACGAAACTGAGAAAATGACTTTGATTATTAAAGCCACCCATTTCTGACATTTCTGTTTTAGCAGTTCTTGATAGCCAAGACAGAAAGCAACAAGAATTTCAGTAATGAAGCATGAAGTATTTTATCTGACCTGGATTCTAAGTGAATCTGTTCTTCAGGAGGTCCTGAAACTGTAGCTGATGGCTTCTTATTCACTCTTAAGCTAACCACAAAGCCCACTCTTAGATTTTGTTAGTAGGCTTTTACCTGCCAGAATGGACTCTTAGGAGCTCTAACGATCTTGGAATTCTAATCTTCTCGGGCTGAATAAAAAGTATGTTTATGGACCAGCATGTTGTTGTTGTTAGGTGTTGTCAAGTCAACTTTGACTCATAAAACATTAGGTCTGGCTGAACTTGCCCTCTCCTTAGTCACTCTCACAATCTCTGATATGCCTGAGCCCATTGTTGGAGTTGAATGGCAAAGAAGAAATGAAAACTCACCCCCATTCCCAAATAAGCTCTTTATGCCCAACTCATGTTTGTCCATTATGTCTCTAAAGTAGCATGTTGCTGTTGCTGTCATTGTGTGCCATGGAGTCTGAACCAACTCAAAGCTAGCTCTTCAGCAGGTTTTGTAAAGCACATAGAAAGAGATTGCCGTCTTTCTCTTGGGGAGAAGCTGGTGGAATTGAACCTCGTGCCTTTGTGTTGGCACCACAACTTCTTACCACTAAGCTACCAGAGCTCCCTAAATTAACATAGTGAACAGAAAGCTCATGGAAGGTGCTTCCTTTACACAGCTAAGGATGTGCTGGTTGTGTAGTCAAAAGGAAAATTCTTTTTTGCAGTTTGATAGATTAATAGCAGAAATGACATGCAAAGGTTTGCCACTGATTAACCTTTACAACATAAATTATTATTCATTTCCACTGAGTAACATTTTCTTTCTAAATAGTGTGCAATCAGTCACAGACTATTTCTTGAAAAGACGTACTATGTTAGAAGATGGTGTTTCCTTTTCCTTATCTATAACTTGCTGGTATTCAAACCTATCTCAAAGTATTGCTAAAAGAATAAGTATTATAGTGTATGTAGTGCCCTTGGCATATCTATTGTGGGGTTTTATTCTGCCTGCCACAGTTTGAAGAAATCAACACACAGTAAGTTGGGTTTTTTTAAACTTTTTTTTTTCCACAGTAGCATTTAGATCCATTCCTGGCACATAGTAAACATTCAGTAAACCTTGATACTACCAGAATAACAATCTGAAATCTCAAAATTGGGACATACAGGCGAGCTCTGGTGGCCTAGTGTCAAGAAACTACACTGCACTCCCAGAGGTGTGTGATTCAAATCCACCAGATGCTCTTGGAGAAGGAGAAACAATCTCCTCCTGTACCAGTCAGATCTGATTTGACAGCACACACACAAATGATAAAAAGAAAATGAAAATTTAAAAAAATTTTTTAAAAAATTGGGACATACAGACTACATTTAATAAACTTTGTTATTATTAGAATAATAAACCTGGAATACTACATTTTGTAATTACTTTCTGATAAAAAAAGTAGTTTAATAGTATACTCTTCCAAAGCTTTCATTAGAACAATTAATGAAATAGGATCACCTTTTAAAGTGACTTTTTAAGTGACCTATTTTGTTAACATGTTACCTAGAACCCTTGATTTCGCCTCTTTTTTTGCTTCACAGTTTTAAAACGACTTAATTGTTCTAAGTCCTCCAAATGAGTAAAAGGAGAAGAAATAACTCCAATTCACTATTGTGGTCTTTGAAGCTACATGATGAACTATTGTTGTAAGGGATTCTTTTGTCTATGCACACCTTGTTTCCTGTATAAACTGGCCCCGTTTTAAATTTCTGTGTTATAGTTAAATGAAATAATATATACTAAAAATGTATTATGATTCTGAACATACAGCAGTCTCCCAGTAAATATTAATTCTTCTCTTCTTTCCTTTAACTTAACTATGAATACAACTATATTCTTGTACACAGCTTAACTGGCAATTTAAATGGAAATTTTTGGCAATTTGCCTGATTTGTGTGAATCATTAATTTCTACAGTTTTGAGTGATCCAGACTGAAGCTATTTTCAGTGCAGCCTTGCTTTTTAGCATTGGTGGTAAACGTCCTTACATTCAAGGTTATTATGATAGCCATCAAGAGAATTGTGAATACATTTCAGGTTTCTAAAACTCTGAATCATGCCAATTAAGCACACTGTCAAGTTCATTACATTTCCCCTTCTTATAGTCATAAGCTTGTATTACTTTGGAATAGCTCTATAATATGTATGAGTAAGGAATGAATGAATAAAGACAATGATCAAGGAAAACGAAAGAAGAATTGACACATTTGAATTATGGAAATAAAAAAAGGAGTATGGAAGAATTAACACATTTACATTGTGGCGTTGATGAAAAATTGTTAATATCTCATGGGCTGCCAAAGAGCAAATAAACCTATCTTAGTAGAAATAAAGCCAGAATGTTTTTTAGAAGCAAAGAGTACTATATTTCATCTTACATGTCTCAGACATATATTATTAGGAGAGATAACTCCATGCAGAAATGCATCATGCTTGGTCAAAACAAAGGATCAGAAGAAAAAAAGAAAGAAAAAGGGAAGAACAACATGAATCCAGAAGATTGTCTATAAGATGGATTGATACAGTCACTGCAACAATGAGATTAAACATCAAAATGACTGAGAATGCAGCAAGACTGGGCAATGTTTTGTTCTGTTGTACATAATAATATCACTGTGAATCAGAACCAATTCAATAACTAGAACACTTATAATAGTGAAGGAGCATTCTTCACTTAATATAATGTTGCCCTCTACTTAAACAGCACATATTTCTGCAGAATATGGGATCGTCTAAATGGTTAAAACATACAGCTGACACATTAGAATCTCTAGTCTACTCAGAGGCACTTCGGGAGAACAGCCTGGTCACCTACTTCTGAAAAATTAGCCATTGAAAACTGTGACATCAAGTTCCACCCTGACACAGGGGTTTGCTATGAGTTATAGTTAGCTGTACAGCAATTGTTTTCTGTTTTAATATTTCTACAAAATGATTTGTCAGTTTTGTTCCCTTGGACTCTTACTGTAATGTGAGGTAGCAACTGTTGTTAAAAATTTTTAATGAGAAAATAAGCCAAAGGTATTAAAATTACTCATACAAAATGACTCAGGAACCAATTAAATTCTGCTTTTTAATATATCAAATTTAATAGCTAGAGGAGGGTACAAGTATTTTAATTTTGTAATATATTGTAGATACTTTCTTCTTAAAACTGCAGACATATTGTTTCCTTGTTCTCTTAAAATTTTTTCTGTATTTAAAGTCACTGCTCTTCAGCACTCTGGAGATACTATCCTTGACAGCAGATTTTCCTTATATAATTTGTATTTTGATTTCCTAATTGCTGGTGCCAAGAGTGTTGATTATGGAATTGAACAAACTGAAATTGTTAACAATTTTAATCTCTTCTCCCTCTATCATGTTGCCAATTCAGTCAGTGGTAAGAATCTTTGTTTTCCTGATGTTGAGTTGCAATCCATATTGAAGGCTACAATCTTTGACATTTTGCAGCAAGTGCTTCAGGTCCTCTAAGTTTCAGCAAGCAAGATTGTGTCATCTGCATAATGTAGGTTGTCGATGAGTCTTCCTCCAATCCTGATGCCACATTCTTCCTCATAAAGTCCAGCCTCCCAAATGATCTGTTCTTCATATAGATGGAAAAGTTATGGAGACAGGATACATCCCTCATACACCCCTTCCTTGATTTTGAACCATGTAGTGTTTCCTTGTTCTGTTCTAACGACTGCTCCCTGATCCAAGTATGTTTCACATGAGCACAATCAAGTGTTCTGTCTATATAGAGAAAGATGGGGCAGGTGGAGAGAAGGAGAGAGAGAGAGCATTCCCCAGTGGCCTGATGGCAAGAAGCTGTGCTGCAATCGCAAAGGCACACAGTTCTAATCCAACAGCTACTTTGTGTGATAATGGGCAATCTTCTCCCATGCAAATAACTGCCCCTGAAAACCTGTTGGAGGGTCACCTATAAGTCATTCCAAATTTATGGGGGGAAAAATATATATAGGGATTAAATAGGAAAATGTGTGATAGCATAATTGGGTTTTAAATTACATATTATAGGATAAAATGTGTATGAATGGTTAAATTAAAAAGTAATTGATTTTTTAAACATTTATTCAAATCACAATAAAAATATCCTCAATCACAAACAACAATAGCAGCAGCAGCATAGAAAGAGAGAGTTGTTGAGTATTATTAAGTCGGAAATGACCCATAGCTGACTGACTAGCAGGTTTTCAGAGGTATTAAATAGCACAGGAGGAGATTGCCCCCTTATTCCCATGGAGGATGTGCATGTGTATAAGCATGTATATGCATATATATGTACACACGCACAGGGAACTCAGGGAGCTCTGGTGGCTTGGTCTATAGGGAGTTGTGTTGCTAACCCAAAGGCGGTGCCTCTCTGGTAGTTCGAATCCATCAGCCACTCATCAGGAGAATGATGGGCAACCTCCTCTTGTGTGATGTGTAATTTCAGAAGCCAAGTAGAGGCTCAGCTAGCGTCAGATCCAACTCAGCAGTAATAAGTGAGAGGAGTCTTTTCAAGTGTCATAATAAACTTCTAATTTTTGACACAGGGAGAAGGTCACTATGTGTTGCTCAATGAAGAAAGCTGAGTAAAAAAAATATTTAAGGATGAAAACTATACGAAGGCATAGAAAAAACCCTTCATATGTAACAAAATGTTAAGGTCATTTATAATTGTAATGATAGAATGCAAATTGCCTTATTTTTTTTTATTCTTCGTGTTTCCTTCTGCAATTTATAATTAAAAGTATTATTTATTTTAAAAAGCAATTTCTATTTAAGATAAAAAGAGTACTTGAATGCATCACAACAAACTTGGATCAGTCAATAATATTGAGCAAAATGACTAGGTAAGTTATTTTGGATCACAAGAAACCAGAAATCCCTGTTCCTTTTAATAATGTAATGGGTTAAAAAAGATAAAGAAGAAAAACATATAGATTCTTCTCAAGCAAGAAAGAATCGACAATGATATGTGTTGACTATTATTCCATTACTCTTTCTTGGTTTATACTCTCATTCTCTCACAAATATTGATTAAAGATGAATTAAGTACATAGGCAAGCTACAAGCAAGGCAGGTCCACAGGCAACGGAGCAGATCGTTAGACTATGTGCTCCTGAGCTCAGCAGAGACAGCCTGTGAGATGTAGGAAATGTTGTTATTGTTAGGTGTCAGCAAGTCAACTAAGACCACACCAACCCTATGAACAACACATTTGAACCTTGCCCAATCCTATGTCCTCTTCACAATCTCTGATGTATACTCAAGCCCATTGTTACAGTCACTATGACAGTTTAAAGCATTAAGGATCTTCCTTTATTCACTGGTCCTGTACATTTCTCCCTAAAGACTGGTTTCTCCTGAAAATATGCCCAAAGTAAGTGAGATGAAGTGTCACCATCTTTGTCTCTGAGGAGTATTCTGGTTGAATTTACTTCAAGACAATTTTGTTTGTTCTTTTTGGCAGCCCATTCAATACTCCTTACCTACACCCCATGAGAGAAGGCTAAGCAATCTCCTCCCATGGGATTTACTGCCTCTGAAAACCAAAAACCTGCTGATGGTCAGCTATGAGTTGGTTCAGACTCAACAGTACACAACAACAATAACAACGTCACCAACAACACAATTCAAATGCTTCAATTCTTCTAATTCATTCTCATTTATTGTTCAGTTTGCAAATGAGTACAAAGCAATTGAAAATACTATGATCTAAAAAAATTAAAAATTTAAAAATATGTACTATGGCCTGGATCAGGTACACCTTAGTCTTTAAACTGACATCTTCGTATTTCAAAATTTTGGCAAGGTCCTTGACAGAAGATTTCCCTAATGCAACACTTTTTTTTGTTTTCTTGACTGCTGCTACCATGACTATTGACAGTTAACCCAAGTAAAATGAAATCGTTAGCAACTTCAGTCTTTACTTGATCTATCATGGCATTGCCTGATAGTGCAGTGGTGAGGATCTTTGTTTTCTTGATGTTACGATGTAGCCCATAACTGAAGGCTATAGTCTTTGATCTTCTGCAGAAAGTACTTCAAGTCATCTTCAAGTGCTTTCTTATTAATTCAGGAAATAGTAGATTAATCATAGACTAATCCTTAGTAATTCTTAAAATTATATAATAATCCTAAACAAAAATTCTCACCACTGGACCAATAAGCAACATCATAATAGCTGAATAAAAGATGGATTGTCAATAATTTCATCTTACTTAGATCCACTATCACCCTTGGTACCATTTGTCAGGAGACCAGGAGACATTTTGCATTGGGCAAGTCTGCCATCAGAGACTTCTCCAAATTACTGAAAAGCAATGCTGTTGATTTGAAGACTAAGGTGCACTCAATTCAGGTCATCATTTTTTTCAGTCTTCTGCTATGCTTCTGAAAGCTGGACCATAAAAAAGGATGACAGAAGAATTGACGCATTTGAGCTGTGGTATTGGAGAAGAGTAGCACAGACTACCAAAAAACATAAACAGAGATGTCTTGGAGAAAATGCAGCCAGAATGCTCCCTGGGGACAAAGATGACAAAGTTCATCTTACATACTTTGAACAGTTTCTTAGAAGAGGTTGACATCCTTGCTCTTCAGCACTTTAAAATAATTCCTTAAACGAAGATGTGCTCAGCCCAGCAGGCCCTATGATTCTTGACTGCTGTTTCCCTGGGTGTTGATTGTGCATCCAAGTAAAATGAAACTCTTGATTAGTTCAGTTTTTCTTTCTTCAATTTTTCTTTCCATTTATCATCACGTGGTTTTTCAGTGCAGTTGTGATAATTTTTAACTTCTTTATGTTAAGTTTTAGTAAATACTAAAGGCTATGAAGCAGGTGGTGTTGATGAATACTGAATATACAATGTTTCCGCTCTTGTTGATTGCCTTCCAGTCGAGCACAACTCATAGAGACCCTATAAACAAAAGGCCTGAAGCCCCTCTACAACTATCAACATTTATCACAGTTCATAGAGTATGTTGTTTAGGAATTGGATGCCAATATACAATATATCTGCCAAAAGAGCAAACGAATTTGTCATGGGGACAGACTACTCTTTGGAAGTAAGGATGGTAAACTTCATCTTAGCTTCTTTGAGGACATTATCTTTGGAAAAGAAGAATGACCACAATAATGCAATTGGAGAGATTGTGAGGCTGGCACAGGCTCGGTCAGAGTTTCATTCTGCATTCTCTCTTGAGACTGCATTAAGTTCTAAATGACTCAAACTGTTGGCACCTAACAAGAAAAACAATCTCCATGGAGGTAAATCATTGGGCCTTGTGTTCAAAGTCCCAGGAGTGGGTTCCAACCATCAATCTTTAGATCAGCAACGATCACAAACCACTTGAGAGACCATTGTTACAAATTGATATTATTAAAAAGAACATCTTTTCACAACATCCAAGACTGGGGTCATTTTAAGAAGTTGATTCAATAGTAAAGAACATATTGAAAACTTTGTTAGCAGACACATTTAAAAAAAAACGCTTTTCACATGTTGTGCAATGGGAGATCTGGTGTGGCGTTCATGAGGAGTTGTACTGCCAACAAAAGTGGTGCCTCCCTGAGAGTTCTACTCCACCAGGCAATTTCATAGCCTCTGAAACCTGTCGGAGGATAATTTCTAAGTCAGTTGCAGCTCAATGGCAATGAATTTTTTGAGGATGTTAAACACGTATATTGTCTTTAAGTATTTATGTGTGTGTGCATATGTTTTTAAAAATTACAGTACCTGAATTGCACACTGTGACATAAACTCTTGCCCTAAAGGAGAACTAATTGTTGTGTATTCTTTCACAGTGAAAATTATTTATCTAGTAAGTGTGTGTGTGTGTGTGTGTGTGTGTGTGTGTGTGTGTCCTTATGCATTTATACAAAAGTGATTTTTTTATGTGTGGCACTGAACTTTACTGTGTGCTGTCAAGTTGGAGTCGACTCACAGCGCACCTTCCAGTGCTTTTTTTCAGAGGCAGTAATTCCCACTGGATGAGATTACCCTTCTTATCTCAGCAGAGCAGCTGGATTTGAACTGTGTGCCTTTGGCATTTCAGTGCAGTCTCTTTTTTCTTTTTCTTTCCATTCTTATTTTATATTGGCTTGCTTACAAAGTTCATATCCATTGTGTTTCTCATTATCTTTTATTCACAATGTGTTTCATACAATCTTCCTCATTCATTATGTCTTATAAAATTAATCATCATTGAAATATGTTGTTGTTATTGTTGTTGTTGTTTTGACTACCTTCAAGTTAAACACCACTCATAGCAACTCTATGAACAAAAGGCTTGAAGCCCTTCTACAACTATCAACATTTATCAAAGTTCATAGAGTTTCTGGAGGCATGTTATTTAGGAATTGTATGCCACTCTTGCTTCCAAACCTGTCATAGTGTGTCATTGTTTTTATATGCCATTGAGTCACTTGCAATGTATAGTGACCCTGTGTATAGCAGCTCTGAAACCCTCCCTGTCCTAAGCCAGTCTCTGACACACCAACCCCCATCACCTCAATCACTATATCATTCCATCTCATCCTGGGTCTCACTCTCCTGTGCTGTCCATTCACCCTTCCAAGCATGATGTCCTTCTCCTGGCCATGTTCCCAAAGTAAGTGAGACAGAGCTTCAAAGTCCTAGCCTCCAAGGAAAGACCTGGATTCTTCAAGTCACTGAAATATGCCCACCATTAACCTGTCTTTCCAGATGCGTGCTGTATCTTTCCCATTCCCTTTACCCCTCCCTCCAACTACCAAATTATGAGGCCCCATGATTCCATCCACTACCCATTCTCACCCCTCTGCTCCTGCCCTGATCCCCCTTGGGTCTCTAACTAGTTATCCTTCTATTTTTACAATAATGATTTTATGCAGTATTTGTCCTTATGACTGAGTTAGTTCACTTAATATAATGCAGTACAGCTTTTTACCACTAGGCCACAAGAGCGCCCTATTTTTACTAAAACAGTACTGTTATTGTTGTTGTTGTTTACCATAGAGCCTGAACAGACCCGTAGTTGTCCCTTCAGCAGGTTTTCAGAGGCAGTTAATTGCATAGGAGGAGATTGTTCCTTCTCCCGCAGAACAACTGGTAACCTTGAACAGCGTGCCTTTGGGATTACAGCTCAGCTTCTTGCCCCGAAGCCACCAGAGCTCCCTAAAATATCTCTATCCCTATCTATACAGCAAAGGGGGAGTTCTGGCTGCCTAGGGATAAGAAGCTGTGCTGCATTCGCAAAGGCGTTTGGTTCTAATTCACCAGCCGCTCCATGGTAGAAGGAAGGACAATCTCTGGTGTGATTTGTTGCATTTGAAAACCTGCTGAAGGATCAGCTATGACTTGGTTCCAGCTCAATGGTACATAACAACAACATATCTATACATCAATCTGTATACTGTGCAAGTTATTTGAGTAACTTGGACCCTCTAAAGAAGAAGGTGACATCAGGATTGGAGGAAGACGCATCAGTAACCTTAGGAAGGCACATGACACAGTGCTTGCTGAAAGTGAGGAGAACTTGAAGCACTTACTGCAGAAGATCAAATGCTGCAGTCTTCAATGTGATTGCATTACAACATCAAGAAAACAAAAATTCTCACCGCTGGACTGACAGATGGCTTCATAATAGATGGAGAAAAGACTGAAACACTCAATGACTTCATTTTACTTGGCTCCACAATCAATGCATTTGGTACCAGCATTTAGGAGATCAGGAGACACCTTGCACTGGGAAAGTCTACAGCTGAGGACCTCCCCAACTTACTGAGGAGCAATGGTGTTAGTTTGAGCACTAAGGTGCACTTGACTCAGACCATGGTCTTTTCTTTTCATAGTCAGTCACTTGTTATGCATCTGAGCTGGACAATAAATAAGGACAAAAGAAAAATTGATGCCTTTAAAGTGTGGTGTTGAAGAAGAGTACTGAATATCCCATGGACTGCCAAAAGTACAAAGAGCTATGTCTTGGAGAAGGGGCAGCCAGAGTGTTCCTTGGACAAAAGGATGGTGAAGCTTCATCTCACATACTTTGGGCATGTTGTTAGGAAAGGCTACTCCTTCGAGAAGGCCATCATGCCTGGAAAGGAGGAGGGATAGCAAAGGAGAGGAAGACGCTCAACTAGTTGCATTGACACATGGACTGCATCAATGGGCTCGAGTGTGTCACAGATGGTGGGGTTGGCACAGGATAGGACAGGATTCAGATCTTTTGTTCATAGGCTCACTTTGAGTCAGACTCAACTCTACAGCACCTAACAACAACATAGCAATGCACAAGTAATTTTAAACCATCACAAACAGATTTACCTTACTTAGATTATTTTCTTTCACCAGCTACGTAGTACTTCATTTTATAACTATATTATTGCTTAATTATAGTGATTTCTTCCCCTCTCATTTATAATGCTACCACGTATTTTAAAATCTTAGCTTATATTAAGAAAAATGCTGAGTGGCCCTGGGTATGCAAGTGTCTAAAACATTTTAACTTTCTTTTAGATGGTATAGTGGCTACAGACATGGAAGATTTTTTTCATAGGAAGATGCCAGGATAGAGACTGAGGCAGAACATATGAGAGCAAAGCATTCCAAGGTTAGCTATTAATTCTTAGAAGTGAGAATATAAACAAAGAAACAATGAAGGTGCTTTCTAAACCCTTTTTATTTTTTTCTAGCAAATACTCAAGCAAACTCCTCTAGGTAATGAACTGAGGCAATGGCAGTGTTCGCTCCTCTGGCTCTGCAGGTGGCTCACCTGGAAAAGTCTCCATTGCTGTTGCTATTGTAGTTCAATTCTGATTACAACTCTTAATTAAATAGGCATACTTAGAGTAAATGATATACAACCAATAGCTCCAGAAAAATAGCTCTTAACTCTTTATCTTTGTGTATTTGCCTATAAATATTTCTTCACATTTTTTATCCTCATGAAATAATGCATGGCCTTATATATATACGCATATATACATAATACATATACAATATATATACATAATAC
>NW_006399803.1:10198426-10211195 GCF_000299155.1 Elephantulus edwardii
TATATATATATAATACCATGCAACACCATCTATGAAAACAGAATACTAACTTGATCTTCCAAAAGAAAGTTCTGGTGGAAGACATAATTACACTTCAGAAATATTATTATTGAAAGGAGAAAAGATTTTTGAAAGATGACACATTACTAATGATATTCTTTTGATAGTCTCTGCTAGTGAATCAATACTTATTATACCTGGAGAGCATGTTATTTAAATCACATTGTTATTCACCTCTTGCCTCTCATTTCCAGTTGCTAAATATCCTGATTACCATATGCATCAATTTAAGAATCATTTTATTGTCTTAAAATACATTTTGTTTGAAAAATGTCCAAACTGTTCTTTTCTAGCGTTATGTAAGCAGTTTCTTAAACAATCATTTCAGGGATGTATTTTAAAAAACACTTTAATATCTTATAATTATATTTTATTTATTTTTTCTTTAAAATATAATTTTTCTTTTAAGCTAGTTTACTTACAAAATTAGCATACATTGGTTTTCACACTGGATCTTTCCCGTTTCCTTTATCCACTTCTCCCTCCACCCATCAAATTGTGTGACTCTATGATTAACCACCACCCCCCACCCCACCCATACCCACTCTTCTGCTGTCATCTTCCCCACCTCATGATTACATTTTAAACTGGATGTATCCACATGTGTGGTTAACAAAATGAAAATGCGTTTTAAAAAGCTCACTGCCATCAATTCGATAGTGATTCTCTGTAGAACTTCCTTATAGGGTTCATGCACCCTTTCTTTTTGTTGTTATGTCCTGTTGAGTCGCCTACAACTCATAGCAACTCTAGGTACAACTCTAAATCCTACCCTAACCTGAAACAATCTTGTTGTCTCCGACACACCTACCCCCATTACCCCAGTTACTGTCTCAAACCATTTCATCCAGGGTCTTCCTCTCTTGCACTGTCCTTCCAGCCTTCCAAGTATGATGTACCTCTCCAAGGATGAACCCCTCCTGACTGCAGGCCTAAAGTATGTGAGACAGCTCTCCAAAATCTTTCTCTGAAAGGAGCAGCTTGGTTTCACCCTCTCCAGGACAGACCTCTGTTCTTTGCAGTACATGGTATGTTAAATACTCTTCTCCAGCACCATAACTTAAAGGCATCGATTCTTCTGTCGTCCTTACTCATTGACCATCTCTGATGCATAGCAAATGATTGCAAAGAACATGGCCTGGATCAGGTGCACCTTAGACTCTAGACTGACATTGCTGCTTCTCATGACTCTGGAGAAGTCCCTGACAGGAGATTATCCCAATGCAATCTGTGTTTTGATTTCCTAACTGCTAGTGCCAAGAGTATTGATTGTGGCACCAAGCAAGCAAAAAACATTAACAATTTCAATCTCTTCTCTATCTATCATGAGGCTGTCAATTGGCCCACTGATGAGCATCTTTGTTTTCTTGACTTTGAGCTTCAATCCATATTGAAGACTACAGTCCTTAACCTTCTGCAGCAAGTACATCAGGCCTTCTCAGTTTCACCCAGCAAGGTTGTACCATCTGCACAATGCAGGTTGTTGATGAATCTTCCTCCAGTCCTAATGTCACATTCCTTCTCATAAGGTCCAGTATCCCGAATGAGCTGTTAGGATCTTTGAAACAGATTGAAAAGTTCTGGAGATAGGCTGCATCCTCGATGTACATATTTCCTCATTTTGAAACTCATTTTGCAGAATTTCCTTGCTCTGTTCTGAGGACTGATTCTTGGTCCAAGTATTGGTTTTGCATGAGCACAATTAATTTTTCTGGGATTACCATTCCTCTCAAGGCACCCACAATTTGTTGTGATCCACACAGTAAAATGCCTTCTCATAGTCAATTATATATACACTGGTAGACATTCCTATGACATCTCTGCTTTCAGCCAAGATGGCTGTGATGTTTCTAGTGCTATGGCCTTTTCTAAACCCATATTGTCTTTTGAGTAGTTCTTTGTTGATGTACTGTTCTAGTCCTTTTTGGATAATCTTCAGCAGAATATTGTTTGTAAGTGCTCTGTCAAGTCACCTGTCTTTGGAATGGGAATAAATATGGACCTCTTCCAGTCAGTTAGCTAGGTTTTTCCAGGTTTTTTTAGCACAACCTGGTAAGCATATCCAGGGCTACATTGGTCTGTTGAAATATGTCAGTTGGTATGCCATCAATGCCTAGAGCCTTATTTTTTGCCAATTCCTTTAAAGCAGCTTGTACTTCCCCTTTCATCAACATTGCTTCTTTGTCATATGTTGTTTCCTGGAATTCTTTTATGAAATTAAATTCTTTTTGATGTAGTGACTCTGTATGCCCCTCTTGATGCTTCCTGGGTCATTCCACATTCCTCCCACAGCATCCTTAAGTAGTGAAACTTAAGGCTTGAATATGGTCTTCAGTTTTTTTCAGTTTAGGAAATGCAGAGAAAGTTCTTCCCTTTTGATTTTTCCAACTCCAGCTCTTTGCACATTCTACTATAATACTTTGTCTGTCCGTCTTGGTCTTTTCTTCCTCCTCTGTCTTTGTAATGAAGTTCTGTATTCTTCATGGAAAATATTCTTTTTATCCTCTCACAGCATTAGAATTCAAGGCCTCAAACTTGTCTTGAGATGGTTTCTAAATTCAGGTAGGATAGACCCAAGGTCACACTTTGGTTCTTGTGGATTTGATATAATTTTCTTTGGTTTCAGGTTGAACTTTCATTTGAGCAGTCGATGGTCTATTCCACAATCAACATCTGGCCTAACTTTCACAGCTGATCCTGAGCTTCTCCAATTATATTTTTCCACAGATGTAATCGATCTAATGCCTGTATAGATCATCAGGTGGAGTTCATGTGTATAGTTGCCATTTGTGTTTCTTATAAAAGATATTTGCAATGAATAAATCATTGATTATACAAAAGTTTATCATTCTATCTACAGCCTTATCTCTGTCACTAAGACCATGTTTTCTGACTACTGATCATTCTTTCCTGTTGCCAACTTTTGCACTCTAGTCACCCATTATTAATTAATTCATCTTGGGTGCATGTTTTATTGATTTATGACTGGAAAAGTGGGTAGAAATCATCTATTTCCTTCTTTTTGGCTCTAGTTGTCAGTGGATATACTTCAATGATAGTGGTATTAATAAGTTTTCCTTGTATGCATATGTATATTATCCTGTTGCTCTCACAACAGCTTTAAGCTAGATATAAAAATAAAAATGGGTCTTTTTTAATCTTGAATGCAACTGCTTTTTTCTTCACCTTTTCATTTACAGCATAGTAAAAGCTGTAATTCAATCATACGATTGAATCCAAGTGTCCCATGCCAATCCATTTCATTTCACCAATGCCTAGTAGGTCAATATTTATGGATTCCATTCCTTAACAGTGTCTAGTTTTCCTACATTAATACTTCTCACATTTCACAGTTCCAATCACTATTGTCTTTTTGCAACTGTTCCTCCTCCTTTGTGATTCCCAGTAGGAAGGTGCATCCTCTGGTGCCATATCTGCTAGTCTAATATAACTGTGCTCTAATATACATACTGTGTAGATCACAACAAGCTGTGGCTGACTCTGAGAAGAATGGGAATCCCAGAACATTTGGTTGTGCTAATGTGAAACCTATACTTGGACCATGAGGCAGTCATCAGAACAGAGCAGAGAAACACTGGATGGTTCAAAATCAAGAAGGGGGTGCGTCAGGGGTGTACTCTATCTCCATACCTTTTCAATCTGTATGCAGAACAGATCATCAAGACGCTGGGCTGTACGAGGAGGAATGTGGCATCAGGATTGGTGATAGAATAATCAACAACCTGCATTATGTGGATGACACAACCCTGCTTGCTGAAACTGAGGAGGACCTGAAGCGCTTGCTGTAGAAGGTCAAGGAGTGCAGTCTTCAATATGGATTGAAGCTCAACCTCAAGAAAACAAATATTCTCACCACTGGGCCAACTGGCAGCATCAGTATGGATGGTGAAGAGATTGAAATAGTTAACAGTTTTAGTTTACGATTGAGGTAGTTAACAGTTTTAGTTTACCTGGTTCCACAGTCAACACTCTTGGTGACAGCAGCCAGGAAATCAGGAGACAAATTGCATTGGGAATGTCAGCTGAGAGGGACATCTCAAGAGTACTGAAGAGCAATGACGTCAGGCTGGAGACTAAGGTGTGCGTGATCCAGGCTATAGTCTCTGCAATTACATGCTATGCATTGGAGAGTTGGACAGTGAATAGGGATGACAGAAAGAGAATTGATGCCTTTGAACTGTGGTGCTGGAGAAGAGTGTTGAATATACCATGGACTGCTAGGAGAACAAACAGGTTTGCCTGGAGAGGGTAAAGCCAGAATGCTCCTTGGAGTCAAGGATTCTGAAGCTTCGTCTGACATACTTTGGGCATGTTGCAAGAAGGGACTGGTCCTTGGAGAGGGATGCCATGTTTAGGAGAGTGGAGGGACGGCACAGGAGAGGAAGATCCTCAATGAGATGGATCGATTCTGTGAGTGGAGTGGTGGGAATAAGTATGTTGGAGATGGTGACGTTGGCACAGGATAGAACGGTGTTTAGGGCTCTTGTACAAAGGGAAGCTATGAGTCACAAGTGACTCGATGGCACATAACAACAACAACAGTATGCATAGGCTTTTGAAGGCCCGTTATTTTAGGAAGTGAATGCCCAATCCTTCCTAGTATGTCTTAATTTGAATGTTCAGCTTTAGAACAATATCTAACAAACAAGCATTTTACTAAAATTGTTATTGTGTGCCGTCGAGTCACCTGCGACTCATAGTGACCCTATGCATTACAGCCCTAAACCCTGCTCTATCCTGTGCCAATCTTATTGTCTCTGACACACCTATCCCCATTACTCCAGTGACTGAATCAATCCATCTCATCAAGGGGCTTCCTCTCTTGCACTGTTCCTCCACCCTCCCAAGCATGATGTTTCTCTCCAAGGACTGATCCTGCCTTGTAACATGTCCAAAGTATGTCAGATAAAGCTTCAAAATCCTTGCCTCCAAGGAGCAGCCTGGTTTCACCATCTCCAGGATGAACTTGTTTATTCTCTTATCAGTCCATGATATATTCAATACTCTTCTCCAGCAACACAGCTCAAAGGCATCAACTGTCCTTCTATCATCCCTTGTCATTGTCCACCTCTTTGATGCATAGCAAATAATTGCAAAGACCATGGCCTGTATCAGGCGCACCTTAGTCTCCAGACTGGCATCGTTGCTCTTCAGTTGTTTGGAGAGGTCTCTGACAGCAGACTTCCAAGTCAATTCATCTTTTAATTTCTTAGCTGCTGGTACCAAGAGTGTTGATTGTAGAGCTAAGCAAACTAAAGATGTTAGCAGGGTCAATCTCTTCACCATCTATCATGATGCTGTCAATCAGCCCAGTGGTGAGAATCTTTGTTTTCTTGATGTTGAGCTTCAATCTGTATTGAAGGCTGCAGTCTTTGACCTTCTGCAGCAAATACTTCAGGTCCTCCTCAGTTTCAGCAAGCAGGGTTGTGTCAGCTGCATGACACAGATTGTTGATAAGTCTACCTCCACACTTCTCCTCATAGATCCCAGCCTCCTGGATAATCTGTTCCACATATAGATTGAAAAGATATGGAGATAGGGCAAATGCTTTATGAATATCCTTCTCAACTTTGAACTATAAAGTGTTTCCTTGCTCTGTTCTGACGACTGCCTCCTAGTCCAAGTGTAGGTTTCGCATAAGCACAATTAAATGTTCTGGGATTCCCATTCTTTTCTGAGTCAGCCACAGTTTGTTGTGATTCACACAGTCAAATGAAACATAGTCAATGAAACACATTCCTCTGGTACTCACTACTTTAAGCCAAGATCCATCTGGCATTAGCTATAATATCACTAATGCCATGACCTCTTCTAAGTCCAGCCTGCACTTCTGACAGTTTTCTGTTGATGTGCTGTTCCAGTTGCTTTTGGATAATCTTCAGCAGAATCTTGCTTGCATGTGATATCAATGATACTGTTCGATAATTTCCACACCCTGTTGGATCACCTTTCTTTGGAATAGGAACAAATATACATCTCTTCCAGTCAGTTGACCAGGTGGTTGTTCTCCCAATTTCTTAGCACAACTTGGTGAGCACATCCAAGGTAATATCTGTTTGTTGAAGTATGTCAATTGATATGGCATGAATTCCTGGGGGACTTGTTTTTTGTCAATGCTTTCAGAGCATCTTGAACTTCTCCTTCATCACCACAGGATTTTGCTCATATGTTGTTTCACGAAATTCTTGTGTGTCCACCAATTATTTTGGTACAATGACTCTGACACTTTTCATCTTCTTTTAATGCTTCCAGGATCATTTAATATTCTGCCCAAAACATCCTTAATTATTACAACTTGAGGTTTGAATTTGTTCTTCGGTTCTTTGAGCTTAAGAAATGCTAAGTGAGTTCAACACTTTTTATTTTCTGACTCCAACTCCTTGCACATTTCATTGTAATACTTTACCCAAAATAGTAAATGAAAAATCTTTACCTATTACACAGGAAGCAGATCTGATTTTGATCCCACCTTTTCCACTTCTGAGCATATGTTCTGTTTCTACCTACACCCCACGCTGACAGTACCAGCTCAGTTCCCTCTCCTCACCACTCCAGCAGTTCCCTTTCCCCTTCCCCCAGCCAATCCTAGTATGGTGACTCAGGTCTCAGGCCACCTCTGTCTACCCATTTTCTCTCCACTCCCTGTGATGTTTATGCTCCTGGCACAGAGAAACACAGAGGCAGTGGCTGCCAGTGCAGGAGATCTTCCTTATAAGCCTGTAAATCTTTACAAAAACAGATGCCACAACTTCCTTCCTTCCTTCCTTTTGCTTCAGAAGGGTTCAAACCACTTACCTTTTGATTAACTATATATGAATGTATCAATGTACATGTACACCTCTCCAAAAGGAGAAAAAAATGGATTCAACTGAAATCTTTGTTTAATATGTATCTGTCTTGTCAACGAAGGAATACTTTCATTTCCAATTCAGGCTCAGCATATACTGAACATCTATCCTTGTCTATGGTATAATGCTAGATACTTGAGCCCACATTTTATTTCATGCCATAGAGTAAACCCTGATTCACAACGACCACATACACACAAAGGATTATTGTTCCAATCCATAGAGTTTTCACTGGCTCATTTTCTGAGTGTAGATTACTGAGACATTATTTATAGTCTCCCTTAGCCTAGAAGTTGTGCTGAAACTTGTTTAATATTGTATTGTTGTCAGGTGCCCTTGAGTCAACTATGATTCATAGTGACCCTTGAGTACATGCAAGCCTCTGTTGGCAGATAGGTGATTTCTGTGCATGACTAAGAATCGAACGTGAGTCTCTGCATGAAAGATGAGACTTCTACCACTTAATCATCACTGTCCCCAAGCATGCATTGTGTTGTTGTTATGGGCCATTGAGTTGCTGTGATTCATAATGACCTCATGTACAACAGCTCTGAAGCCTGCCCTGTCCTGAGCCAGTCTCACTGACTCCAACACACCTACTTCCGTTGCCCATGTTACTGTATCAATTAATCTCACCCAGGGTCTTCCTCTCCTGCACTGTCCCTCCACCCTTCCGAGCATGATGTCCTTCTTCTAGAACTGGTCTCTCCTGTCCATGTGCCCAAAGTATGTGAGAAGGAGCTTCAAAATCTTAGCTTCCAAGGAGAAATTTGGTTTCATTCTCTCCAAGACAGATCTATTTGGTTTCTTTGTGGTTCTTGGTATGATCAAAACCTCCTGCATCATAACTCAAAGGCATCAATTCTTTTTCTATCATTCTTACTCATTGTCCAACTCTGTAATGCATAGCAAGTAATTTTGAAGACCATGGCATGGATCAGACACACCTCAGTCTGTAGACTGACATCATTGCCTCTCAGTACTCTGAAGAGGTCCTTGAAGCAGTTTTCCCAGTGCAATTTTTCTTTTAATTTCCTGACTACTGGTGCCAATAGTGTTGATGGTGGCACCAAGCAAGTTGTAACTGTTAACAACCTCAATGTCTTCTCTGCCTATCACGGTACTGCCAGTCAGTCCAATGGTGAAAATTTTTGTCTTCATGATGACAAAAATTTCCTATTAAAGATGAGTCTTTCTCCAATCCTGATGCCACACATTATCGCCAATGTGAGATGGATCTTGGAAGAAAACAGTATGTCTATCTGTGTTTCATTAGATATGCAAAGGCATTTGACTGTGTGGATTACAATAAATTGTGGCTAACCTTGAGGAGAATGAGAATCCCAGAACACTTGCTTGTGTTCATATACTTGTACTAAGAATCAGTCCTCAGAACAGAGCAAGGAGCATGATTCATAATCAGGAAAGGAGTGCATAGGGATGCATCCTGTCTCCATATAAGCACACATTTGCTGTCATTTAATCTCCATAATATCACATGACCCTCATTTTATAGATGAAGAAATAAAATCTTGAAGAGGTTGAATGAAATAATAAATGCTATTAACACTTGAACATCTTAGGTGGTCTTATGACAGATAAGAAAAAATCACAAAAATCTTCTGAAATTAAGACAATATTAAAACTATTTTCAAATGTGTTATTTTAAACTTCAGTTCAAACATTCCACACATATCTAGAATAGAAAAGTCACTTAATTTAAAATGAACAGTAAAGACAGATGTTTGGTTGGGCACTTTTACATAGAATGCATGCTTCCAGAGAGTTTCTTTCCAGAGAAGGGAAAACATGTCACAAATGACTGAATGAGGCCAATGTCACTTCTAGAAGCCAGAAGTCACCGTTCCTACTTGGACTTGATGGCTCATCTGTTGTCTTGGTTGCCTTGAGTCACTGAATACAAAATTGTAGCAGAGAAATTATCTCTACACTGAAATCTGATCACGCTCCAAAGGTACGGGGACAGCAGAGCTTTTGTTTATTATTTTCAGAGTGTGAACACACACAAACAATGAGTTATTCCCATGAATGATGATTCTTAGGCTTTTTAAGAAGTCATTACAATAAGCAAATCTACATATATCTGCCTGTGTCTCTCAGCCCATGTTACGATAAATTGGCAGAGAAGAAAAGCATATGTAAAAAACCAAAACAGAGTGGTTATCAACCCTGACCTCATTAGCAGGAGATTATATCTAAAAAAGTGAAAAACATGCATAGTGTTTGACCTCGTCAGGTTCCGAGAAGCTAATGCCCTAGCCGATAGCTCAAAACTGGAAAGCCAGCATCATTGTGATTTTGGAAATCTCAAGCCAGCTTTAAGACGAGGAGTAGTTAACTCTTTTAGTAACTACCAGGCTATTTTTACAGCAGCTGCCTACTAGTGAAATGACTGGTAGATTCGAATTGCCAACTTCTCTTTCAGCACGCCATGTCACCACCTATTCACATTATGTTTCTCTACATCCTCACCAAAATGTTTGGAGGGATTTTTTCTGATTCGCATCTTAATGAGCGTAAAGTGCCATCTCAATGGGGCTTTGATTTGTGTTTTCCTGATGACTATGATGCCCCAAGCTTTGGTGGCATGGTGTATGTTGCACTGTTAACTGAAAGTTCAGGGGTTCACTACCCACCAGTTCCTCAGGGGCGCAAAGATGATCAGTATTCTCCAATACAGATTTACAGCTCCAGCAATCTAATGGAGAGAGAGAGTTGCTATAAGACATACTGTTACTTTTGGTTTTTATGAAATGATAACATGGGCCATCCTGACGGCACTGAGTTGGGCGAGCACTGGGTCGCTAACCAAATGGGTGGCAATGAATTCCAAGTGTCACCCATTGTTACCAGGATTGCTCATGGAAGAAGGATGGGTCAATTTGCTTCTTCGAGGATTTACAGCCTTAGAAACCCAGTGGTCCAATTCTAACCTGTTCTATGAATCAGAATTTGTTTCATGACAATTGTTGATGACTAACATAATAGATACATATACACCAATGTTCATTACAGCACCATTCACAATAGACAATGACAGAAAGAACCTAAACATCCATCAACAGAGAAATGGATAAACAAAATATGGCACATACATACAGTGAAGATCAATGAAATGGTGATACATACGAGTGTTGAAATGCCTGTGTATAGCTACCAGTATAATAGCCATTTGCAAGCCATCACAGCACAACAAACTGATATAATGTAGGTGGTTTTATCTTACTTCATTCATGGCTAATAGATGTGGTGAGAAAGGTTTTTCAATTAGTTCTTTTTAGAAGTAAAAATTCTCTGAAACTGAATGACTTGTTATGATTCTTACAATATTAGGAAACAGTGCTAAAAACATAAAGCCCCTCCAAAGGAAGGATATTTAAATTCCTTTGAGATTGGCTACGTAAATGTCTCATTGACATAGTTCAGTTTTAAGGAGCTGGACATCTTCTATTAACTGATCAGAGCAGGCACTAAGCCACACCCAGGCAGGCACTTTGTATTTCTGGCAGTGGTACAGCTGGAAGCATGCAGCCCACTGAGTACTCAATGGACAAAGTTCAGACAAACGGAGGAAATTTGGCACATCAGTGTGCCTGCCTTCTGGTGCTGAAAGACAAGTGCACTAACTGGCAAGGAATTGGCAGGATATAAAATGGGTTTCTTGAAGACAATGATTTAACTGCTGGAGGAAAATGATGATTTGAAGGAAGACTTAGATCCACCATCTCCCTCTTTTACCGTGTTATTGTCACTAGGTGCTACAGTCAACTACATCTCCTAGAGACCTGCGAACAACAGATCTGAACCTTTTCTTATCCTGTGTTATCCTCAGTATATCCATCATGCTCAAGTCCTTTGTTGTCATCACTGTGTCAATCCATCTTTCTGAGGGTCTTCCTCTCCTTCACTGTTCTCTATTTTCCCCCAGTATGATATCTTTTTTCAAGAACCAACCCCTCTTGACAATATTCCCAGAAGTATGTGAGACAAAGTTTCATCATCCTTGTCTTTAAGGGGCATCCTGGTTGGACTTCCTCCAACACAAACTTATTTGTCCTTTTGAATAATGGAGGAACAATTTTTAAACATAGTTTGATTTAATATGCAAAGGTTAATGAAGAAATACTTTCCAGTATTTTCAGTTATTACACTTATTTATGGAGATGAATAAGAGAACCAAGGCAAATCAATTTTTTTTTCCGACAGTAATTTCTTTTCACTAGATCTTAACCCTCAACTTCTATGAATATAATCAGGGAGGCTGATGAATTTGAATAAAGAAAGTATATTCTTGAGGACCCAGAAATAGACCCAGCTCTCTGTGGTCAACTAAGATGCATTCTGGCTGCATTTCCTCCAAGACAGATTTGTTTGTTCTTTTAGCAGTCCATGGCAAAACCGATAGTTTTCATCAACATCACAAGTCAAAGGCATCAATTCTTCTGTCTTCCTTATTCATTGTCCAACTTTCATATTCATATTAAGCAATAAGATATGCCACCGCTTGAAAAGCAAGCATATCTCAATCGTCAGGGACAACTTTAACATTTTAAAAGCCTTTTGCAGCAGATATGTATGCCCAGTGTAGTACATCATTTGAGTTCTTCACTGCTACTTCCATGGATGTTCATTATGAGTGCAAGAAAAAATAAATTCTTGGCAAATTTTCCCCCCTCTGTTTATCATGATGATGATTACTGTGGAGTGAGAGAGGAGAGCTTCTCCTCCATCTCACAGAGGAGTCACTGCTATTTCACGGGGCTCCACTCTCACTTCACAGAGAGCTCTGCATTCACCTCATATTGAGCTTTGCCCTCACATCACAGCGGTCTCTGCCCACACCACACAGAGGGCTGCAAACTCAGCTCAAAGGCTCAATCCACACCTCAGAGGGCTCTGACCTCACCTCAAAAGCTCTGCCCGCACCTCATATAGGGACTATGTAAGAGGATGGGTTTCTTAAACTGTACTCTTTCTAGGATTTTCTGGCCGAAGGTCAAGGAATGAAGTGTTCAATATGGATTGAAACTCAGCATCAAGAAAACAATGATCCTCATCACTGAGCCAAATGGCAGCATCATGATAGATAGAGAAGAGTTTGAGATCATTCACAACTTCAGCTTGCTTGGTCCCACAATCAACACTCTTGGCACCAGCAGTCAGGAAATCAAAACACTAATTGCATTAAGAATACCTGCAGTCAGGGACCTCTACAAACTGCTGAAGAATAATGATGTCAGTCTAGAGACTAAGGTGGACCTGATCCAGGTCATGACTAAGGATGATAGAAGAATCAATGCCTTTGACTTGTGGTGCTGGAGAAGGGTATTGAACATACCATAGACTGCCAAAAGAAAAACAGGCCTATCCCAGAGAGGGTAAAACCAAGTTGCTCCTAGGAGGCAAGAATTTTGAAGCTCCATCTCAAATACTTTGGGCATGTTTCCAGGAGGGATTAATCCTTGGAGAAGGGCATCTAGCTTGGAAGAGTAGAGGGATAGTACAGGAGAGGAAGACCCCAAATAATATGGATTTACATAGTAACTGGGATAATGGGGGCAAGTGTGTCAGAGACAGTGAGACTGGCTCAGGATAGGGCAGGGTTCAGAGCTATTATACATAAGGTTGCTATGTGTCTCAAGGAACTCAATGGCAAATAACAACAATCTTTCCAGGAGCAGATCAGCCAGCCTTTCTCCTATTGTGTAGTCATCAGCTCAAACTGACAAATTTTCAGTTAGCAGTCAAGCATTTAATCATTACATCACCAAAGCTCCTGTTATAAACTATGATGGTGGCAATAAAGTGTTGAGTACCGG
>NW_006399803.1:10234887-10237195 GCF_000299155.1 Elephantulus edwardii
TTTGTCTTACTTTGGAAGTCCCACTGAAATCTGTCCACCATGGATGACCCTACTGGTTTTGAAATACAAGTCCTCAGTTTCCATTATCTTAGCAGCAGGCTAGCCACCAGAGTACCACAAACTGGCAAGCGATGACTGAAAACTTGAGTTTTAAGTAGTCAAAGAATTTTTTTAGTGTCTTTCTTGGGTGTGCACTGTTCTAATTGATGTAGAAGTGTGTTGGTGAGATCCTTTTGAAGATCCAATTGCTCCTGTAATAATTTAATCCATCCAATAAAGGCATCTCATATGGATCATAGCTGACAGCAGAGAACACCAGAAGAAAGTCTATTTATGCTTTACTGACTACGCAAAGGCATTTGACTGTGTTTATCATAACAAATTATGTCTAACAGTGAGAAGAATAGGAATCCCAGAACACTTAATTGTGTTCATGAGAAACCTATATCTAAATCAAGAAGCTGTTTTGAGAGTAGAGCAAGGGAATACTACATGGTTTAAAATTAAGAAAGGCATGTGTCAGGGTCATATCCTTTCTGCATACTTATTCAATCTGTATGATGATCAAATTATGTGAGAAGCTGGGATATATGAAGCATGTGGCAACAGATCGGAGGGAGATTATTTCAGTAAATAGATAACACAACCTTGCTTACTGAAAGTAAGGAGGAATTGAAACCTTTGCTGCAAGATCTAACACTACAGCTTTCATTATGGATTGCATCTCAAAGTAAAAAAACAAAATTTCTCACCACTGAACTGAAAGATAGCAACATGATGATGTTGTTGTGGTTATTAGGTGTCATCAAGTCAACTGCAACCCTATGAAAAACAGATATGAGCTCTGTCCCACCCTGTGCCATCTTCACACTTCTTGACACATTAGAGTCCATTGGGGAAATCACCATGTCAATCAATCTGGTAAAGGGTCTTCCTCTCCTTCACTGATCCTCCACTTTTGCAAGCATCATGTCTCTCTCCAAGGAAATGACCCTCGTAGAAACATGCCTGAAGTATGTGAGGCAAAGCCTCATCATCTTTGCCTCCAAAGAGCATTCTGACTGGACCCTCTCTAAGACATATTTGTCTGTTCTTTTGACAGACCAGGGAATGTTCATTCCTCTTCTTCAATATCACACCTCAAAGGCCTCAATTCTCCTGTCATCCTTATTCACTGTCTAGCTCTCAGATGCATAGCAAGTGATTGAAAGGACCATGGTATGGGTCAGACATGCCTTAGTCCTTGAAGTGACATCATTACTCATCACTAATTTGCAGAGGTCCCTAACTACAGACTTTCCCAGTATGATACATCTCCAGATTTCCTGACTGTTGGTACCAACAGGATTAATTGTGGATCCAAGCATGATAAAGTTGCTGACAGTTTTAATCTTTTCTCCGTCTCTTGTGATGTTACCTATAGATCCAGTGGTAAGAATCTTTGTTTTCTTTACATTGAGATGCCAAATCCATATTGTGTGGTGTTCCTCTACTGAAAACCCTATGAATAGTAGAAGAACAGGGAAGAAAGAAAAGTGAAAATTAATGACTTCATCTTACTTGGATCCACAATCAATGCACTTAGTACCAGCAGTCAGGAGATAAGAAGACATATTCACCAGGAAAGTTTAAAGTCATATTATCTTTCCAAATTACCTGAGTAGCCATGATGTAAGTTTGAAGACTAGGGTGTGCCTGATTCAGACTGTGGTCTTTTCAATCACTTGCTATGTTTCTAACAACTGAACAATAATTAAAGATGGCAGAAGAAAAAGCAAAGCCTTTGAACTGGTACTGAAGAGTACTGAATATCCCATAGACTGCTCACAGAACAGACAGATATGTCTTGGAGAAAGTTTAATCAGAGAGCTCCTCAGAGGCAAGCATGATGAAGCTTCCTTTCACATGCTTTGGGCATGCTGCTAGCAGAGGCTATTCCTTGGAGAAAGACATCATGCTTGCAAAGGTGGGAAGATAGTGAAGGAAAGGAAAACCCTCAACCAGGTGAATTGACCCAGTGGCTGCAGCAATAGGCTCAAGTGTATCAGAGATTGTGAGGCTGACATATGATAGGCTAGAGTTCATATCTATTGTTCATAGGGCTGCATTGAGTCATACTCAGCTCCACGAGACCTAACAACAATAAAGGCACGTGATTAGAGAAGGAAAGAAAGACATATGAAATTTTAGTTGGTCACTTCTCTAATCAGTGTTCACTTCAGTGAAAGTAAGTTGTCTTCTGTTGAGAAATAAAGATGGTGCAAATAAATTCTAACACCTGCCAGGCTTCAGCGTACTTTATACATAT
>NW_006399803.1:10237295-10240851 GCF_000299155.1 Elephantulus edwardii
ACTAATGTTGTGAGGTGTTTACAGTGGAACTTTGGACCATATTTATCTGTAGTTGCAGAGTCCTTATGAATTGATGTGTTAGTTTCTATCCACACCTCTGATCTCTTACTGATTTCACTGGGAGGAAAAAATTAAATCCTACCTTGCATGATTCATGCACAGGAAGCCAAATACTTATAAAAATTAGGAAATGATAATTGCAGAAACCTTCTAATGGATCCTTTGTTTTTAGAGTCTGTGGCAATTAAAGATAGGAGAGGATTCACATCTGTTTTTCATTAGGTTGCTATGAGTCATATTCGACTTGACGACACCTAATAACAATAAAGCTACAACACCCATGCACTAAAACAGAAGAATGAAAGGAAATATTATATAAAAACCATGCAAAAATGCTAGTGTTTCTTAACTCCTGAATTTAAATTCTAGAGATTCATTACTTAAAATGGCACTCTGACAAAAAAACTAAATAGGTTTCTATCCCTCACTTAAGTCACAATTGCACTTAAGTCATGAGACCCAACGATAGCAATTTAACAAAATTAAGATATAAAAATCAGTAATTGTAACTAGAAGATAACACTATTGGAAAAATATTATCTTAACTAAAGAATCATATCAAGTGTTTAAAAACCCCTACAAATCTACAATAGATATAAAAGCACACTTTAATTAAGTATACATGCATATATATATTCTATTAACAGTTTTAAAACTTTTGACATTTTGAGAAATGCTGATTATTTCTGCCTTCCTTATTTTATTACAAATAATCAACCTGGAGAGACAAATGGCCGACAAATAGCATGATACAACCATGTCACAGAAAGGAGCTTAAAGATAAAAAATATAATAGTACTGCTAAAATTGCTATACTTCCCCAAAATTGAGTTGACAATTTGAAATGTAAAATTAAGTATTACCTGCCTGTGCTTTTGTAAGACTGACTAACATTGCTTATGATTATCATTCAGTACTCATTTTACTTCGTGGTTGCTGTGATGCAGAACACTGTGGCACCGCTGTGTCAAATGTTAATGATAATGGTCACCCATGGTGGACAGTGTTTGGTGGAGTTCCCAGAGTAAAACAAGCTTGGAAGCAGGAGTGGCTTCCACTTCCAAAATAGCTTGCCTACAGAAATTCTATGAACGTGGAGAAATGATGAAAGTTATACAAGTGTTCAGATCTTTCATTCATAGGGTTGTTATGAAGCGTCTATGACTCAACGCCACTTAACAACAAATCATTTTACTCTAGCTCCTTGCTTTTTCCTGTGAATCCTATCATAGCACAGAAATCATTAGTGCTTGTAGCGATGTGTCAAAATTTCTATCATTTTCTCAAGGTAAACTGTAGAAATTGTTAGAATTTGAAAGGATTTCCCTTGTAGCCACTCCAGGAAACAATTAAAATTAATGTTTTGTCAAGAGCAGAAGCCAAATATTGTGTGGAAGTGGGAAGGTGGGAGAATTTCTCACTACAGGTTCTTTAAGCTTTTATTATTTGCTGTTTTAAAAGAATTCTCTTGTCTCTACACAGGCCAGATAATATATACCAGGATAGTGTAATGTGATGGGCCCTAAACCCTTCACAGTGCTGTCATGGCGAAGCAAGTAAAGACACATAGAGGAAAACACCAAGTGAAAATGTAGCCAAAAGTCAAGAGTTAAAATTTATAAACTAGTATCTTCTTAATGAATAAATAGAAATCTGTTTAAATCATGAAAATTTACTCGGCATTTTTAAAAAATCTATGTTAGCTTATAAGTATTAGGCAAATACAAAGTATTACTATAAACAAATATTGTTTTATTCAATATCTTGTGATGCTGATAATAGATGAAGGCTGTTTCAAAGGTACATTCCTTTCTAGTTAAAAATACCCTATCTTTATTTCCTAAGGTTTAAAAGCATAGTAATGTGACAAGAAAATCTATTTTTAAAGTATAGATTCAAGTGATACTTCAGTGTTTTTGTCATGTTTTAAATCCGTGTCTAGAAGGCCCTGGGGGTGTGGCCTGTAGGTAGTTGACGTCTAACCAAAGCAATGCCCTATGGCAGTTTTAATCTATCATCCTTCTGCAGGAGAAATGGGTAAACTCCTAACATGTGATTTAGAGCCTCCAAAACCCTCCAAGGCAACAGCAATGATTTTTTTTGAAGCCCCGTGTCTGAAAGCACAGTCTTCAGTACACTTTTAAAAGGAACAGAGTCAGGAAGCCTGTCTCACCTTACCCAAAGGGAAATCTCAAAGGAGACTGACTTATAATCAGAGTTTCAAACTGTTAGTGAGGTACTTTCTTTGTGGGGACTGAACTGCTCACGTCTGCATTAGGATAACACAGTAATCCATGTAATGCCAGGTGACTAAACACAACTTTGTTTGAGAATAGGGACATGAGCTGTTTTCAGTTAGGTTAAAACAAGGAGTTCTGATGGCCTAGTGGTAAGAAGCTGCACTGCAATCACAAAGGCACATGGTTAGAATCCACCAGGCTGCTCTATCAGAGAAGGATGGACAGTTTTCTTTTATGCGGTATACTGCCTTTGAAAACCCACTAGAGGGTCACCTACAAGCCATTCTGGACCTGCTTCACACAACAGTGCAGTGGGATGGGCCTTAAACCCTTCAGCGTGCTCTGGTGGTGAAGCGAGTGAAGACACAGAGACACATAAAGGAAAACACCATGTGAAAATGTAGCCAAACGCCTAGAAAAGTCAAAGAAGCTTGAATGCTACAGGACCAGAGAAAACAGTCAGTTAAGAATGAGGGAACATGGAAGTGGCCCAAAGAATAGGTGACATTTGTTAAAAATAAATAAATAAATAAGAAAATGGAGAACTCTCATGAGTTCTGGGATACAATCTTTACTTAAAGAAGTTATAGAGAAACTAGTGTCAGCACAATTCAACCACATTTAGATCCCTGAACCATGAATTAAGAAACCCAGGGAAGTTCATGCTTCCAGACAGGCCCAAAGGGATGGTAAAATCAGCCTGTTCATTTCTGAGCTGTGAAACAATGGAATGACCTTGAAACCCTCACATAGTGTGGAATAGTTGGCTTAAAGATTCCAGAGGCAGTAAGAGAGATGTGAGATGGTGGAGAGGTGGAAAACAACCACACTGCAGTGGGCTTTGTGAAGTTTGAATGTATATACCAGCTGTGTGGCTTCAAGTAAAGCAGTTACTGAACATCAGGCACGCCACTTGTCAAATATCAAGTGTGCCTGCTCCCACTCTTCTAGGCTGTTCTAAGAATCAGATTTTCATATCAGATAATGGTTATGATAGGGCATGAATTACACTATGTAGCCAGGTGACGATTACTCCTACCCACACTACACATAAGCCTTCTGAGAACTCATCCTCCTCCAACAGATTTGTGCCTCTGGAGAGATTAAAACTCCTCGCACATTTTTCAACTTATATTGATTACTCTGAATAATATTATTGTTTTCCCATACTGACAGTGTCACATGCTAAGAGGATGTCATAGGACAAACCTCTAGAAACAAAGAACAATGAAATGTGTGTGTGTGTGTGTGTGTGT
>NW_006399803.1:10241806-10255983 GCF_000299155.1 Elephantulus edwardii
TTGGAGAGGGATATCATGCTTGGGAGGGTGGAGGGCAGGCACAGGAGGGGAAGCCCCTCTGGGAGGTGGATTGATTCAGTGACTGGTGTAATCGGGATGAGTGTTTCAGAGACGGTGTGATTGGCACAGGACAGAGCAGAGTTTAGGGCTGTTGTACATAGGGTCTCTATGAGTCACAACCGACTCGACGGCCCATAACAACAATATATAGACAGAGAGATTTATTTACCTGAAAGACTTGTCTCACACATTATGGAGGAGGAAAGTTAAGTCCAAGATACATAGGCCAGGTAACAGGATAGAGATTCCAGCAGACTTGCATCTCAGAATCCCAAATGAGAAGAGTATGCAAGTAAGCATGTTCTGGCAAAATGTCTACTTATAGTCCAAAAGCAGAACACAGCCTAGACAAACTCCATTTTTGCTCTTAAGGCCTTCAACTGATTGACTGAGACCCAATCACATTATGGGAATCAATCTCTGTTACTTGAGGCCACTTGATTAATTTGCTTTTTCATTCATTTTCTTTTTTTTTTTTCATGAACCTGCTCACAATTCACTAAAAGCATTCTTGCAAGACTAGCACCATTTGATTTAATCCCATGTAAAGAGTTTTAACTGTAATTTAGTCAGTTGAGCTTGAGTGGATTCTAACTTGTTGCAACTCTAAATATTCAGAAGCACACTCGCTGGAGTTTTAAGATAGTGATCTTCCAAAATCAATTCTCCAGACCTTTCTTCTGAGGCAACCTCTGCGTAAATTCAAACCACCAAACTTTCAGTTAGTAGTTGAGTATATTAACGCTTTGTACCACCCAGGGTACTACCATAACGGCATGTAGACTAGTGTTTGCTCAAATAATTGGGAATGGTTGTCTTAACAAATAGACATTAAAAAACCATCACAAGTGAATAAAGAAATAAACGTGAAATATATTCTTGATGTTTTCTCAGAAATGGTACTACTCTTTTATCTTAAAAGGTGAGAAAAGTGAGGTTCTGAGAAATAAGCTGCTCATCCAGAGTCACATCACCAAATTAGTGGTGTCACTGTGGCTCCACTCTAGGCGCTTCTCCTAAATCAGGTTAATCTGCTGATAGTCAGCCATTTTTTTTACCTGATTTGTTGTTGTTGCTGTTATGTGCTATCCTGTGCCAATCTCACTGACTGCAACACACCTACCCCCATTACCTCAGTCACTGAATCAATCCATCTCATCTAGATTCTTCCTCTCTTGCACTGTCTGTCCCTCCACCCTCCCAAGGACGATGTCCCTCTTCAAGGACTGGCAACATGTCCAGAGTACGTCAGACGAAGCTTCAGAATCTTTGCCACCAAGGAGCAGCTTGGTTTCTCCATCTCCAGGTTGAACTTGTTCATCTTCTTATCAGTCCATGGTATATTCAATACTCTTCTCCAACACCACAGCTCAAAGGCATCAATTCTCCTTCTATCATACCTAGTCATTGTCCAGCTCTCTGATGCATAGCAGGTGACTGCAAAGACCATGGCCTGTATCACGTGCACCTTAGTCTCCAGACTGACATCATTTCTCTTCGGCACTTCGGGGAGAGGTCCCTGACAACAGACTTTCCCAATGCAATATGTCTTTTTTAAAAAATTTATTATTAATTTCAATGAAAATTTAGAGAGACTTTGGATTTCGCTTCATTCATTGTTGCACTTTTCACCCCTCCCAATACATCTTCTAATTTCCTGGCTGCTGGTGCCAAGAGTTTTGATTGTGGAGCCAAGCAAACTAAAGCTGTGAACAATCTCAATCTCTTCATCATCCATCTTGATGCTGCCAATCCACAGCAATTTCATATTGTTCAATCTGAAAGAAAGCATCCAGATGACCAGCCTCCTTCCCAGTCTAAACATTCTCCACAGCTCTGAGAGTAGGAAAGCATTTTATTCCCATTCAGGTTGTAGGAAATGAAAGTTTCCTTAAACTTCTATTTCTTTTGTCACCTTTGATCCTAATAACAATCTAAGCACGGAAAGGAAGAATCTTTCAAAGAAAAAATTATCATTCAACTATAACCAAATAAATATTTAGGAAGTGGGTAATAAATTGTTTCACTGAGAAATCAGAGGAATGAAATAAGCAGCAATAAGGGCCAATATCATAATTAATGCATTTGTATCATGGTGTTGGTGAAGAATATTAAATAAATAAATAATAAGCCTTAGAAATGGTAGGAAAAGGAACAAATATGTCTTGAAAGAAGTAAAGCCAGAATGCTGTTTGGTGGTGATGACACTTCATCTTACATGCTTTGGACATGTTATCAGGAGGGTCAATATCTCTGGAGAATGACATCATGCTTGGTTTAGTGGTTTAGTAAGAAAGAGGAAGACCCTGAATGAAATAGAGAGTAACAGTGGTTACAACAATGGGTTCAAACATTGCAGCAGTTGTGAGGATGGCACAGGACCTGGCAGTGTTTTGCTCTATTATACTTAAAGTTGTTAAAATTTTAACTACTTCAACAGCTCCTAACAAGAACAATGGTTAAATAATGCACTGGCATTTTCCAAGGCTTTTGGTAACACTCATGGCCTCAGTTCCCATTCGTGTTGGAGGTATTGCTGTAATACCTTTGTCTCTTGCTAATAAGAAATCAGGACTGTTGTGGGTAATTCCTTTAAATTGCTTGACTACTTAAGGCACAGAGAGCCATGTTCTCTGTGGCTCTACAGCATAGGAATCAATGACAATTTCCATTTCCAATTAAAAATGGCAAGGAGAAGGGGGAAGGAAAAGAAATGAAGAAAAGGATTCTTTATTTATATCAGCATATGCCATTATCTGGAGGGTTTTGGGGTTTTTTCCTTAAGCTATCTAAATGGTATCCAAAAATAAGTGCAGTTATTCAAATTTCTAAATATGTAACAGTAATGCTTTAGATATTGCAGAATGAAGAGTCTTTCAACATCTCTTTTGAATCCTCTACACACCTGAGAGCAAGGAAAAGCACAATGTTCCCTCCCTTCCATTTAAGTCATGTGGAGGCTTAGTTTCCAAGTAGATAAGGCCTATGTGATTAAAAAATCAAAGTATTTCTCTTTTCCAACTTCTGCTAACTTCTACTTTAAAAAAAATTCTATGAAGTCTTGCTTTGGTACTTCTTTAAATGGTTTTATTTTATGTCAAAGCAGCATGTGGTACCCTGATTGAGGCGTGCAAAAGAGAATAAGAAAAGCTATTTTTAAAAAACATTTGTTCACACTGCTTGCACGGTTCTTACATTAAAGAACTCTATTTTAAGAAGTTAAAAAAGGGACACAGAAAAACTTTCATTGTTACATGTAGCAGTAACATGTTGAGGTTTTATTCTTCAAAATGGAGAACCAAATATATCATCAAGACAGGTTGGGGACATCTCCATAAAGATGCACCATTCATATCTAAACTGAAGTAGAGGTAGAAGCTTTGGCCCTCATCAGCCTCTTATACTTCCACCCAGTAACACTGAACACAAAGATTGTTATCACTCCTCCACCTGCCCTTCGTGTTCAGAGACTGCAGATGTGGAAGCACGTCTGTGCGGAAGCACAGCTTATGAGAGTACGATCAGAAATATGGCTGCCAATACCACCTCTGTTTGATTTTCCTTCTTATTCCCGCTTTCTAAATACCTCAGTGTGTAGTTGCACAAAGCAGCCTATTGTCCGGTTGAGGAGACTCTGAGAGAAACCCCAGCTCTCAACCCAACTCCAGGAAGTGGCAATTGCACCCAAATGCACTGGCAAGGGAGAATCTAACCGCCAGGTCCATGCATTACATATGTAAATGTGAGTGAAGAAGAAAGCCTAAGAAACAGGAGTAGACATTTAAGTGAAGGAAAACCATTGTGTGTGAACGTATTTAACCCAACAAAGCAGGGTTTTTTAATGGCTATCAATAATCAGAGAAGTCTCTGAAACAAAATTTGGTGGGTTTTTTTTTCTCTTAATTAATCTGCAAGTTCTTCTATGCGATGTTAATTTTCCAGAAATTTCTATCTCTACTGAAAAAATATTGCAATAGTACGATTGTATTTATTATCTGTAGTCAAGTACCTGGAGATAAGTGTGTCAAACCCACATTTGGAGAAACACACACTTCCTCCTAATGAAACATGTGAAGCCTTTATTGAATGACTAATGATACCAGTTTATACTACATGACAGTTGTTCATTATTGATATTATTTCCACATGTATTATAAGTAGGTGCTCATGGACTTCAAGTACATTTTTAAATGATGCTGCTGTGCTGGTAGCTATAAAAAGAAAATGCTTATGACAATGAAGCTCTTTGTAAAAGTCCTAACAGCTGTGCTAGTAGGATATGAAATGGTGCAACTACCATGGAAAGCAATGTGATGCTTCCTTAAAAAATATCATTTGAACCAGCAAGCTCACTGCTAAGTGATTGTTGTTATGTACCATCAAGTCAGAACTGATTCATAGCTGACCCTCCAGCAGATTTTCAGAGGCAGTAAATCACACGAGATGAGATTGTCCATTTTCTCCCATTGGGCAGCTGGTGGATTCAAATCACATGCGTTTCGGTTAGCAGCATGCCTAAGCCACCAAATTTTCCACGACTAGGTACGTACTACTAGATATCCTAAAGATAGAGTGCTAGGACACAATTAGACACATATAAACCCATGTTTATTGCAGTATTGTTAACAAAAGTCAAGGATTGGTAGTAACGCAAGTCCATCAACAGAGGGGTGAGTATTAAACTGTGTGACATTAACACAGTGGAGTATTATGCATCACCAAAACATGATCATGAATTTATGAAATACTGCACAATGTGGATGATTTAAAATAAATTATGCTGAGTGATATAAGTAATTCATAAAAGAAAAATTATGGCATAAGACTATTTTTAAAAGCTAAGGAAAGATTTGCACACAGAAAATCAATCTTAGAGTGATAACAAGGATATGAAGAGAAGAAGGGAGCAAAAGTTAACAAATGGATAAACAGGGTGAAGGGAAAGGCAATACACAATAAAGGATTGTGTAGACATTGTTATTAATGAATATTCTGCTGAAAATTATCCAAAAACGTCTGGAACAATGTGTCGACAGAGAACTGCCAGATGTGCAGGCTGGATTTAGAAGAGGTCGTGGCACTAGGGATATTATAGCTAATGTTAGATGGATCTTGGCAGAAAGCAGAGACTACTAGAAGAATGTCTATCTGTGCTTCATTGACTATGCAAAGGCTTTTGACTGTGTGGATTACAACAAGCTATGCCTGACTCTGAGAAGAATGGGAATCCCAGAACATTTGATTGTGTTAATGTGAAACCTATACTTGGACCAAGAGACAGTCGTTAGAACAGAGCAGGGAGACACTGAATGGTTCAAAATCAAAAAGGGGTTCAGTCAGGGATGTATTTTGTCTCCATACCTTTTCAATCTGTAGGCAGAACAGATCAACCGAGACGCTGGGCTGTACGAGGAGGAATGTGGCATCAGGATTGGTGGAAGAATCATCAACAACCTGCGCTATGCAGATGACACAACCCTGCTTGCTGAAACTGAGAAGGACCTGATGCGCTTGCTGCAGAAGGTCAAGGACTGCAGTCTTCAATATGGATTTAAGCTCAATATCAAGAAAACAAAGATTCTTACCACTGGGCCAACTGGCAGCATCAGTATGGATGGTGAAGAGATTGAGATAGTTAACATAATTTGCTTGGCTCCACAGTCAACACTCTTAGTAACAGCAGCCAGGAAATCAGGAGACAAATTGCATTGGGAAAGTCAGCTGTAAGGGACCTCTCAAGAGTACTGAAGAGCAATGAGGTCAGGCTGGACACTAAGGTGCATCTGATCCAGGCTATAGTCTTTGCAATTACTTGCTATGCATCAGAGAGTTGGACAGTGAATAGGGATGACAGGAAGAGAATTGATGCCTTTGTGCTGTGGTGCTGGAGAAGAGTGTTGAATATACCCTGGACTGCTAGGAGAACAAACAGGTTTGTCCTGGAGAGGGTGAAGCCAGAATGTTCCCTGGAGTCAACGATTCTGAAGCTTCGTCTGACATATTTTGGGCATGTTGCAAGGAGGGACTGGTCCTTGGAGAGGGACATCATGTTTGTGAGAGTGGAGGGACAGCACAGGAGAGGAAGACCCTCAATGAGATGGATCGATTCTGTGAGTGGAGTGGTTGGAATGAACGTGTTTGAGACAGCGAGGTTGGCACAGGATAGAACGGTGTTTAGGGCTCTTGTACATAGGGTTGCTATGAGTCACAAACGACTCGATGGCACATAACAACAACAACAACATTAATCCGTAGTAATGACTATTATAAAGCAAAATGTCTATGAATGATTACAGAAAAAGCTAACATAATTTGTAAACTGCCACTCAAAAGCTTTTTCAAAAATCCTACAGTGCATAGGTATCTATCTATCATCTCATCTGGTAATGTTTGTGCATTTAAGACCAAGTGTTCTATTCTTAGGACATTTATGTCCCCCTCTATATCTTCTTTCAAGTTCAGGATCATAAATTATTAATGTTTTACAGAACTCTGTTGGCCTACTGATAAGAAGTTGTGCTGCAATTCTAAAGGCACACAGTTCGAATCCACCAGTTGCTCTGGAGGAGAAGGCTGGGCAATCTCCTCCCCAGCAACTAACTGCCTCTGAAAATCCACCTGAGGGTCATCTACGGGTAATTTCCAACTTGATGGCACACAACAACAGCAACAACACTCTTTTTTTTTCCCAGATCTGTTTATAGGGTCATCATGAATCTTTTTTGTTTGTGTGTGTCTTTAATTTTTTTATTATTAATTTCAGTGAAAATTTACAGAGACTTTGGATTTCCATTCATTCATTGTTGGACTTTTTGCCCTGCCCACCCCTGCCCCCCAGTATACTCTTATCTTGAAAAAGTAAAAGAAAAATTCTTTCATTGTTTTACAATCCCTCCCCCCACTTCACTATGCAGCCTTCATTCTGGACTTATGTCAAGAAAATAATACCAAATCACATATCCCTTTTAAACAGTTTTCTCCCTCATCTGTTTCAATGCCATATACATTATTGAACCCATCTTTCTCAGTATCCCCACAACCCCGAGGTCAGTCCTGTTTTACAACAGTAACACCATGCAGTATTTGTCCTTTTTTGACTGAGATATTTCACTTAGCATAATGTCCTCCAGGGTCACCCATTTTGAATAATATTCCATGAGTTTTTTTTCTTTTTTTTATGCAGTGTAGTATTCCATTGTGTGAATATACCACAGCTTCTCTCTATCCATTCGTTTATTGATGGGCACTTAGGTTGTTTCCAACTCCTTGCTATCGTAAACAAAGCCATGATAAACATGGGTGTGCATATATCTGCTTGCAGTTACGGGTGGCAGTTATGGTCTCTTTGGGGTATATTCCCAGTAGCGGAATTGCTGGGTCCAATGGTATCTCTATTGGCAACTTTTTGAAAAAGAGCCACACTGCCTTCCACAGTGGTTGCACCATTTTACACTTCAACCAACAGTGAATAAGGGTTCCAGTTTCTCAACAACCTCGCCAGCATTTGCTGCTTGCTGTTCTGTTACATTTTGCTATTCTTACTGGGGTGAGATGTTATGTCATAGTTGTTTTGAAGCAACAACATTCTCATGCAGTGTTTTATTTGGGAGTCAGACTTTATTCCATGTCTTTATTCCATATTCCATTTTTTTCATGACATATAATCCCTTCTTTTTAACTTTTAAATGGTTCCATTTTTAAAGTAGAAAGTGTCACAAATAAGATTAGTAAATAAATTGCATCAAAATCAAAATAAAATCTTGAAAATAGGATTTGTATATTTTATTTGCATTTTTTTTAACCCAATAGGAGACAATTAAGACATAAATGTCACCTTCCCTTCATTTCAATAAGGTAACTCTTTCATTTTTATTAAGAATTTTGTATTTGGGCATTTATCTCAGCCACTATTTCAATAGTCACTTTTTAGTAAGACCTATACCAAAATTTTGGTTCTTGGGTAGCACAGTTTGCGTTTGGCTGCTAATAAAAAGCTGAGCTGTTTACACCCACCTAGAGCTGAGTCAGATAAAAAGACCCATAAATCTGCTTCTACAGTGATTATAGCCAAGAACCCCAAAGAGCACTTCTGCTCTGTAACACGTGCATAGAAATTAGTCAAGGGCTAACTCACTACGCTAACACTGTTGTTGTTGTTGTTGTTGTTGTTGTTGTTGTTGTTGTTGTTGTTGTTATGTGCCGTCAAGTTGTCTGCGACTCATAGCGACCCCATGTACAACAGCCCTAAACCGTGCTCTACCCTGTGCCAATCTCATTGCCTCTGACGCACCCATCCCGACTGCCCCAGTCACTGAATCAATCCACCTCATAGAGGGTCTTCCCCTCCTGTGCTGTCCCTCTACTCTACCCAGCATGATGTCCCTCTCTAAAGACCTGTCTCTCCTTACAACATGTCCAAAGTATGTCAGACGAAGCCCCAGAATCCCTGCCTCCAAGGAGCAGCCTGGTTTAATCCTCTCTACGATGAATCTGTTTGTTTTCTTGGCAGTCCATGGTACATTCAATACTCTTCTTCAGCACCACAGCTCAAAGGCGTCAATTCTCCTTCTAGCCTCCCTAGTCATTGCCCAACTTTCTGATGCATAACAAGTGATTGCAAAAACCATGGCCTGTATCAGGCGGACCTTAGTCTCCAGAGAGACACTGTTGCTCTTGAGTATTTTGGAGAGGTCCCTAACCGCAGACTTTCCCATCACAATACGTTTTTTTTTATTTCCTGGCTACTGGTGCCAAGAGTGTTGACCGTGGAGCCGAGCAAACTGAAGCTGTGAACAATCTTAATCTCTTCGCCATCCATCCTGATGCTACCGATTGGTCCAGTGGTGAGGATTTTTGTCTTCTTGACATTCATCCTTAGTCCATATTGAAGGCTGCAGTCCTTGACCCTCTGCAGTAAGTGCATGAGGTCCTCCTCAGTTTCAGCAAGCAAGGTTGTGTCATCTGCTTAACGCAGATTGTTGACAGATCTTCCACCAATCCTAACGCCACGCCTCTCCTCATAGAGCCCAGCCTCTCGGATAATCTGCTCTGCATACAGGTTGAAAAGCTATGGAGACAGGACACATCCCTGACGTACACCCTTCCCAATTTTGAACCATGCAGTGTTGCCCTGGTCTGTTCTGACAACTGCCTCTTGGTCCAAGTATAGGTTTCGCATTAGCACAATTAAATGTTCTGGGATTCCCATTCTTCTCAGAGTCAGCCACAGTTTGTTATGAACCACACAGTCAAATGCCTTTGCATAATCAATGAAACACAGATAGACATTCTTCTGGTATTCTCTGCTGTCAGCCAAGATCCATCTAACATCAGCTACAATATCCCTAGTACCACGACCGTGCTCTGCTGACATTGAAATCTTGCAAAGTAGAAGCACAGCAACTCTATAGCACACAGAATTGTCATCAGTCAAAATTGACATAACAGAAATAAGTCATTAAAAAAATTATCTTTCTCCCTTTTTTTTTCACCTTACTGTGCAAAAGGATGCTTTCTTCTTCTTGTCCGGTCTATCACTGCCTCTTCTGACCTCTACACTTCCTTTTCCTTGGCCTCTCCTGGTTTTTTTTTCTTTTGTCTGCAACTTTCTCAGTGCCTAGTCCCAGTCCTGACACTTAACTGGCTCTAAGGGATGCCTAACTTGGGTTCTTGTCTACCACCATTCTCTCATTATTCTGTTGCATGTTCATTCTCCTCCAAATTTGTGCCCCTTTTCATTTATTTAGATTAACTAGACACCAAATTTTTTGATAGCCTATTAATATTGGACTGTCATTGCCATTAACACACACCTCACAACTTGCACAGCTCTCCTTGGACACTGAATCTCTGCCACCAATCAATATCCATGAGAGGCAGATACTTCCATTGGGGCCCTCGCCAAAAAAAGGAGCCCATTCATCTTTCTCACATCGTTCACTAATGACTCAAAGTCATGTTAATAAGGTGGTTATAATGAACACAACTAGACTGAAAAAGTGAATGCACCTTCTTAAATAGTGACTGGCAGGCAAGGAATCAAAATTGCTTCCCAGAGACCTAGATCCCAATAGACAATCCATCCAAATAAAATATTGATAAAAAGGTAAAAATATTTCTTTTTGTACTTGATCTTTCTCTTTTTTTTAAATTTATTATTTTATGTGTGGGTACCATCAAATCAGATCTGATTGGTACAGGAGGAGATTGCCCCTCCTTCTCCAGCACAGCATCTGGTGAATTTGAACCACGTAGCTCTGGAATTGCAGTGCAACTTCTTGCCACTAGGCCACCAGAGCTCCCTTATCTTTCTTATCCTTGTAATATTGTGTTGTCTACTTTCAGATCAGATACAATTTCTTCTGAAAAGCCTTCTCTAACTGGTCTATGTAAAATAATAGCAGTTAATTCAGACTAACTGTAGGCATAAATCAACAGTGATTAAAAAACACAATGTATAAAAACTACTTTGTGAAACACAATGTAAATGAAAGAATGTGTGAAGCACAATGTACGTGAATGGAACACAATGTATTAAAAAATCATATTCAAGAAAAGAATAGCACTTGCCATCAAATCAACTCTGATTCTTAATGACTCATACATGTCAGAGTAGAATTATATTCTGTAGCTAATTCAGTGGCTGATTTGTCAGAAGTAAATTAATTGTCAGCTTTCTTTCTTTTTTTTTTTTTTGGTAAGGATGTATTTTGGTTTTGTTTTTTTGGGTTTTTTGGTTTTTTTTAATAGTGGCACAAATCAAGTTACAGAAGTAAGGTGGTTCCATTGCCATCCTTACTCTAACAATTCTTTTTTTTTATTTAAATTTGTTATTAATTTCAGTGAAAATTTACAGAGGCTTTGGATTTCCATTCATCCATTGTTGTAGATTTGTCCCCTCCCAAGGCTCCCCCCCCACCAGACATTACCCTCTTGGAAAAGTAAAAGAAAAGATTCTTTCATTATTTTACAAACCCTCCCCCAGGTCCACTCCACCATGTAGCCATCGCTCTAGACTCCTGTGATGACAGAAATACCTAATCACATATCTCTTTTAAACAGTTTTTTCCCTTCTCTGTTTCAGAGCAGCATGCATTATTGAACCCATCTTACTCAGTCTCTCCCCAACCCCAAGGACAGTCCCATTCTACAACAGTGGCACCATGCAATATTTGTCCCTTTGTGTCTGGGACATTTCACTCAGCATAATGTTCTCCAGAGTCAACCATTTTGAGTAATATTGCATGAGTTCCTTGTTTTTCAATGCAGCATAGTATTCCATTGTGCGAATATACCACAGCTTCTCTAGCCATTCGTTTGTTGATGCAGAGCTTTCTTTCAAGAAACCTAACCCTCTACCCTGGAGTATCCTCTGACTCACATCTCTGAGGGTGCAAATCTTGTATGTGAGAAGACTGCCCATATTTCTTCAAGAAGAAGCTGGTGGTTTCAAACTTCTGACCTTTCAGTTAGTAACTGGGCACATTACACACTACACCACCAGAACTGTTTCTACATAAAATGTTGTTGTTATTTTTGTGTGCCATCAAATTGGAACTGATTAATAACTGACACTTCACCAAATTTTCAGAGGCTATAAATTGCCTGAGAATAGTTTTCCCATCTTCCTCTCATAGAGCAGCCAGTGGATTTGAACCTCATGTCTTTGGGTTGGCAGCGCAACTCCTTAACCACTAGACCATCAGTTGTTGTTGTTGTTGTTGTTGTTGAAATCCTTCCAATTCTTCCAGCAATTCTTTATCCACTTTCTTTGCTTATTTTTCTACATAGCAAATATAGCTATTAAACGTATTACACATTACGGGGATTTTATTATTTTCCTTGATCCATCCTTAATACCTATAAGAGTGATTGGCATGTAATAGATAGTAATTACATATTCGTTGAATAAATTAATCATTTACTCATCACCTTGAATTGACCTCTAGTTGGCTCTTCCTTGGCTCTCCAAAGTTATAAATCATACAGGAAGAGATTGCTCGTCTTTCTTCCTCAGAAATGCTAATGGATTTGAACTGTCAGAGAGGCTTAGCCACTGGTTAACAGTAAAACTCACTACAGAGTCTGCCACTGTTATCGTTGTTGTTAGATGTCATCAGGTTGACTATGACTCATAACAATTCTGTGAGAAACAGATCTGAACCTTGTCTTATCCTGTACCATCCTCGTCATCTCCAATATACTTGATCCCGTTATTACAGTCACTGTGTGAATTGGTTTTGTTGAGGGTCTTCCTCTCTTTCACTGACCCTCCACCTTTCCAAGCATGATGTCTGGTTTTCAATGACTGACCCCTCCTGACAATATGCACAAAGTATGTGAAATCAAGTCTCACCATCTTTGCCTCCAAGGAGCACCATGGTTGTGTTTTCTGCAAGACAGACATATTTGCTCTCTTGGCAGTTCAGTACTCTTTTCCGATACCATAATTCAAAGGCACTGATTCTTCTTCTGTCATCCATCTTCATTGTCCAACTTTCAGATGCAGATGAAGTAATTGAAAATGCCATTACTTGAATCAAGTGTACCTTAGTCTTTAAACTGACATAGTTTTTCCTTAGAACTTTGGTGAGGTCCTTGATAGCAGATTTTCTTGCTGTAACATGTCTTTTAATTTCTTGATTACTGGTACCAACGGTATTAATTGTGGATCCAAACTAGATGAAATTATTGACAACTTCAGCCTTTTCTCTATCATGATGTTATCCATTGGCCAAGTGTCACTAAACAAAAGGCTAGCTCCATTAACTAATAATAATTTCTTATTAATCATCGTAAGAAACAAACAATATAACTAAAAGGGAATTCTAGAATGCCTTCACATTTCTTACATTAATGAGTAACAACAAATTTAAAGAAATCACCTGGAATATTTTTAGATTATCAGTATTACTCCTTTTAAAGTAAATGCATTTAAGTATGTTTATAATGAACAAATTTTTCACTTATAGACAGACAAATTTATACATTACTTTAAAATTTTGATGTATTATGTATGATCAGTAATTGCCTTTCTAATTTTCCAGTCTTAATAGAGCATAGATTGACATTGAGAATGTTCTTTCTTCTTATCAAGTACATGATGGTTATATTAAGTTTCTAAGTAATTTTGATTAATACTTTGGTGAAGTATCTTATTCATTACTCTAAAAATTGATAGCAAACTTACATATAATAAGTTTTGCCTATCATTCAGTTCCTAAGGAATCCATAGGTAAACTGAAGTGTTTCTTTGCATATCCAATTTGGTAAACATGTACATTTTGGGGAAAAGAAGCTTACTATTACATGCCAAAAGGACTCTAAAGCCCCAAATTGTGTTAAATTTACATAATCCACTTTGGAGTTTATTTTTCAATATGACTTTTGCTACCCATTGTTTGAGTTTGCTTTGTAGAGGGGTAGAATATGTGAATGGGGCATGTTAGCCTATCCATAAGGGGATTGGCTATTTACCATTCCACAAAGAGATTGACCAGTCTCAGCAATCTACAAGGAGATTGGCTGGTTTGGCCAATACATTTAACAGCTCTAAAGGCACAGGCAGATCTTCTGGTGTCATTGAAGAGTATTTGAAGAGACATTGAAGAGTCACTGAAGAGACAACAAGAGAATGTAGTATAACTTTCTTGCTCCAGCTACACCTCAACACCTATGGTGAAACTGGAGACGTGACGTGAGATGGGACCTTGAGGGGTAGAGCCAAAATTGGCAGAACTTAGAACTTAGTTGCTCATCCGTGGGTGGGAAGCCAATATTGGCAGGCCTGGTAAATTGAAAACACTGGCCTAGAGTCACGAGTCTCAGGGCTAAGGTTCCTGTGTGCACATTTCAGGAGTTGTCTTGACTGTATTGTTATTAATCTGGGTTATAATGTTTTGACTTCTCCAATATGCTCTTTTAGCGATTGCATTGGATTTTGAGCCCAGCAAAGCAGTAAGATTTATGTTGAAATTAGTAGAAAGAAGTATGGGAACATAGGAGACATGTCTGGCCTCAAGGGAATTGCTTTTGTGTTATTGTTCCTGCACAGTGCCACTATTGTAAAGCAGGACTGATATTGGGGTTGGGGAAAAATTGTTGTTGTTGTTTGATGC
>NW_006399803.1:10256413-10270650 GCF_000299155.1 Elephantulus edwardii
CTTTTCAAACAGAAAAGTGAACTGGGAGGGGAGGGGTGGGCAGGGAGGAAATTGCAAAAATGAATGAATGGAAATTTTTTAAAATGTCATCATTTCTACATATATTATACAACCTCTTTCAACTAGTGAATGGTAAAGGTAAGAATAAATGGGATGAATGGAGGGGAAAAAGAAAACATAGACAAGTTAACAAGAGAACAATACAATATCTGATAGTGGCACTAATGTCATAGGTAATATAGAAAATCAGGTAATATAGAAGCAGCTAAATTAGGACATTTGGTTATTTATATATAGATTAGCAAATAAAATTTCTTTCGTGACTAAATGTTTCCAGTCCCTATATGTTATAATATGAAAGTTGTTGTTGTTGTTTACTTCTTAAGTGAAACAAAAAGACAGAGGTTTGTGGGTGAAAAAATAAAAGGCATCAACAGAATGAAATGTCGCCTGGTCCGGTGTCACACTCCTCCGGCTTGAAACATTGTGATTGTGGCCAGTTTTCAGAAATAGATCATGAGATGCTTTTTTCTAGTCCCTCCTAATCTGGAAACACTGCTGGAACCTATTCGGGCATCACAGCAAAATGCAAGATCTACTGTTAAATCAGTAGTGACTTCCTACTAAGTATTGGCAAAAAATCATATAGAAGTTGAGAATTCTATCTACTGCTACCCTCATCTCTTCTGTTCTATTACTATTTCATTACTGGTTTTATTTTTATAATCAGTCTTTTTGTTGTTATTTTGCCAGTTCATGTACTATGTTTTAGCCAAAGCTCAAATCCATTATTTCTTAGATATTTATTAGTGATTTCTGGGATAGGTTTTATTTAGCAATTCCAATGACTACTAGGGCATTCTGGCAGCCTAGAGGTGAGGAGCTGCGCTGCAATCCTGAAGGCACACAGTTCAAAGTCACCTGCTGTCCTAGAAAGACAGGCAATCTCCTCCTATGCATTTAAATTGCCTCTGAAACCTTGTTGGAGGGTCAACTATGGTCAGTTTTGTCTCAACGGTACACAACAACAACAATGAATATAGAGCACTCTGGTGCCTAGTGGTTAAGGAGTTTTGCAGCGAACCTAAAGGCATGAAGTTTCAGTTCACCACCTGCCCTGTGGGAGAAAGATGAGCAATCTCCCCCATGCGAGTTTACAGCCTCTGAAAAAAAACTAGAGCATTAGCTATGTGTTGGTTCTGACTCAATAGCACTTAACACCAAACAAAAACAATGACTATAACTTTAGAAGAGTAAAACTTTACCTTCTTGGACTCATGAAAACATTTTCTGATCTGTTTCTTTCTCTTGGCATGCTGTTTTAAGGCACCTCCTCTAAATGTTTTGATAAAGAGAACATTTCTTCTTTAGTCTTGATCATGTTTTGTTTTTTCAGAAGTTAATCGATCTGATGAGTAACTGTATACATGTGCTCGAAGAAAGCACTGACCTGACCCAATTGATCAGATTGCATTGACTGATGAGCACATGTTTGGATAGGGTGAAGCTTCCACATCTCACCCAAGGGCTAAACGTTTTAAAAGTACAACACAATAAATAGTGCTGTTGACTGGGAGGGCAGACAAAGTGGAGACAGGTTTCAAAATTTGAAATGAGATGAATTACTACTTTAAAACTCAAGGTGTTATCCTAGAAATGGAGTTGAAAGTCCTGACCACAACTGTCCCCATAATGCGAACAGTCATGAGAAGAAGAAGGTCAAAGACTTCAGCCTTAAATATAGATTAAAGCTCAGATCAAGAAAATAAGATTCTCACCACTGGGCCGATAGACAGCATCATGTTAGATGGTGAAGAGACTGAAAAATAAATCAGTCATAAAAAAAAAATAATGTCGCCTGTGAGAGGATAAAATATCAGTTTAAAAAGAAAGAATACAGCCTGAAATATCAGTGCTTGTTTTTAACCAAAATAACTTTTTTAAAAATATTGCTCTTGGGTGGATTCCAACTTATGATTGAGTGGATTCCAACTCGTGACAACCCGATGTGTTACAGAATGGAACTGCTCTATAGGGCTTTTCTAGCTGTACTTTTTACAGAAACAGTTTGCCAGGTACCACTGGACAGGTTTATACTGCCCACTGCCAGACTTTAGGTTACTTATAAAGAGCACACCATTCTGCACCACCTACACTTACTGAGTGAGCTCTGGTACCACAGCCCAAAAAGAGTTTTGCTGCTCTTCCAAGGCTTTGCACCTGCTTAGGTTTGAATCAACTAGTGATTCCAAGGGAGAAAGATGGATAATCTTCTCCCACTGCAATTTACAGCCTAGGAAAGGAGTATTGCCCTAAGTCAAAACCTGCTCGATGACGGTGAGTTCGAGCACACTTATTGAGTATTTCATTTGGACCAGGAACCTTGTAGTATTGTTTTCATTGGTTATCACAACAATCTCAAAGCATGTAGCATGCTGTTGCAACACTTATGAGTAAGAAAACGAAAGTTATGTCATTTGCTCAGCATTGTACTACAGGTAAGTGGCAGAGGCAGAATTTTAATTTAGTTCTCCCTGGTTCAAGAGCCTGTGATATTAGCCACTAGACTACAAATAAGCCAGAGTCCTTTTGGAGTATATGAGTTGCACTAATCCATGACTCAAAGGCATTAGGACAAAAAGACATAGCACAGACTGAGAATCTGCAGAGCTGGATTCCTCTAGCTCAGCTACCAATCCTTGTGAATAAGCTCAAGTCATATCATTACCCGAAACTGCTTCTCCAGTTATAAAATGAAAGTAATATCTGCCCTACTTTATAAGATCGTTCTGAGAACAAAATACTTTATGACATGTTTTTTGGGTGTTTTTCCCTTGCAATTCATTTTTTTCCCTTTTACATTGGTTTACCAACAAAATTCATATACATTGCCCCTCACACTAGATCCCCCCTTCTTCTCCAAGCCACCCCTCCTCTACCCATCAAACCATGACTTCTCATGATAACCCCCATGCCCATCAACACCCCTATGTTCCTTCTGCTCTTTTATCTTCTTACACGTTTTACTAGTTTTCTATTTCTAAAATAAATGTTTTATACAGTATTTGTCCTTATGGGACTGAGTTAGTTCACTTAATATCATACTCTAAAGTCTCTCCCAAGTTAGATAATAATTTACAAAATCATTGCTCCTGCGTGCTGTATAGTATTCCATTGTGTGACTGCACAATAATGTCTCAATTCATTCAATTGTGTTTGGACATTCAGGCTGTTCCCTTGTTCTTGCTGTGGTGAATAATGCTGCTATAAACTTTGGTGTACAAGTCTCTGTTTGTGCCTCAGTTCTCATTTTCTTGAGGTATATTTCAAACAGTGGAATAGCTGGTTATATGGAATTTCCTTGTCCAACTTTCTGAGGAAGTGCCAAACTGCCTTCCAGAGTGGTTGTACTATTTTACAATCCCACCAACAATGTATAAGAGTTCCTAACTCTCCACATCCTCTCTAAAATTTATTAATTACGATCCTGTTATACTTAGCACTGCTACTGAAATGAGATGGTATTTCATTGCAGTTTTGATTTGCATCTCTCTTATTGCCAGTGATTTTGAGAATTTCTTCTTGTGTCTATTTACCATCTGAATATGCTCCTCTGTGAAAATTCTTTCCATGTCTTTTGCACATTTTTTAATTGGATTATCAGTCTTTTTCTTGTGAAGACCATGGGGTTTTTTTAAAAAAAAAAAAAAGAGTAAATAAATCTATTATTCTGCCTTATTATTTCAAACTACAAAAGTGTTAAAAGAATAAAGGAGCTTATAAACTAAAAACAAAACCAATATGATTTTTTTAATTACATAATAGGGCATCTGGTATGTTTATTTTCCCTCTTTTTATCTTTTTTTTTTAAATTTTGCATTTTATTTCTTTTTTTATTAATTTCAAGGAAGATTCACAGAGATTTTGGATTTCAATTAATTCATTGTTGCACTTTTCTCCCCGCCCACCCTATACCTGTTCCCAATTTGCTCTTCTCTTGAAAAGTAAAAGAAAAATTCCTTCATTGGTATACAATCCGCCCCCCGCCACCCCACATGTCCCCCACCCCCTCCCGAGTATACTCCACACTTTTTATTTTTTTTCAAGCAGCACATCCCTTTACGTTGATACTACCTTTGTTAGTTGTTATAAAGTCAGCTCTGATTCATACAACAGAATGGAACATTGTCTGCGCCTGTGACATTCTCAATCATTCCTATGTTTGAACTTATTGTTACAACCACTTGGTCAATCCACCTCATTGAGAATCTTCCTCTTTTTCAATGACCCTTTACTTTTTTCTTTTGGCCTGATACAGATGAACATTTATTTTATCAAGCAAGGACTGGACACAACTACTAATGTGTGCAAAGTAATTGAAACAAGTTGTTGCCACCCTTGCTTCTAAAAAGCATTTTAGTTGTACTTATTCCAAGACAAATATGTTCATTTTTCTCACAGTCCATGATATATTCAGTATTTTTCCATAAAGCCACAATTTCAATGTATCAATTCTTCTATGGCCTTCCTTTTTCATTGCTTAGTTTTCACATGGATATGAAGTGATTTAAAAGGACATAGCTTGGATCAGGCACATCTTGGTCACCAAAGTGATATTTTTGCTTTTTAAGAGTTCATCAAGTTCTTTTTTTCTGAATCCAGAAAATAAAAGAAAGCAGCAGCCAATGGATCCAGTTAGTGCATGCCAATAATTGACCCAATCAGCAAAGCCCGTTGAGATTGCACCAAAAATCCTACCACTACAGAAAGTGTGGGTATTTCAGCGGAACCTGGAAGTTCCAAGACCTGTATAATTGAGGGTCCCAGAAAGGGATCTGTTTATTCTCATTGTGTAAGTTAGACCCACTCTTGTTTTCTAAGAGTGTCTCTCTTGCTTGATAAACTTTGCTCTGTATTTCACAAACCTTCTGTATTGTTTTTCTTTCTCCGTTTTCACAATATTCATTTGGAGAAGTAACCTTGCTAGATCACACTCTTATGAAGCAAATCTGGGAACCTCTCAGTAGTCTAACAATAAAGAATACTTTTTTTAACATCCCTACCACACAACCTAGAGAGAGAGATCAGCTGGTCCAGTGGACAGAAGGCAATGCTACCAAGCCGAAGGTGGGTGACTTTTAATCTGCGGCCCTCAGGCCTGTCTTTCATTGTTTTTGTTCAGACATTCCTCTAGGTCGTATAGCTCTGGTGTACAAGTTACCGTACAGCGGTAACTTGGGGTTGCTGTGAGGCTGAACACTGTGACACGGATGTGTCAAATGTGTTAATGGTTGGTTACCCAATGCGGACAGAGAGTGGGATGGAGCTCCCCAATGAAAACAAGCTTGGAAGGAGGAGTGACATCCACTTGTGTAATAGCTTGCCTCCAGAAACCCTATGAACCTGGAGAGAGGATGAGAGACACCCAAGCGTTGAGGACTCTCCTTCATAGGGTCGCTATGAGTCGCCTGTAACTCAACGGCACTTAACACAACCAAGATTGTACCCATGGCATCTCTCAGAATTGAGGCTTGAATTTGTTTTTTCAGTTCTTTCAGCTTGATCAGCAAGATCTGTCCTTTTTATTCTTTTACGCTAGCTGTTTGTACATTTCATTATAATATTTTGCTTTATATTCTTGAGTTGCTCTTAGAAATCTTCTGTTCAGCTCTTATTTGGACATTTCTTCACTTTGTTTTGGCTTCTTGACACTCTAATGCCCTTTTAGTAGTCTCTTCTGACATTTATTTTGGTTGACTCTTTCTCCTCCTTCTCTATAGTGACCTTTGCTCTCTTCATGATATCTTTGATGTCCTCCCACAGTTCTTCTGGTCTTTGATTATTGGAGTCCAATGCTTCAAATCTGTTCTTAAGATGATTCTTAAATTCAATTGGAATAAACTCAAGGTCATATTTTGGTTCCTGTGGACTAGTTTTCATTTTCTTTAGCTTTAGTTTAAACTTACACATGAGTAATTAAAGGTATTTTCCACAAAAGACAACAGGTCTGGTTTTGACTTTAGATATTGTGTGCTTCTCCAATGATTCTTTGTACAAATTTAGTCAATCTGTAAAATCCATCAGGTGAACTCCATGTGTAAGGTCAGTCACCATCTGTGTTTTTTCCAAAAAAGTATTTGCTAGGATAAATTACTGAGTGCGCACAGTCCAATCATTCAAAGTTAGTCTCATGTCTGTCACCAGACCATACTTTCTGACTATTATTTCTTCCTCACTGTTTCCAACTGTTGTGTTTCAATACCAAAAATTATTAATGTATTTCAATTTTATGTTTGGTCAATTTTGAACTGCAAAAATTGGTAGAAACTCTCAATTTCCTCTTTGGTTTTAGTTGTTGGTGAATGACAGTGTTATTAATAGGTCTTCCTAGTATGCGTATAGATTTTATCCTATTATTCACAGCATTGTACTTCAGGATAGATCTTGAAATTACTTTTTTAACAATAAAAGCAAAACCATTTTTCCTCAGTTTTTCATTCCCAGCATAATAGATCATGTGATTGTGTGATTCAAAGTGGCCCATGCTTGTTCATCTCAGTTCACTATTGCCTAGAATGTCAATCTTCATGTAGTCTATTTCATTTTTTACAACTTCCATTTTTCCTACCTTTATACTTCATTCATTCAATATTCCAATTATTAATGGCTGTTTGCAACTGTTTATATTCACTTTTGAGTGACTTCCCATCTGGGCTCTACATCTAATACTATAACTACCCATGTTTCTCTATCCAAAATGCTAAAGAGCTGTGTTATCAGTTTGAAGACTAAGGTGCCCCTGATTCAGGCCATGGTCTTTTCCTCCTCACCTGCTATGAATCAAAGACCTGAACAATGAACAAGGGTGACAGAATAATTGGTGCCTTTGAGTTATAGTGCTGGAGAAAAGTACTGAACATGCCATGTACAACCAAAAGAACAAACAGATATGCTTGTAAAAAGTGAAACCATGATGACTCTTAGAGGCAAAAATAGTAAAGCTTCATCTTTCATACTTTGGACATGTAAGCAAGTCTAGTCTTGGAAAGGGACAGTACACTTGGAAAAAACAGAGGGTCGCTAAAAGAAAAAAAGAACCCACCCACTTCAATGAGATGAATTGACATGGTGACTTCAGCTGTGGTTTCTAATGAAGCAGAGGTGATGAGGATAGGGCAGGTTGGTTGTTCATAGAGTCACTATGACTTGTACTCAACTCAACGGCACCTAACAACAACTGTACTACTTCTTCATCTTCCAATGGGAGATGCTTATTCTTTCTTGCACTCATTATATAGCTCCAAAAAGCATCCAAGTTGACTATCAATCAGCAAAGAAAGAAGTTGGTAACACAGCCTGGACAGGAAAAAAAATAAAGAGTCCTTGTCCTTATCTAAGACCCTCTACTTGAGTACACTTCAAACATGTAAAGCATTTAAACACCATGTTGGTATTGTTATTGTTAAGTATCACCAAGTATGACCTTATGAACAACAGATCTGAACCCTGCGCTATCCTGTACCATCCTTATAATTTCCAGTATACTTGGTCCCATTGCTAAGTCAATGTGTCAAGAGTTGAGGGTCTTCCTCTCTTTCACTGACCCTCCACCTGTTACTGAATGCAAAGGGATTCTTTCCACAGTCAATTGCCAATAAGACAGGTGGACTGCAAATATCCATAGCACTTTATTGAAGATCTGGAAAGACAGTGAGATTTCCCTCAAAAACTGCCTACCCATCTGGGAGTGATCATTAGTTTTTATACTTGGGTTAGATACTAATTTACTTAACAATACACTTTTGTTAATAAAGTTACAAATTTTCTACCAAAAAAACCCCAGTTTATTAGTAAACAGACAACTTAAAAATTAGTTAACCTATGACTGAGGAACAACAGTTTTTAAAAGGTAAATGCTAAACCAGAAAAGATGCATTTCCCTTCCTGGTAAACAGGCACTTACAGCACTATTTACATATGACTAAGAAAAACCGTTTTAAAGAGTTAAATGCTAATCTAGAAAAGATTCATTTTCTCTCCTGGTAAAAAGGCAGTTTAAAGTAGTTTACATGAATGTTTATAGTTGTAGAGGGGCTTCAAGCCTTTTGTTCATAGGGTCACTATGAGCAGGGCTCAACTCGAAGGCAATCAACATCAATACAACAACAATGTGACTAAAGGAAAAAAATTCTAATGCAAAGTAACTAGTTATGAAGGCTGAAGAAAACTGATGTCAATTTTATTACTATAGTGATGTCTGGATAACTCTGAACTTATTAATAGCACCCCATCACACCTTTTCAAGCATTATGTTCTTTTCCAAGGACTGGCCTCTCAAAACATGTCCAAAGCATATGAGATGAAGCTTCACCATTCTTGTCTCTAAAGAGTACTGTCTGTACCTTCTCCAAGACATATGTGTTCAGTCTTTTGACCATCTATGGAATATTTAGTACTCATCTCCAACACCACAAAAGAAAGGCATCATTCCTTCTTCTGTTATGCTTATTCAATTGTCCAGCTCTCTGATGCACAGCAAGTGACTGAAAACACCATTGCTCGAATCAAAGGTACTTAGTTTCTAAGCTGGCATCATTGTTCCTCAATACTTTGGAGAGGTCTTCCTCAGTGTGATAAATCTTTTGATTTCTTGACTGCTGATAGCAGTGGTTTTGAATGTGGATCCAAGTAAGATGAAATCAAACACCATACTTGTTCCTGATAGTGTCAAGGGATTCAGTATAATATGGACACTTGTCTTCAAGATATGCCAATGCTAATGTAAGAACAAATAATGAAACAGTTACCATCAAGTCCTCTCCAGCTTTGGTGATCCTTGGTTATGTCAGAGGAGAACTGTAGAAGCAGATAGTTTTTCCAAGGAGTGCACAAGTTGATGGACTTATCTCTGATCTTTCAATTAGCACCTAAAGGAATTTGTTAACTACTGACTCCACCCTTGAACTTTACGCAAATAATGCAAAGCACAGGAGAAAAGCAAAGGAGCTAAGAAAAGAGGGAGGAATAACAAAGGAGATAGGAAGGCAGGGGGGCATGAGAGGAAATGCTAACTATGCATTTGATTAAAAACTACTAAGCTTTTTGGTGAAATCTGGTAGCTTCAGAACTGGACAGGGCAAACTTGTATTTTCAGGTCTCACAATTTTCCACCTTTGATAGAGTAAAACTTAACCCATTTTATAACCCATTGCAGCAGAAAATGTTTGAGTTTTCCTTTTCCAGTAGGTTTCTACCTTCCACAGCAGGTTCCATCTTTCACATAAGGCCTTTCTTTGATAAAGTGAAGCCTGCTCTCTCCATATTAAGCAGAGGAAACAGGACTTAAGATGGTGGGGACCATAACATTCTCTAGAAAAAAAACTGAAGAACTTTTCCTCATCCCATCAAAAAAGGAATATGGATGTTGAAACCTTTAGCTTTGGAAACAAAAGGCAACCTTAGTCCTTGTAATTTATCCATCAAATTCTTCCAACAGACTTCTTTCTCTCTGTCAATTGCAGGAGGAAATAAGCTAGTGAACAAACCTTTCCATCTACACTGGGCTTGGATTTCTCTGGAGAAAGAGTATTACATTGTGGATGAAGACTCCACGTTTTTGGACGTGACTCTCACACGCAGAGGACATCTTGAAGAAATATCCTTTATCAGTAAGGAATTTTGGATTTGTTCTTGGCAGGAGGGAATGAGGGAGGGAGGAAACAACATGTAGGCTTAAAAGTAAAATTGAGATAATAGATAATCATTTACTGTTCTAAGGACATTCTTATAAAGGTATGTGTGAAATTGTGCTATGGTTTGGACTCCAGGGAGTTATTATAGGCTTATATGTGCATCAAATTTTTATCCCCTTTTCGTATTTTTCTCTTTCTGGAATATTTCTTTCTTTTTTAAAAAATTACAATCTAAAGGAATTCAGGAGAATTAAGGCATTCTGTGCCCATATTCCGTAATCCCCAATTCTCTCTATTTCTGCCCAAATAGTTGGGGTTGTTATTTGAGTTGTTTTTGTGGTTGTTTTTGTTGTTGTTGTTGTTGTTTTATGTAAGTATATAACACTAGAGAAGAGTCTTGAACATGGCATGTACTGCCAAGAGAACAAATAGGTCTGTCTTGAAGAGGGTGAAACCAAGTTTCTCCTTGGATGGTAGGATTTTGAGACTCTGTCTCACATACTTTGAGCATGTGGCCAGGAGAGAGAGACTCTTGGACAAGGACATCATGCTGGGAAGGGTGGAAGGACGTACAGGAGAGGAAGACCCCAGATAAGATGGATTGATGCAGTGACTAGGGCAATGGGGGTTGGAGTGTCGGAGTCAGAGAGACTGGCTCAGGAGAGGGTCGGCTTCAGAGTTATTGTACATAGGGTCACTATGAGTTGCAGTGGCACATAACAACAACAACAATTCATTGTTATATTAGTTTTATTTCTTTTAAAAAATTCTTTACAAGTGAATGATGCATTGTTATGTATTTAATCTAGTTATTTCTTTTGGTTACATGTAATTGTTTTATCACTGTTATTAGGTTATAAAGTCCTTGAGGATATGTACAATGTCAAGTTTGTATACGTTCTACAAGGACTCAGTAGAGAATTATGCCTCCCTTGGGTAAACAGAGAAGTAATGCCTACATAATGTATCTCATTACCATCATTAATAATCAACAATGATTACTCTAATAAGGCATTACATTCATGAAACATCTTTTAGCTGTCAAAACATTCAGAACAATTTTGCACTGATTTTTACAACCAACCAAGAAGACCAAAACACCAAACCCACTACCATCAAGTCTGTTTTGACTCATGTCTCCCCTCTACTATTTTTTTATTGTTGTTTTTATACTGGTTTGCATATAAAATTTGTATACATCATATTCATATATTGTATATATACACTGTGTTTCACACATTCCTTCATTCACATTTCCATGCATTGTGTTTTATAAAATTAATCACCTTTGATCTGTGCCCACTATTGCACAGTCTTTTTAGGTTCCCCTGGATCTTTCATAATTCTTTTACACTCCCTCCTTCTGTCCACCACACTCTGTGACCCTGTGATTTCTCCCCCTCCTTTCCACTCTGGATTTTTGTACACATCTTACTTGTTATCCTTCTATTTTAACAATAATAATCTTATGCACTATTTGTCCTTAGGAGACTGTTTGTTCACTCAGCATAATGTTCTCCCTTTTCCCTTATGACACACAGCATTTTTTCAAAATCATTGCTTCTGAGTGCGGTATAGTATTTCACCACATGAATATACCAAAATTTTTCAATCCAGTTTTTTTTTTTATGAACACATGGGTTATTTTCATTTTCTTGCTGTTGTGCCATGAACATCAGTGTACAAATTTCTATTCCTGCCTCCATTCAATTTTCCTAAGATATACTCCTAGCAATGAAATCACTGGGTCGTATGGTTTTTTTCTGTGTTCAGCTTTATGAGGAAATGCTAAACTGCATTCCAGAGTGGTTGTACTATTTTATAATCTCACCATATCCTCTCCAACATTTATTACTTGCTGTCCTTTTAAACTTTGCCACTACTACATGGTTGAGTTGGTATCTCATTGTGGCTTTGATTTGCATGTCTCTTATTGCCAGTGATTTTGAGCATTTCTTTATGTGTCTGTTGGCTATCTGAATGTCTTCCTCTGTGAAAACTCTTTCCATATTCCCATTTGGTAACTGGGTTCTCAGGCTTTTTCTTGTGGAGACTCTATAGTATTCTGTAAACTTTCATTATGAGAAGCTGTATATTTGTCTTTACTGGGGGGAAAACTGCTTTGAGCAACCCTGATGAGGTAGTGCATTATGTCCTGGGATGTTAGCCAAACACTAAGTAGTTGGATAGCACCGATTGCTCTATGAAAAAAAGATGGACAGTCTCTTCCTATAATGATTTACAGTCTTGGCAACTCTTTGAGGATAAGAATCAACTCATTAACAATGTTGTTGTTGTTTGTTCTTCTAAGCTGTCAAATTGCCTGCAACTCATAGTGATCCTATGTGTTCAATAGCAACAGGTTTAGGTTTTTTTACCTTTTTACCAAGAAGACAGAGAGGGGTGTGTATCTTTCTGTAAATGAGCATTCTAAATTTCTCAGACACTGGGGGCCCCCCTCAGAGTCTTGAAGACATGCCAAAACTGTTGGAGAGAATTCAAGAATGGAAATGGACTGGGAAGAGAAAATAAAAAGGGCAGGCTTACTGCCCAGTCTCCTCTCTAGACTCTGGGCTTTTCCAGCACCATACAGGATTGCTCTCCTTGGATTAGAGATCAGCCAAAGAACACCCTGAGGTCTGATGGGAACCTCAGCCTCGGTCTTCATTCCAGGTCGCTCTACCAACACACCATGAAATCTAATGTTCAGTGCTTGCTTTGGCAGCACATATGCTAAAAATAACTGAATAAACCTAATGTCCAGAAACTTCAGCTTTCTTCCCCCGCTTCTACAATTCTTTACCCTATTCTTGTGGGCACAATATTTACGTTATTGTGTCAAGTCCTACATTGGATCAGGAAATGTATTTTCCCTGAACAATTTGAAGGTGTGTTGACTAGCTTAACCTCTGAAGATCTTCTTCCTCAACATCCCCTCCACCACACTCTCCCTTGCTCTACTTTATATGCCTCGTAGTGCTTAGCATCCTCTGAGAAACATCACAGATCTGCTTCTCTACTGTCTTCCCATAAATTTCTAGCTCCTTAAGGGAAAGAACAATATTTTTATCTATTCCCACTCCTGAGACTCACCAAACAAATATTGGTTGTTTTGAGAACTACAGTTAGCCTTTCTGATTTATAAAGCACCACTTAAAAATATATCAAAATCAAGAGACCAGAATAAGAGTTGCATCTTAAAGTGGTCTGAAAGAACTTGTTTTCCAAAGAAAAAAGCAAACTGGCAGAGAGGGAAACAAGGAGGAAAATATGCAACAATGAATGAATGGAAATCCAAGTTCTTTATAAACTTTCATTAAAATCTAAAAAAAAAAAAGTCAAAACCATGAAGTGTATCAGTAAAACATCTTATTTATGCTCAATAAAGCCTTCCTATGTCCTCATCCCATCTCAGCACGTAATCTAGAAGAAAAACCACAACTACCATGGGGTTTCAATTCTTGCGATGCTCCTTACTTATTTTTGTAGCATTCAAAAGAGCGTCAGGCTCCTTACCTGTAAAGTATCCATCCATCTCAAGATTTACTTGTGGCTTAAACATAATAATGGTAATTGATGCCTTTGAGCTGTGGTGCTGGAGAAGAGTATTGAGAATACCATGGACTGCTAGGAAAACAAACAGATTTGTCCTGGAGAGGGTTAAACTGGGTGGCTCCTTGGAGGCAAGGATTCTGAGGCTCCGTCTAACTTACTTTGGACATGTTGCGAGGAGAGACCGGTCCTTAGAGAGGGACATCATGCTTGGGAGGGTGGAGGGACGGCGCAGGAGAGGAAGGCCCTCTATGAGGTGGATTGATTCAGTGACTGGAATAATTGGGATGGGAGTGTCAGAGACAGTGCGATTGGCACAGGACAGAGAGGAGTTTAGGGCTGTTGTACATAGGGTCGCTATGAGTCGCAGGCTACTCGACGGCACATAACAACAACAACATAGTCCACTGGACATTGTAATGCTCAGTCAGTGTTAGTTATCATTATTACTCATCTGTACTCAAGAAAACAAGCCCACTACCCTTGAGCCGTTTCTGACTCATGATGACCCTCCATCTGGTTCCCTAGGCAACAGATCTTAATGAGAAAAGACGGCATCCTCTGCCTCCCAAGGAGCAGAAGGTGAGTTTGAACTGCCAGTATTTTGCTGAACAGCCCAGTACTTAACTTATTACACCACTATTACACCTAGAATTCATGAAATGGAATTAAAATCACAGAATAGCATCAATTATGTCCTCAGAGCATAGCACAGAGCTGATGCTCAACAAATATGATGTAAATAGCTACGTGACAGCTCAGATCATATGGCAACACAATTTGGCTCTTTTTAAATTATGGCTTAGGATACCATTTGCTCTTTATAGTTTCCACTTCAAACGTGTGTGTAAAAAAAAAACCCCACCAAACAAAAACACTGTTAATGATCTGACACATTCTCATAATGACGCTCGAGGACAGAGAGAGAGTAGGAATGCCACAGTGTTCCAAGGCTGTCCTGTTCAGAAGAGACTCTGAAGATTGCACTGGAGC
>NW_006399803.1:10272753-10279703 GCF_000299155.1 Elephantulus edwardii
TTTTTTTTAAAGTCAACTACACACACAAAAAATCTGAGACCTAATTTCACTATTTGTTGTTGTGATTTTTGTTGACACTTACTTCAATAACTAAGTTGCTAAGTCCCATTTCCTAACAGATGATTTCTCTCTCCTCATCTCTTTATTTCCAATGATACTGTCCTACTTGTCTGGAAAGTCGTTAGCAATTCTTTCACATTAAAAAATCAATTCAAACACAAGAAAACAAAACACTATGAGTGATGATCTGCCTGAGAAAACAAACTACAGAGTCATTCTCCCCTCACACTGAAGGACTGGAATTACCAAATACAAAGCAGTCATTCAACAAAGATTTACTGAAGACCTCTCATACCCCTAGACATGGCCTTAGTTACCAGAAATTCATCAGGAAGCAATGCAACAAATAAATCTTTGCTTCCTTAGACTTTACATTTCAGTGTCATCTTCTTTAGATTATGGTTTTTCTGGGGCTTAGGCAATTTCTTGCTCATTTTTTAATCCCCAGCACCTGACAGAGTTTGGCACTTCTGAGACCTTCAATAAATATTTCCTAGAATAACAAATAGGTTAATTACTATTCTCTATTTTCTCTCTTTCGCACACCTCTCTTTCCATATTTGATAACATAATCAATACGTTAATGGTTGCTCTTGCTTTTTCTCTCTTCTATCATTCTCAGTCCCTTCTTCTCATTTCAGTGCACTCTGCTTATTTACACTCTCTAAGCCAATAAAATGTCTACAAAGATCATTTTTACACTAAGGGAAGCAATGCCTATGCTACCTACTTCTCATCAACAATAAAAATCACTTATAAAGATTATTCCTTAGGGAGCTCTGTTGGCCTACTGGCAAGAAGTTGTACTGCAATCCCAGAGGTTGTTATGTTGTTATGTGTCGTCGAGTCATTTGCGACTCAGAGCGATCCTATGTACAACAGCCCTAAACCCTGCTCTATCCTGTGCCAATCTCATTGCCTCTGACACACCCATCCTGATTACCCCAGTCACTGAATCAATTCATCTCATAGAGGGTCTTCCCCTCTTGTGCCGACCCTCCACCCTCCCAAGCATGATGTCCCTTTTCAAGGATCTGTCCCTCCTTACAACATGCGCAAAGTATGTTAGATGAAGCCCCAGAATCCTTGTCTCCAAGGAGTAGCTTGGTTTAACCCTCTCCAGGATGAATCTGTTTGTTTTCTTGGCCGTATATGGTACATTCAATACTCTTCTCCAGCACCACAGCTCAAAGACATCAATTCTCCTTCTGTTCTCCCTAGTCATTGTCCAACTCTCTGATGCATAACAAGTGATTGCAAAGACCATGGCCTGTATCAGGCGCACCTTAGTCTCCAGAGAGACACCGTTGCTCCTGAGTACTTTAGAGAGGTCCCTAACAACAGACATTCCCATTGCAATACGCTTTTTAATTTCCTGGCTGCTGGTGCCAAGAGTGTTGACTGTGGAGCCGAGCAAACTGAAGCTGTGAACAATCTCAATCTCTTCGCCATCCATCCTGATGCTGCCAATTGGTCCAGTGGTGAGAATCTTTGTCTTCTTGACATTGAGCCTCAGTCCATATTGAAGGCTGTAATCCTTGACCCTCTGCAGTAAGTGCATGAGGTCCTCCTCAGTTTCAGCAAGCAGGGTTGTATCATCTGCATAACGCAGATTGTTAATAGATCTTCCACCAATCCTGACGCCACAATTCTCTTCATAGAGCCCAGCCTCTCGGATAATCTGCTCTGCATACAGGTTGAAAAGGCAGTTCAAATCCACCAGATGCTCTGCTGGAGAAGGAGATGCAATCTCCTCCTGTACCAGTCAGATCCAATTTAACGGGACACACAGAGAAAATAATAAAATAAAATTAGAAAATAATAATAATAAAGACTATTCCGTTAGTCACTTTACGTTCATGGTTTATGGTTTTCAGATTTATTTTTTTTTTTTTTAGGCATTGAAATCAAAGACGAAACCGCAAAAATAGATAAAGATTTTAAAGTGAAGGCCCAGAAGCTGGTCCATTTCAATCCTGGACAGACCACAGCCACATGGAGGGTGAGAATTATACCTGACAATGAATATGAGGCTTCAGAGACCTTCCAGATCATTCTGTCGAACCCTGTCATGGCTGCATTGAAGTCTCCACAAACAGCAACAGTTGAAATTGTTGATCCTGGAGATGGTATGTGGTAGTATTAGGCAGTATAGATCCCTTGATGCATTTTTATCTATTCATACTTTCCTTGAGATCTGTAAAGCACTGGCATATTAGTTTTCACTTAATATTTAAAGATAAATTATTCTAAGGCACTATTTTTTATCCATTTTTTTGTTTAAGTTTTTGTTTTTATTTTTTTTTCTCTACTAGTTTATTTACAAAATTCAAATACAAATTAGAACAAATTCTTTCCATTTCCCTCACCCCCCGACCCATCAAATTGTACAACCCAATGATTAATCCCCCCTTCGCCCTGCACATCCCCATCCCTCTGCTTCCAGCCACTCCCACCCCTCCTGGACCTTTATACTATTTCTACTATAACAGTTTTATACAATATTTATCATTATGGGACTGAGTTAGTTCATTCAGCATAATGTTGTCCAGTCCTTCACTTTAGGTCATAATTTACAAAGTTATTGCTCCTGTATGCTGCATAGTATTTAATTGTGTGAATGGACCATAATTTCCCAATCCTTTCTTTTGTGGTCGGACATTTGGGCTATTTCTTGCAATGGTGAATAATGCTGCTATGAACATTGGTGTACAAATCTCAGTTTGGGCCTCAGTTCTCATATTCTCAGGGTGTATTCCAAGTGTCTTATAACAAAAGTTTACAGAATACTCCTGGGCCTATACAAGAAAAAGACTGATAATCGAATTACAAAATGGGCAAAAGACATAGAAAGAATTTTCACACAGGAAGATATTTGGCAAACAGACACATGAAGAAATGCTCCAAATCACTGGCAATAAGAAAGATGTAAGTCAAAACCACAATGAGGTACTATCTCACTCCAGTAAGAATGGTAAAGTTTAACAGGGCAGCAAGTAATAGATGTTGGAGAGGATGTGGCCAGAAAGGAACTTTATACATCGTTGGTAGGACTGTAAAATGGTGCAATCATTCTGGAAGGCAGTTTGACGCTTCCTCAAAAGGCTAAACAAAGAAATTCCATATGATCCAGCTACTCCACTACTTGGAATATATACATTCTTAAGTTTTAAAAGGAATGTACAAAGAAGCATAGAGTTATTTGCCAGTTTTCCTTTAACGTATATTCATTAAACTGTCTGTACTCTTTAATAAAGGAATGGTTTAAACTGGTGGCCAATCTTATCCAGGCCCAATGTCTTCTCACAGTCTCCTGATAATGCCCTGCAGCCACCCCTCCTGGCAAGGAGGTGACCTAGATATAACTTGTTAGAAATTAGCTAACTACCTAGGCACAGCATGTACAGAGCTTTTTCATAATTGTTAAGGAAAAAGTATGTCTAATTTTCCCCAAGCAGTAGATGACTTCCACAAGAATCAGTGATGAGTTCTCTGTAGAATGTCTGGAAGGGGATGGGAAGTTTTCAAGTCAAATAAGTCTAGAGACTATTTCAAACACTAACCCCCTTTGAGGCATTATCATTTACATTAACTAATTACGAAATCTGAGAAACTCTGCTCTAGAGACATCTGCTGGACTTTACTTAGCCCTATTTTCCCAAACTGTATCATAGAATTTTCTTTTCTTTTTTTATTGTCTTCCACAAAAAATACCCTTTAAAGTCTGTCAAAGTTCTAGCATTCTTGAAACACAGGTTGAAAATGCGGCCGGCCTTCCACCAGCTGTACAGAAAGTGTAGAAAGCCTTCTCTCCAAGACCCAAAAAGCAAGGTATCAGAACAGTTTTATTAATAATAAAGATTAGACACATACATCAGATGTGATAAGAGTTACAAGATAAAGAAGTGGTGAGATCAGTGTTGTCCCCAGCAATAAAACTTCTTGGAAAAGGTAGAGTTTGAACTAAATCCAGAAGAGTAAATGGGCATCTAGTTAACAGATGAATGAAAATAGGCTTTCCAGACTTGGAAAATAAAGATAGTGACTGAATAACTCAATCTTTTTGTATTGGAGTTTTTTCACTTAAGCCTGATAATTTTTATTTACTTTACAAATCGGTTGGATCAGATTTCTAGATTGAAGGATATAAAGTAGAAGAAATAAGTCAAGGTAATATGATGTCAAATGAAGGAAGGGCAATTATCTCCTGTCTATTGTTGTTGCTGTTGTTGTTATGTACCATTGAGCCCTTTGTGACTCATAGTGACTCTATTTACAACAGCTCTGAATTTTGCCCTAACCTGAGCCAGTCTCACTGACTCAGACACACCTAACCCCATTTCCCTAGTTATCGTGTCAATCCAACTCATCTGAGGTCTTCCTCTGCTGCTCTGTCCCTCTACTCTTCTAAGTATGATATCCTTCTCCAAGGATTGGACCCTCCTAGCCATGTGCTCAACATATGTGAGATGAAGCTTCAAAATCCTTACCTTCAAGGAGAAACTTGTTTGCTTCTTCTGTCATCCTTAGTCATTGTTCTGCTCTCTAATGCAGAGCAGGTAATTGCGAAGACCATAGCCTAGATCGGGAACACCTTAGAATGTCTATCTGTGCTTCATTGACTATGCACAGTCTTTTAACTGTGTGGATCACAGCAAATGGTGGTTAACATTGAAAAGAGTGGGAGTCACAGAATACTTGATTGTGCTCATGTGAAACCTATATTTGAAGCAGGAGGCAGTCATCAGAACAGAGAAAGGAAACTCTGCATGGTTCAAAATCAGGAAAGAAGTGTCAGAGATGTCTTCTGTCTCCACACCTTTTCAATTTATATGTGGAACAGGTCATTCAAGAGGCTGAACTTTATAAGGAAGAATGTGACATCAGGATTGGAGGAAGACTCATCACAAACCTGCATTACACAGATGACACATCCTTGCTTGCCAAAACTGAGAAGGACCTGAAATATTTGCTGCAAAAGGTCAAGGACTATATAGTCTTCAATATGGATTGAAGCTTAATTAGCATCAATAAGACAAAGATTCTCAGCACGGGGCCAAAATAGATGGAGAAGAAACTGAGGTTGATAACAATTTTAACTTACTCAGCTCTACAATCAACACTCTTGGTTGGCACCAGCAGTCAGGAAATCAAAAGATTAAATGCTTTGGGTAAGTCTGCTGTCAGCTACATCTTCTCTCCAAAGTGCTGAGGAGCAATGGTGTCAGTCTAGAAAGTAAGGTGTGCCTGATCATGGGAAAAATAATTGAGGCAATTGGTTGTGAACAAGATACTTATTTCAATTCTTAATTCTGTGAAAAGGAACAACCAACTTTATAAATTTCTTTATTAAAATAAACCCATAATTCTAATTATATAATTCATGCTTACTGAAAAATATTTAGAAAACAAATACTAGAAAGAATTTTAAGTAGCTCTAGGGAGCTCTAGTGGCAAGAAGCTGCACTGCAATCCCAAAAGCACGCAATTCAAGGCTATCAGTTGTTCTGTGGGAGAAGGATGAGCAATCTCCTCCCACGCAATTAACTGCCTCTGTAAAAGTGCTGGAGAGTCAGCCATGGGTCGATCCCAACTCTAAGGTACAACAACAACAACGACCCATTATCAAGAGATAACAAATATTCATAATTTGATGAATGTGCTGATGATGTGTGCATGTAGACACACATAGAGTTTACTAAGGTTCCACAGGTAAATTATTTTTGCAATTGAGATAAAGTCTAATATTTTTTATTTCTGAGCATATGAAATGATCATTGTAATGTCTTACACATAGTATTGCTCGATAAATATTGAATAAAATGCTTCTGTGTGTGTGTACATATGCTTACACACATATATATGAGCTCTGGTGGCCTCACTAGTAAGGAGCCGCTCTGCTAATCCAAAGGCACACAGTTCAATCCACCACTTGCTTCTTGGTAGAAAGACAGGGAATCTACTCTCATACAATTCACTACCTTTAAAAACATACTGGAGAGTCATCTAGGGTTCTGGCTCTATCACATATAACAATAACAACAATACACACAGATACACACACACACACACACACACACACATATTCAAGTCAAAACTCAAACTCAGCTCATTGTCATCAAGTTGGATTTGACTTATAGCTGACCCACCAGTGGGTTTTTCAAGACTATATATCACACAAGAGTAGACTGCCCAACTTTCTCTCTTGGACCCACTGGTGGCAGAGAGACACTGCCTTTGAATTAGCAGCACAACTCCTAATAGTCTACATTACTAGAGCTCCCTAGTGATGTATATTTAGAAGACTTGACATTTTATATTAAACGGGGGTGGAGGGGAGACACACAGAGATGCTACAAAATTTTCCTTTACATTTTGATACTGGATGTCTATTTTAAACTTTCAAAAAGCATCTCTTGATTGTGCTCATGCAAAACCTATACTTAGACTAAGAAACAATAGTCAGAATAGGGAGAGAAAACACTGCATGGTTCAAAATCAGAAAAGAAGTGTTTCAGGGAAGAATTCTGTCTCCACATCTTTTCATATTATATGTGGAACAGATCACTTAGGAGACTGGATTCTATAAGGAAGGATGTGGCATCAAAATTGTAGGAAGACTCATTATGCAGATGACACATGCTTGTTTGCCAAACTGAGGAGGACCTGAAACACTTGTGGCTGAAGGTCAAGGACTGCAGTCTCCAATATGGATTAAAGCCCAACATCAAGAAAACAAAGATTTTCATCACTGGGCCAATTAGCAGCATCAAGATAGATGGAGAAGAGATTGAGATTGTTAACAATTTCAACTTGCTTGGTTCCACAATCTACTCTCCTGGCACTAGTAGTCAAGAAATCAAAAGATGAATTGCATTGGGAAAATCTAC
>NW_006399803.1:10286413-10287205 GCF_000299155.1 Elephantulus edwardii
GTCATCCGCATAACGCAGATTGTTGATAAATCGTCCACCAATCCTGACCCCACATTTCTCCTCATAGAGCCCATTTCTATAGATCTGCTGGGGAGAAATTCTGTTTGTTATCAGAATGTGTCTTTACCCTCATTCTTAAAATTCTAGGTTGACAATTTTTCCCTCCTGGTATTTTTGGTTTGGGGTTTTTTTTTTCATTTTTTTAAAATTTTTTTCCATTTTATTATTTTTTGTACGTGTATCATCAAATCAAATCTGACTGGTACAGGAGGGAATTGCCCCTTCTTCTCCAGTACAGCATCTGGTGGATAGTATTTTTGTTTTTATTTTACTGTCTTTCTAGCTTCTATTGTCGTTATTAAGAAACTGGTCTTAGTCTAACAGCCCTTTTTTTACTGATTATCTTTTCTATAATTTTTATGATCTTCTCACATTGATTTGATCCTAATCAGTGACATGTCATCTAGAAGAACAATCATTGAAAATGGAGTTCGCGCTTGGTAAATCAGAAGAGTAGTAGAAAAGAGGGATGCACTCATTGAGATAAATGGACACAATGACTACAGCAACAATTGTGAGGCAAGCATAAGAATGGGCATCACTTCCTTGTGTGATACATGAAGTTGTTTTGAGTGGAAGTCAATTCAATGGCACAACAACAATATCAACCAATGAATCAGTCAGCTGATTCACACAGAAAAGGAGAAAATCTCAATAGTGTTGGCTTTATAAATCATAAGTAGTTTTTATTATACCACCAGGTGGAACACATTGAGAAAGAGATTTAATAAT
>NW_006399803.1:10287756-10291962 GCF_000299155.1 Elephantulus edwardii
ACAGTGCATGAGAGGAAGGCACTGCATGAAATGGATTGACATAGGGATTGGGGTAATGGAGACAGATATGTCAGAGATGGTGAGATTGGCTCAGGATAGAAGAGCAGGGTTCAGAGCTATTGTGCATAGGGTTGCTATGAGTCTCAAGCAACTCAACAGCACATTAACGACAGCAAACAACCCAATTCCATTTTCTCTCCAATTCAGTATAATAACAAATATTTGTTATCCTTACTGTATTTAACAGTCAAATGTGTTCTAAAGATATAAATGTAAAAAGATTATATGCTTTTATATGCAGACTCATTACTCATCAAATTTAAATCTTGCTGAACAATCTTCTACCATCTTTTCTAGAATCAACAGTCTATATTCCAGAGGCAGAATACAGGGTAGAGGAGGATGTCGGGGAGCTTTTGATTCCTGTAAGACGATCTGGAGATACAAGCCAGGAACTACTTGTAATTTGTTCTACACTTCAAGGTATGAAGGTTTGTGGGTATTCAAGTCAGAAATGGGATTGTCAGCACATAATGATTGTGTTGGGAGCAATGTGATCAACTCACTGGATTAGGCTTTGGAAGACTTTATTTCACTGCTTGGACCCACCCACCACTACCTCCTTCTTGATTGCCTTGTACAGGATTCTCAACCAGACCTCACTAAGCAGGGACAAAATTTTACTCAAAATATTAGAAAAATATTAGTCAAATCTACCTCACAAAGTTTGTTGAGAGAATTTTTTTTTATTTTTTATTATTTGTGTGTGTGTACCGTCAAATCGGATCTGACTTATACAGGAAGAGATTGTCCCTCCATCTCCAACAGTGCATCTGCTGGATTTGAACTGCGCACCTCTGGGATTGCAGTGCAGCTTCTTGCCACTAGGCCACCAGAACTTGCCGAGAGAAATTTTTGGTGAAGATAATTTTATAGACTAGTGCAAGAGTAAACATCCTAATTTTTAATAGTGAGTATTGGCTCTAGGAAACATTGTAAAATAGTCTATATAAACCAATATATTTATAGTCTGGGGAACTCTAGTGATGTAGTCCATAGGGAGTTGTACTGCCAGCTCAAGGGCTAAGCTTCTCTGGTAATTCAAATCCACCAAAGACTCTGAGAGAAAAAGATGGGCAATCTTCTCCCATTGGATTTACAGCCTCAGAAACCTAATGGAGGGCCAGCTATGAGTCAGTCCTGACTCAAGGGCAATGAGTGAATGAATTTGTGTATAGTTTATATATACCTAGATTCCTCCTTTACCACCTTCTAACCACAAAGTCCCCAAACATGTATCTATGTATCCTCACTCTTCATAGCGAGGTCTCATTCTTATTGATTTTCCACTCCTGTGCAGTCAAAATTTAGTTGTTCCATGTCTCCCCTCCTCAGGGTCACTCTCTAGCTCATATGTATGTGACTCATATGTAACTATCTAAGGGAGGGGAAGAAATCTGTGTTGAAACTGGCTTTGATAAGCAATGGCTTCATGTCCTGATCTCTTAAATCTTCAACTCTTCTTCTCTGGACAACAGTTTTCTGAAAACAACTTTATGAACCTCATTGTCTAACTAAAAATATTACTAATAATGGACTTTGCAGTTCAGGTAGGATCAAAGCACAGCATAAAAGAAGTTATATACTACCTAGAACCATAATAAGGGAGTAGAGTAACGACACTTAGTCTCGTATTTATAAGGTACCCAGGTGGTGCAGTGGATAAGTACTCAGCTGAGAACTGAAAGACTGATATCTAGAACCACCTGCCACTCTGCAGGAAAAGATGTAGCTATCTGCTCACATAAAGATTGTTGTTGTTGATTGTCTTTGAGTAGAGCATGACTCATAGTGATCCTATGAACAAAAGGTCTGAAGCCCCTCTACAACTATCGACATTTATCAAAGTTCATAGAGTTTCCAGAAGCATGTTATTTAGGAAGTGGATGCCACTCCTGCTTCCAAATCTGTTGTAGTATTTACCGATTCAGGGCAGTTCTACACTTTCCCAGAGGGTCACAATGAATCAGAGTCAACTCAGTAGCAATGGTTCGGGTGAGGGTTTAATACTTAGGATTGTTGTAGTATTATAGTTTAGTATTTCATAATTTAGTATTAACTATTATTAACAGGGAGCTCTGCTGGCCTTGTGGGTAAGGAATCTTGCTGCCAACCCAAAGGCAAATTTGAATCCACCAGTTGCTCCTTGAGAAAAATAGGGGCAGTCTCCTCCTGTTCCATTTACAATTTCTGAAAACCCACTGGAAGGTCATCTGAGTAGGTTTCAACTCAACAGCAATGACTTTGAGTTTTTAATATTATTAGCATAAGCAAGCAAACAAGCAAAACACTACCATTGAGTCAATTTGAATTCATAGCAACCATGAAGGACAGAGCAGAATTGTCCAAAGGTTTTCCAAGACTGTAAATGTTTTGGGGGGTAGACTGCCTCCCCTTTCTCGTGAGGAAAAGGGATGTCCCAGTCCTTGGAGGCTTACTTTGGATACTACCTCACAATTCTGGGTGTGTAAGTCCATTCTTTTAGCCACCATGAAAATGCATCCCATAGAGGCTGTACCTCATTTTCATTGACTTTATATGACGTCCTTTTTAAACAATTAGTATGTTGTGAGAACACGCCTTAAGAAAACAAATTGAAGTCATTCTATCCTCAATTTTAAGGATTGTTCTGTCTATTGTGTTGTTGTTGTTGTTAGATGCCATTGAGTTGTTTCCAACTGTGTTCAACAGAATAAATCCCTGCCTGATCCTACGCCATCTTCACAATCTCTGTCATACATAAACCTATTAGTGCAGTAATAAGTACTTGAGTTTCAACCCATCTAAGCTGTACTTTACCCAAGATGTATTTGTGCATTTTTTAACAGTCCGTAGTATATTCAACTTTATTTATCAATATTGTTAGGTTCCATCAAGTAGACTATGACTCATAGTGACCCTGTGAATCATAACTCTTAATTTTTCCCTATCCTGAGCTAATCTCAGTGTCTCTGATACAACTGATCCAACTGCCACAGTCACTGTGCTAATCCAATTCATCCAGGGTCTTCCTCTCCTGCGCTGTCCCTCCACCCTTCCAAGCATGATGTTCTTCTTCAAGAACTGGTCCCTCTTGATGATATGCCCAAAGTATGTTAAATGGAGCTTCAAAGTCCTTGCCTCCAAGGAGTAACTTAGTTTTACTTTCTCCAGGACAGACCTGTTTATTCTCTTGGCAGACCATGGTATGTTCAGTACTCTTGTTCAGTATCATGACTCAAAGAAATAAGTTCTCCTTCTGTCATCCTTATTTATTGGCCAGCTTTCAGATGCATAACAAGTAATTGAGAAGACCATGGTCTCTGTCAAATGAGTAAATTCTTCCACCTTCTTTTTTTCATTGTCCAACATTCTTATGCATGTGAAGTAATGATAATAGTTTGGGTCAAGCATATCTTTGGTGGTGGTGGTGTTGTGTGTTGTCTAATCAGAACCAACACATAGATGACCCTCTGGCAAGTTTTCAGAGGCAGTTAATTGCAAAGAATGAGACTACCCATCCTTCTCCTATGGAGGAGCTGATGGATTTGAACTGTGTCCCTTTGGGATTGCAGTGCAGCTTTTCACCACTGGCCACCAAAGCTCTCTTGGCATACCTTAGTCATCAAAAGAACATCTTTACTTTTCAGCACTTCAAAGAGGTCTGTTGCAACAGGTTTTCCTAATGCAGTACCTCCCTTGTTTCTGTAATTTTCATGAGCTTTAATTGTTGATCCAAGTAGAATTAAATCATTGGAATCTTAACTTTTTTTCACTTATCATGTATTATTTATGAGGCTAGTCCTAAGGATTTTGTTTCCTTCACATTCAGCCATAATCCATAGTGAAAGGTGTGTTTTTATGTGTCGTTAAGTCACTTGCAACTCATAGCAACCTCATGTACAACAGCCCTGAAACCTGCTCTATCCTGTGCCAACTTGACTGTCTATGATACACCTACCCTCATTACCCCAGTCACAGTATCAATCCATCTCATCGATGGTCTCCTTCTCTTTCTCCGTCCCTCCACCCTTCCAAGCATGATGTCCCTCTCCAAGGACTAGTCCCTCCTTGCAATATGACCAAAGTGTGTCAGATGAAGCCTCAGAATCCTTGCCTCCAAGGAGCAGTCTGGCTTCACCCTCTCTAGGATGAACCTGTTTGTTC
>NW_006399803.1:10295797-10305742 GCF_000299155.1 Elephantulus edwardii
TATCAGGCGCACCTTAGTCTCCAGAGAGACACTGTTGCTCCTGAGTACTCTTTGAGTCAGATAATAATCATAGGTTAGATATTTAGTGAGTAAATCTCATGTTGATCTGGTTTTGGTATTTAAAGTGTTAAAATACAATTTCAGGCAAGGATCTTTTTTTCATTCTGTCTGCCTTACCAACACTGAACATTCCTGACAAATACAGAAAATGAAAGAATATTCTTCAAAGTCTAGGCATTTTTAAACATCTAACTCTTATATATAAGGAAGTCTAGTAGCACTGTGATTAAGGCATTCACTGCTAATAGGTTGGTATTTTAAACCGTCCAGGTGCTCCATGGGACAAAGTTAAGACAATCTTCTTCAAAAATATTTAGAACCATGGAAATCCTATGAAGAATTCTACTCTACCCTATAAGGTTACCGTTAATCAGGATTTATTTGATGATAGCTCAAATGGAATCTCTTCAATAAATAGATATTTTCTGTTTTCTTCATGCTCTGAAGGTCATTATTTTATTATTTAATCAGATTCTTGTACACCCTTATAACCTTCCCTTTTGTTATGTCCTGGGACACAAAAAGTCCCCTGATAAACTGTGTCTCATCTCATCTTAAGGGCCTTTCCGTTTGATAGCTTCCTAATTTAATCAGGATGGCTTATCTCTGATATTTGGAAAGCATAACCTTGAGAAGAACAGGAATGCCAAAGCTCTTAATTACACTTACATGAAATCTATACCTGTAGCTGTTAGCTGTTGTCCAAACAAAGCAAGGGAATTCTGTACTGTTTAAAACTGAGAAAGTTGTGTCATGGTTACATCCTCTTCTCCGTATCTATTCAGTCTATATGCTGAGCAGATCATTCGAGAAGCTAGACTTTATGAAGAAGAATGTGGCTCATCAAAAAACTGTTACGTAGATGACAAATCCTTGTTTGCCAAAACTGAGGAGGACCTTAAGTGCATGCTGCAGAGGGTCAAGGACTACAGTCTTCATATGGATCATATTACAACATTAAGAAAACAGAAATCCTAACTTCTGGACCAATAGTCAATATCACGGCAGATAGAGAAAGAATTGAATCATCAGTGATTTCATTTTGCTTGAGTCCACTCTTGGTGCTGGCAACCAGAAGATCAGGAAATGTATATCCTTGAGAAAGTCTTCTATCAAGTATCTCTCCAAAGTCCTTAAGAGTAATGATGTCAGTTTAAAGACTGAGGTGTGCACAATTAAAACAACAGTACTTCCAGTCACCTCCTATGTATCTGAGAGCTGGAGAATGAATAAGAATAGATAGACTAGACAATGGAGAACAAGAGATTAATTTCAGTTGTGGTGTTGGAAATGAAAGTTTAATATCCCACAGACTACCAAAAGGATAAACTTGTGACTTGGAGAAAGTACAAGAATATTCCTTGGAGACAAAGATAGAGAAGCTATGTCTCACATATTTTGGACATGCTAGGAGAGGAACATCATGCTTGGAAAGGTAGAAAATCAACAAAAGGTGTGAAGACCTTCAACAAAATTAATTGAAACAGTGTCTGCAGCAATGGACTAAAAGGTGTTGAGGAGATAAAGATAGCACAGGATAGGACAGAGTTTGGATCTGTTGTTCATAGGGTCATTTTGAGTCATTCTTGACTCAATGACACTTAATAACAAGTGCTTGTATCTGAAATCTCAAGAGCCAGATTCTATTTGTTGGCTCAAGTTCAGAGAACTCTTATCTATAGAGCTCTCAGAAGGAAAATAATTTCAAAGGAATAGAGACTTTCCTATCTCTGGTCAAGAAGTGGCATATTGTCAGGGCCCTGCACCTCCAGGATCACCCTAGCAAATATTACATAGTAGTGACTTAGCAGGAAGGTGAGCTGGAATAAGCAGAAGGATAGTCTTAGTTTGAGGATTAAGGTACATCTAAATCAAGCCATGACTGATTGACTAGCTACGCATCCGAGACCTGGACAATGAATAAGGATAACAGAAAAAGAATCGATGCCTTTGAGCTGTGGTGCTGGAGAAGAGCACTGAACATTCCATGGACAGCCATGAAAATGGATAGATATGTCTTAGAGAGGGTGAAGGTGGAGTGCTCTTTGGAGGCAAGAATGATGAGGCTTTACCAAACATACTTTGGACATATTGCTAGGAGGTGCTTGCTATTCCTTGGAGAAGGACAAGATGTTGGCAAGGGTAGAGGATCAGTGAACGAGAGGAAGACCTTCAATCAGGTGGATTGACAAGGTAACTGCTGTAATGGGCTCTTGTCTGTCAGGAAGTGAAGATTGGGCAGGACAGGACTGGGTTCAAATCTTTTGTTCAAAGGGTCACTATGAGTCGTATTCAACTCGATGATACCTAACAACAACAGCCATATTTGACCTTGCAAAAGCCGATTCCTGTACAAATCCATAGGGTTTCATTAGTTGGATTTTCAGAAGCAGCTCACCTGGCCTTTCTTCTTAGTCTATGTTACTCTAGAAGCTCCACTAAAAGATGTTCAGCATCACAGCAAAACACAAACTTCCACTGAAGACAGATAATAGCTGAACGCATTTCCCACATGAAAAATAAGAAGCCTATCGATGAATTCCCACTGCCATTAATATATACCCTATAGAAATATCATTAAATCCATCTTGTGTCAACCCATCTTGATGAAGGTCTGCAACTGTCACAATGGGCTCCAGCATATCAGGATAGGGCAAGGTTCCAATCTGTATGTTCATAGAGACATTACTAGTCCTTTTCAAGTCAATGACACCTAATTAAAAAAAAACTTGATCAAATAAATATACCAGAGTCTCTTCTGAAAACCTTCTAATTTTTGTTGTTATGTGCTGTCAAGTCACCTGCGACTCATAGCAACACTATGTACAAGAGCTCTGAACCCAGCTCTATCTTGAGCCAACCTTACTGTCTCTGGCACACCTACCCCCACTACTGCAGTCACTGAGTCAATCCATCTCATCAAGTGTCTTCCTCTCTTGCACTGTCCCTCCACCATCCCAAGCATGATGTCCCTCCTCAAGAACTGGTCCCTACTTGCAACATGCCCAAATCCTTGCCTCCAAGGAGCAGCTTGGTTTCACTCTCTCTAGGACAAACCTGTTTGTTCTCCTAGCAGCCCATACTCAATACTCTTTATCGAATATTCAATATTCAGTACTCCTCTCCAGTGCCACAGCTCAAAAGCATCAATTCTCCTTCTATCATCTCTAGTCATTGTCTAGCTTTCTGATGCATAGCACATAATTGTGAAGACTCTGACCTGGATCAGGCACACTTTAATCTCCAGACTGACATTGTTGCTCTTTAGAATTTTAGAGAGGTCCCTGACAGCTGGCTTTCCCAATGCAGTTTGTCTCTTGATTTCCTGGCTGCTGCTACCATGAGTGTTGATTGTAAAGCCCAGCAAACTAATGCACTATTAATAATCTCAATCTCTTCACCATATATCATAATTGCTATCAATTGGCCCACTGGTGAGAATCTTGGGGTTTTTTTATATTGAACTTCAATCCATATTGAAGGCTGCAATCCTTGACCTTATGCAGCAAGTGCTTCGGGTCCTTCTCAGTTTCGTCAAGCAGAGTTGTATTATTTGCATAACACAGGTTGTGGATGAGTCTTCCTCTAATTCTGATGCCACATTTCTCCTCTTAGAGCCAGCCTCCAGGATGATCTTTTCTGCAGATTGATTGAAAAGGTATGGAGACAGGACACATCCATGGCGAACACCCTTCTCGATTTTAAAACCTGGTGTTTCTAATTATAATATTAATATTAGTGGCAGTAATATACAGATGAGTGCCCCTTATAATTTGGATGTCTCCTACCCAAAGAATTTGAAAGGAGCAGGTTTTTGTCATTCTATTTTATTCTTACCATCTCTATTCCTTCTCATATTCGTGTAGGTTCAGCCACAAGTACAATTTATCCCACAGGCTTGGATTTCTCTGACTACATCACACGTCCAGAAGACCACACCAGCAGCACCCTCCACTTTGACAAGGGTGATACTGAGAAGACCTGCCGGATTATGATCATTGATGACTCGCTTTATGAAGAGGAGGAGTCCTTCAGTGTCTCACTGAGCCTGCCAAGAGGAGGACGACTTGGAACCAAATTTCCCATTGCCAAAGTGATTATCCTGGCAGATCATAAGGATGGTAAGTCCATTTTCTGCTTCAGACTCCTGTCAATAGTTATATTGTCACAATTTTGCATAGCAGATTTAAAGCAAATCCAGCTTATATATTTTTTAGTCTTTTCATTATTTTTATTTTAACAAAAGTTTACAGAAAAGTTAGATTTTCTTTCATCCATTCATTGATGTCCATTCCTACTTCTCTGCCCCCCCTCCCAATTCACTTTGTAATGTACGTCTTGTTCAAGATTGTTATCATACATATAACGCCTAATCTACATTCTTTTCAGACAGTTCTTCCCCTCATCTCTTCCAGTCCAGTATTCATTATCTGTCCACCCTTTTGCTGCTCTCCTCCCACACCTAAGTCAATCCTGTTTTACAAACAGCAGTCTTCTGCATTATTTGTCCTTTTGTAACTGAGATATTTCACTCAATAAAATATCTTTCAGATTTATCCATGTTGTGTAGTGTTTTACAAATGTGTCTTTTATTGCTGCATAATATCCCATTGTATGAATGTACCAAAGTTTTTCTGTCCATTCACTGCTTGACAGACATTAGGACTATTTCCATCATTTCGCTATTATGAATAATGCAGCAATAAACATGGGTGTGCATACATTTGTTTGAGTCACAACTCTCCTTTCTTGAGGGTATATTCCCAATACTGGGATAGGTGTGTCAAATGGTATTTCTATTTCCAGCTTCTTGAGAAAACACTAGACTACCTTTCATAGTGGATGTACCATTTTACATCCCCACCAGCAGTAGATGAGTGCTCTGATCTCTGTACATATTTGCCAGCATTTGTTGTTTGCTGCCCTATTGAACTTTGCTACTTATTGTTACTGGGTTGAGACAGGAAATCTCCTCCTATGGAATTTACAGCCTCAGAAAACCTGTTGAGTTGGATCCAAATATTTCTACTGCTCCACGGCACAATGTATTCTCTGCTGGAGGATCAGATGTGAGTCAGTTCTGACTACAGCACACAGCAACAATATTGTTAAATGGCTGGGTCAGATTTAAAAAAAAAATAAGGAAAAGAGAAAGATGTGGACCTTCCAAGCTAAAGAGACAAAACGTGGGTAGCATTGTCACTGTGAACCAAGAAAGAAGGAGAATTAGTTTTAAAATGTGAAAGACATAAGTGGTTCAGTTGCATAATTGCAGAAAACCAGTTAAAAGAAATAGTATCATTATACTTTACAGGATTAGTATGTTATGATGCAATTGATTCAGTCTTTAAAAGTCATAGACTAGCAAACTCTTAATTTCAGTTCTTATTTTTAAAGTTGAAGTAGAAGGAAGAAAATATTTTTAAATCTCTCCCTAACTTCTCAAGAATAATAATTTTGACCTTTAGAAATAGAATGAGAGCCTTCCCAGAATGATCACCCTTTCTTCTTAGTGAAAGAAGTGGTGGCCTAGTGGTAAGAAACTGCACTGCAATCCCCAAAGCACACAATCCAAATCCACCAGCTGCTTCACAGGAGAAGGATGGGAAATCTCCTCCTGTGAGATTGACTGCCTCTGAAAACTCACTGGAGGGTCAGCTATCTGTCATTTCCGACTGGACAGTACACAACACCACCAATAAGTGGTTCTTACACAAAGTTGTTGAATAGGTGTAATATTTTCCAGGCTTCAATATATTACTAACTCAGCTGTACTTGTTACGATTGTAGTTGTTATGTATCCAAGTCAACTATGACTCATAGGGACCCTATGAACAAAGGCTCTGAACCTTACCCTGAGCTGAGCCAGTCTCACCATCTCCAACACATCTGACCCCAATGCCACACTGTTGTCAATCCATCCCATTCAGGGTCTTCCTCTCTTGCACTAACTTTCTATCCTTCCAAACATGATGTCCTTCTCCAAGAATTGACCCATCTTTACAATAGTACAAAGTATACGTGACAAAGTTTTAAAATCCTTGCCTCCACGGAGCAACCCCAAGGAGCAACCTGGTTTCACCATCTCCAGAACAGACCTGTTTGTTCTTTTGCCGGTCCATGGGGTATGTTCTACAATCTTCTCCGCACCAACTGATGACTCAAAGTCATCAATTCTTCTTCTGCAGTCTTTATTCATTGTACAGTTCTCAGGTGCATAGCAGGCAACTGAGAATGTCATGTCTTAGATCAGGCACACTTTAATATTTAGACTGACATCTCTTTAGCGTTCTGTAGAGATCTTTGACAGCAGATTTTTCCATTGCAACTCATCTCTTGATTTCCTGGCTGCTGGTACCCATGGTGTTGATTTTGGATCTGAGCAAGATGAAATAATTAACAACTCTAATCTTTTCTCCATTGATCATGATGCTATCTATTGACCTGGTGGTGAAGATTTTTGTTTTGTTGTTTGCCAAGGAATAGCCTCTCTTAACAATATGCCCAAAGGATGTGAGACAAAGCTTTGTCATCTTTGCCTCCAAGAAGCATTCTGGTTGCACTTTCTCAAGATATTTTTGTTTGTTCTTTTGGTAGTTCATGAGATAGATATTCAATACTCCCATACCATAACTGAAAGGCATCAATTCTGCATTCCTTATTCATTGCATAGCAAGTGACTGAAAAAAACCACCTTAGTCTTTACTGTTCCTCAATAATTTGGGAAAGTTCCTGACTACAGACTCTGTCAATGCAATACATCTCCTGACTACTGGTACCAAGGGTGTTGATTATTGGTCCATGTGAGATGAAATCATTGATCATTTCAGTCTTTTCATCATCTGTCATGTTGCTATTGATTCAGGGCTGAGAATTTGTTTTCTTGATGCAGTTCTTAGTTACAGAATAAGATATCAGCCACAGATAGTCTATAACCATTGCATCTGTGTGTCAATTTGACGTTTCCAGTTGTTAGCATGTATAATGCATTGGAATGTGCCATCGAGGTGCCTGAGACTCATAGCGACCCTATGTACAACAACCCTAAACCCTGCTCTATCCTGTGCCAATCCTATTGTCTCTGACATACCTGTCCCCATTACCCCAGTGACTGAAGCAATCTATTTCATTGAGGGGCTTCCTCTCTTGCACTGTCCCTACACCATCCCAAGCATGACATCCCTCTCCAAGGACTTGTCCCTCTTTGCAACATGTCCAAAGTATGTCAGATAAAGCTTCAGAGATCTGGCCTCCAAGGAGTAACCTGGTCTCATCCTCTCTAGGATAAACCTATTTGTTCTCCTATCAGTCCACGGTATATTCAACACTATTCTACAGCACCACAGCTCAATGACATCAATTCTCTTTCTCTCATCCCTAGTCACTATCCAGCTTTCTGATGCATAGCGAGTGATGGACTATATTGAACGTACCTTGGTCTCCAGACTGACATCGCGGCTCTTTAGAACTTTGGAAAGGTCTCTGACAGCACACTTTCCCAGTACAAAGGATTGGATGACATTCCAAAGAACTACATATAAAATGATATAACACGGAAACTGCGTACTGAACCCTCCCCCCATGAACTGATAAACCAAATAGCTCTTAAAGGCTAAAGGGTAGGATGTAATAGGCCTTATCCCATCACAGTTCTGATCCCATCTAAGAAAATATTCCACAGGTTATGTTGTCTTTAATCTCACAAATAAAAAAAAAGGGGAAGAACATTGGCCAAGAGAAGGGACCTCAGTAGCACTGAGAAAAACATTCACCAATTGTGAGGCGCGTTCTTTTGGACTCAGGTCCTCCACTAGGAGACTTCTTGACAGTTCTTGAGAACTTAAAGCTAAAACACATGGAGATCTCCAAGGCACATCAGGCTTACAGATGTTAAAGGTACAAGGGCTTTCCTCCAGATTGCCAGAGAGAAGCCCTTCCCCTAAAATTGTCACCCTAATTGGAACTTCTAGACTCCCAACTGGTGGATTTGAACCACAAGCCTTCAAATTGACAGCACAGCTTCTTACCACTAGACCACCAGAGCTCCCTATCAGTAAATAAGTAGATAATGTGACAACTATCTAGGCTCACACAAAGCCAGAGGGGACAGTAGGCCTCAGAAGTGAAAAATGTTCAGTCTGTCCTTTCTTACCTCTCTAGAGCCTGCCCTGCACTTCGGGAATGCTGAGTATCATGTGGACGAAAATGCTGATTACTTGGAGGTTTGTGTCTGGAGGACCGGACCTGATCTTTCCCAAGCAGCTTCTGTCACCGTGCGATCCAAGAGTGCTGAACCAGACTCAGCAAAAGGTGAGAGAGCCATTTTAAAACATAATAATGTTAAAATTTGGAATATGTATACTAGTACAGAATAACATTGTTGTTGTTAAGTGTCATTGAGTCGTAGATGACTCATAGCAACCCTATGAATGAAAGACTTGAACATTTATATATATATCTCTTTATTGTGATTTTAATGAAAGTTTACAGAAAACTTAGATTTCCATTTATTCATTGTTGCACATTTCCTTCCCCGCCCCCAGTTTACTTTTCTCTTTAAAAAAAAAAAATTCATTCATTGTTGCACAATTTCCTCCCTCTCCCTGCCCCAGTCCATTTTTTGCCCCTTATTCTAGATTACTGTCATGCAAATAATGCCTAATCATATATTCCAAGACTTGAACATTTGTGTAACTTTCATCATTTCTCTAAGTTCATAAAGTTTCTGGAGGCAAGCTATTTTTGAAATGGATGTGACTTCTGCTTCCAAGCTTGTTTTAATCAGGAGCTCCACCCCAAAAACTGTCCACTATGGGTAACCATTATCACATTTGACACACCAGTGTCACAGTGTTCAGCATCACAACAACCATGAGTTACCTCTGTACAGCAAATGGACAGACCAGTACTATACCACCTAGAAGAATGTTTGACAAAAGCAATTAAAACCAGGCCTGAAGGTTGCCAATTAAAATCATGCACGTTTGGCTTGGTAGCATAACTTTCTATCCACCAGGTCAACATAGCTCTCACTATGACAACAATTCTATGAACAACAGATCTAATGCTTGCCCTATCTCCTATGCCGTCCCCACAATCCGAGACCACCAACAGATCTAACCTAGACTCTGCTGATGTTCTCTGATCTGAGGTTTCTTTCCTGATTTTATCAACGATTATGGTTCACATCTATTATTCATAGAGTCACTATGAGATAAACTTGACTTAACAGCACCCAACAACATATAGTAACATTTGCTTATGAAATAAATATATTTGAAAAGCTGACTTTGCGACTTAATCCTTCCCCATTTGTTTGTTGTAGATCTAAATTCATTTCCCACAGGTAAGAATATATGTAGATATTGTAACTTGCTCATAAACCATATCTCAGAGCAGAGTACCTATAATAGCTTCCCCCGATGAGCAAAGTCCAATTCCGGGAAAATTAGGTCACATACCAGACCTTCGCAATTCCTGGTCTTATGATGGGTTAAACATTGTTGATTAACTAAAAGGCTGGTAATTCAAGTCCACCGACCACCCCACAGGAGAAAGATGAGGCTGTTGCTCCCATGAAGCTTTATCACTTCAGAGACTCAATGAAGGAGTTTTGTTCTGTTATGTTGGGTCACTGTCACTATGGATGTTGTTGTTGTTGTTGTTATGTGCCATCAAGTTGCTTGTGACTCATAGCAACCCTATGTACAAGAGCTCTATACACTCTTCTGTCCTGTGCCAACCTAGCCATCTCAAACGCACTTATCCCCACCTCTCCAGTCACAGAATCGATCCATCTCATCAAAGGTCTTCCTCTCCTTCGCCGCCGCTCCACTCTCCCAAACATGATGTCCCTCTCCAAGGACCAGTCCCTCCTTGCAACAT
>NW_006399803.1:10305842-10306910 GCF_000299155.1 Elephantulus edwardii
AGTCAGCCACAGTTGGTTGTGATCCACACAGTCAAAAGTCTTTGCATAGTCAATGAAACACAGATAGACATTTCTCCAGTACTCTCTGCTTTCAGCCAAGATCCATTTAACATTAGTTATAATATCCCTAGTACCATGGCCTCTTCTAAATCCAGTCTGCACAACTGGCAATCCTTTGTTGACATTTACTCCAGTCATTTTTTTTTATCATTTTCAGGATAATCTTGCTTGCATGTGATATCAATGATACAGTTTGATAATTTCTGCACTCTGTTGGATCACCTTTCTTTGGAATAGGAAAAAATACAGATCTCTTTCAGTCAGTTGACCAGGTTGTTGTCCTCCAGAGTATAGCCTTGACCTTTTTCAGTCTATAATATTTCAAATTATCTTCCTTTTCAGGAAGTAAAGTTATGTCATTTGCACATTGCAGGTCATTAGTGAGTCTCACACCCATTTGGTGTGTTTTTCATATGGTTGGCCTTGTTTTAGTCTCAACAAAGACAGAATCATCTTTTTCTTCTCTTGTCAAGAAACTCTTCTTGTTGGGAGAAACAGTCAATGAGGATTAAACAACAGGATCTGAAGTCAAATGAACAAAAATAGCATTGCGTCATCCTGTGGTTTTTGGTCAACCCCAAGTCAAATAATTTGAGGTTTAAAAATTATGAACTTGTCTTCAGTCAAGAGGGACTATGTGGTAAACCACAACCATTGATCTAGTCTCACTTTTGAGAATGAGCTTTCTCTCTGAAAAAAGGTAGAACTTAATATTCAGAGTGAGTTCCAAGCATATCTAAGTGAATAATGTTTTCCTCTCTTTCCTTCTTAAAAAGTATTAATTGTGTTTATTTATTTATTTTAATCTGTATTGTAGTTTCTTCTCACAGATATAATAAATATTTCTATGAGTAAAACAAAACCACATAGTTGCTCTATGAGGCATTTCCAATGATATGACCCTATATATTTATTTATTTATTTATGTATTTTAGTAAGTGTACTTACAAATTGTGCCTTGCATCTTGGAGGGATTTTTCTGGATTGTAATTCTCAGTTGTTGTTGTT
>NW_006399803.1:10307521-10313458 GCF_000299155.1 Elephantulus edwardii
CTACAGAACCTTCTTCTCTGTTCCCAGCTTTTGCATTCCAGTCGCCCATTATTATCAACGCATCTTAATTGCATGTTTGATCGACTTCTGACTGCAAAAGTTGGTAGAAATCTTCTATTTCCTCCTCTTTGGCTCTAGTTGTTGGTGCATATATTTGAATGATAGTGGTAGTCACTGGACTTGTATGTATGGAAATATATGTATGGTAGTCACTTGTATGTGTATGGATATTATCCTATCGCTCACCACATTATATTTCAGGATGGATCTAGAAATGAATTTTTTATGAAACCAACCCCATTCTTTGTCACCTTTTCATCCTATGGATATGGATCTAAAACAACTCGGCAGGAGAGTTTTGGTTACTACAACTTTGAAGTTACAGATTTTTCCAACTCTTGAACATTTGCTTTTGTTTTTTTCAAGCAACATCTTCCAACATCTCATTTGTCTGTGCCTTTTCCTGGGAAGTACAGTGGCCTTGTCTTTTGAAGATCACTCAGTGACAGTGACTGATTAATACCCAATTAATCTCATTCACCACCTGAAGCTTTTGGTCTCCTGGGAAATGCACAACCAGTGTCATTCATAGCAAGCATCATATTTACTCAAATCATGCAAGAATGTTTTACAACAAAAACAAAGTAAACAAATGCTTAACTCCTGAAAGTAACTCAGAAATCTTGAAACATATACAACCAGACCATGGCCAGGAAAAAAACATGAAATGCACATTTCTTTTTCACAGAATGGAATCTCGTTTCCAAATTTACACAAAAACTGTTAAGGAAAGGAAAAACAATCTGCTAGGTTTATCATCTAATGTATGCTCTTAAGATCTGCATGTCTTAATACTTAAGTGAATATATCATAGGATACACACACAAACAAAAATATCTACTACTATTGAGTCAATCCTCCTAGCAAATCCTATAGCCCAGTATACATGAAAAGCGTGATCATTCTTCCTAGCTCTTTCTGTTGTTGTCTTTTGGTTGGCTGTTTAATCAGTTTGGGCTTATTTTTGTTTTGCCTTAATTTTCTAAAAGTACTGTGCCATTTCACACTCTATATGTACCCGTAGAACCAGAGTAAATTAGAAAAATTGACTCCTTGTACTTTTTGTTTGTGGTCAGAAAGCAAATCAGAATTTCTTCTGGGAAACTTCTCTGCTTTTGAATCACATAAAAGGAAGGATCTCTCTGCTAGCTGTCAGGTTGCTGTGGTTGTTAAGTGCTGTCAAGTATGACCTTTAGTGACCCTACAAATAACAGACTGGAACCCTGTCCTGTCCTGTGCCGTTCTACCCTGGTCTATCCTCCTCATCACTGACATGATTGCAGCAGTCACTATGTCAATCCATCTGATTGAGAGTCTGCCTCTCTTTTGCCAATGCTCCATCTTTACAAGCATGATGTCCCTCTCCAAGGAATATGCTCTGCTAGGGTATGTTCTCTGGTAGAACCTGCCCTAGATTCTTACATTGTCCTTGTTATGTGCCTTCAAGTCACCTGCAACTCACCATGTACAACAGCCCGAAACTCTGCTCTATCCTGTGCCAATCTTATTGTCTCCAGCACACCTATCCCTATTACTACAACAACTGAATTAATCCATCTCATCAAGGTTCTTCCCCTACTGCACTGTCCCTCCACCCTCCCAAGCAGGACGTCCCTCTCCAAGGACTGATCCCGCCTTGCAACATCTTCAAAGTATGTCAGACGAAGCTTCAGAATCCTTGCCTCCATTGTGCAGCCTGGCTTCACCCTCTCCAGGATGAACTTGTTTGTTCTCCTAGCAGTCCATGGTATATTCAATACTCTTCTCCAGCACCACAGCTCAAAGGCATCAACTTGCCTTCTACTATCCCTAGTCATTGTTCAGCTCTCTGATGTATAGAAAGTAATTGCAAAGACCATCGCCTGTATCAGGCTCCCCTTAGTATCCAGACTGACATCATTGCTCTTTAGTGCTTTGGAAAGGTCTCTAACAGCCAACTTTCCCAGTGCAACTCGTCTTCTAATTTCATTATAATTCCTCTATCATTCTTATAGATTCTAATAATTATAACTTGAAGGAACATCTATACTTGAACTGGAAATTCATGGGTTTAAACAGGAGAAATGTTTAGCTCTCTAAACAGAGGTAGCTGTTTAAACATGATCATCAATCCAAAATCAAACTCACTGTGAGCAAGTCAGTTCTGATTTTTCCTGATCCTAAAGTAGAATAGAACTTCCTCACAGGATTTTCATGGCTGTAAATCTTTATGGAAACAGACTGTTTCTCTTTCTCCTAGCGTTAACCATCAATAAATGCATTGACATCAAGTTGGTTCCAGCTCATCGCAAGTCTCCATCATGCTTCCAAGGGTGTAAATCTAAACAAAAAGAGGCTTCCCATCTTTCACCCATGAAGCAGCTGGTTTTTATAGTTAGCAGTTCAACACCCAACAGACTAGGCCACCAGAGTGTAGTCTTACAGATCACACAACCAGAATTCGCTTCCATGTTGTTGTTATTGTTGTGTGCTGTGCAGTTGGAATAGACCTCAGGCAGGTTTTCAGAAGCAGTGAACCACATGGGAAGAGATGGCTCATCCTTCTTCTGAGGAGCAGCTGGTAGATTTGAACCACATACCTTTGAGATCTCAGCATAACTTCTTGTCACTAGGCCACCAGAACATAGTACTACAAGCTATACCACCAGATGTCTCTCCCTTAGCAGTAATTAATTCTTTTTTAAGGAAGATTTCTTGACACCATGTAATCATCCTCTTCCTTGATTCATTTGTGTATTTATTTACATCAGTAAGAAATCATGATCTCATATTTCATTCATTTTGTTATAACATATTGTTATCATTACTTACTATTTCTTTTTGGGATGTAAAGAATGTATTGTTCAAAATGGCTTTCCTAAACCACTGCCTTTGACTTTTGCTTGATGGTTGAATGGGAACATGCAAACAAGGTGTGTAGATTACAAAGAGATTGATCAGTCTTGCCAATCCACCAGGCTTAAAGAGAGTGGGTTTAGCACCAGTCCTTCCCAGCCAGGGATCCATGCACTAATAAGACAGGGACCTAAGCACGAGCAGTAACAACAGTGGAGAACAGGAAACCAAAGTGAACAGAGCTGACTTGGGACTGCTGCCTCACAATGCCAGAGCCAGGGGCTAGCACCCCAGCTGGCTGGAGGACTGCGCTGGTCGTTGTTAGATGCTGTTGAACTGTGTATGACTCATAGCAACCCTGTGAACAATAGTCTTGGACTCTGTCCTATCCTGTGCCATCCTCATCATCTCTGACACATTCGAGCCCATTGCTGCAGTCACTAGGTCAACCCATCTGGTTGCAAGTCTTCCTCTTTTTGCTCACCCTCTATTTTTCCAAACATGATGATGCTTTCCAAGGAATAGCCTCTCTTAGCAACATTATCAAAATATGAAAGACAAAGCTTTGCCATCTTTACCTCCAAGAGGCACTCTGCACTTTCTCTAAGACATATCTGTTTGTTCATTTTGTAATCCATAGGATATTCAGCACTCTTCTCCAACACCACAACTCAGAAGTATCAATTCTTCTGTCATCCTTATTCATTGTTGTCAGGAGTAAGAGACCTTTGTAACACTGGCATAAACCATGAAGGTGAAAGTCAAAGGGCCTTTAAAATACATTTGAAAAGCTCTTCTAACTAAAGAAGTGTGTTCTGCTCCCAAACTTCATAATCATGAAAGTGATGTGGCCATTGCAACAGATTATTAGATCCAATGATAGAGCAGAAAGAACCCTGGGAGAGCCAGTTGGTGTTAGAATTACTAAAAACTGGTGTGGGAAACATGGGGTTATGTCTGGCCTCATAGGAATTTTCTTCTGTATTGTACATGTCATCTATGAGGACCATCTCCTCTGTGGAGTTAAGAGAGAGAGGTCAAACTCAATGCCACATTGTCCACACTCTTTTTTTTTTTTTTACAATTTTGATGCTTAAATTGTCATTTGATGGTTTTTTAAGGAGTTGCATGTTGGGATTGGCCCAGTTTTTAAAATCATTGTTAGTAACAACATTAAGGGCAGAAAATTCAGAAGCTAGCTGAAACGGAACAGATTTTTTAAAGATTAGACCACCTACCAGCCAAAAGTGAATGAGTTAAATCTAATAAAAAATGAAATACACAAAATATTTCCTATAAGGGAGCTCTGGTGGCCTACTGGCAAGAAGCTACACTGCAATCCCAAAGTTACGCAGTTCAAATCCACCAGATGCTCTGCTGGAGATGGAGGGACAATCTCCTCCTGTACCAGTCAGATCCAATTTGACAGTACACACACACAAAATAAAATTTTTAAAAATTATTTAAAGAATGCCTCTTATAGGACAAAAACCACAAAGGTAATTTTTTTTAATCCATTTTGAAGTTGCCTGCAGTGTGATCAGTGGGATTTTTTTTGGATTTTTGTGAAATTATATTGTCAAGTGACATGTATGCATTTTCTAGACATGGAGAACATACTGAGGATGGGATATCGGTATAATATTTGCAACTATCATGCCATTTTATAAAGTGTGGACATTTTTCTTTTCTGGGGATTGAACTCACAAACTGCATTTCTGAATGTTATTTTATTTTGGGGAATGCTGCAGAGTGGATGAGACAGCTTATATTCATCTAAAAAACAAACAAACAAACAAAACCACCCAAACAAACTCTTATGACCCTGAATCCTCTCCACTCACTCTTGTCTTTTCCTTTGTGACCAGCTGGACTAGATTACATTGGCGTCAATCGAAATCTGGACTTTGATCCTGGAGTACACAGACAAATATTCCGAGTGACAATCCTTGGTGATCTAAAGCAGCCCTTTCTGGAGAGTTCCAAGAGGTTTGAACTACTTCTCCAGATGCCTATGGGTGCGGGGCTTGGAGAACCAAACAAAAGCACCATTTTCATCAATAACGCCATCCCCGACTGTAAGCAAAATGCTTGTGTGTAGTTTAATTGAAAACTTTAAAGGAGAATAACAATCAAAGCAAATTCCACTGTATCTAGATCTTAGCAATCTTGGATATTCATGATTATTGTTATGTGGAATTAGATAACCACGTATGTGCAAATAAATTGTAATTTGTGTGAATGCATAAGCAATTATGTATGTGGGCTTGAGTCTACAAAGGGCTATGTTACCCTCTTGCTATCTAATCTCTGTAGCCTTGTTTCATCAATTTAATCTTAATTAACAATTATATCAATATCGATCTCTTTACTGATTGTTAGTGGACAATAAAGCCTTTTTGAAACAAGGCTGCTCTGTGAAAAATAGTCATCTTTTCATTTTCCAAACCACTGTGATGGGAGTGTAACCGATGAGTACGGTAACAGAAAACTAACCTTTTATGATTTCCTACAATGGAAATCTGGTGGCTCAGTGTCAAAGAGTTGCCCTGCTAAACCAAAGGCATACAGTTCAAATCCACTAGCTATTCCATAGGAGAAAGATATAGACAATCTCCTCCTGAGATTTACTGTCTCTGAAAACCTGCTGGAGGGTCAGCTATAAGTCAGTTCAAACTCAATAGTAAACAACAACAATCTCAGATATATAATATGCTATAGTGATATAAAACTTAATGGTTTCTTATAAAATGAAAATTCCTTTAGGCTTCTCTTAAAATCCTTTATGTTTCTCTTTCCTGTTTAGTTCAGTAATATACAACTTTGAGTTAACTTTCCTTTGGAACTGAGACGTGTTTGGAATCACAGAAGCCGAGAAAGCTTAAGATACAAGCTGTCAGATCATGGGTTGCACAATGGAAGATATTTTCTGAAGGGACTTGGCAGATGTGAAGGGATATCCTGGTGGAGGGTGGAGCTGGGAAGTAAGTGGGTCAAGGCACTGGACTAGGGGTGGGGTCAACACTGTAACTAATGCTTAAC
>NW_006399803.1:10321648-10354557 GCF_000299155.1 Elephantulus edwardii
GCAAAATAAAAACTCTATCAAGAACCCTTTTCCCAAAATATTGAGGAAGAGATTCTGAAGGTTCTCGAGAGGCAGTAGTTTGCAGTTGAGAAGTCCTTAACTACCTTCAATTTGGTTTTTATTCTTTGATAAACAACTTCAATTTCTCCAGATAGAGAGGTTTGTTCCAAGGCAATTTCATAACATATGACTTCAGTTTTCCCCTTTCTATAAAATTAGAAGTTTGGACTAGATTTCTGTTAAAATCCCTTTCAGTTCTAATTCCTATCTGCCTATATATCTACCAAAAGAAAAAAAAATACCCCTTTGCCTCTAATCTGCAATTTGCCCAACTACCAGAGCTAACATTCATTCAAAATTAATAATTTATTACAGTTCTAATACATGTCAGAGATATAGATCAGGAAAAAACACAGTAAAGAGTATATATTAACCAGAAAAACTCAGATATTCTATCTGACAGATCCCACAGATGTCCTGTCCAGTCTTCCCATCATAACAGATCATCAGTTACTCATGTGCAAGTTCAAATGGAAGCTGAAAAAAATTAAAACATGTCCAAATATTGCCTTGAATCTATCCCACCTGAATTTTAAAACCAAATTTCTCCTTGTAGGCTAGGATTTTGAAGCTCCATCTCACATGCTTTGGGCACATGGCCAGGACAGACTGGTCCTTGGAGAAGTCTATTATGCCTGAAAGAGTCAAAGGATAGCACAGGAGAGGAAGACTCCAGAGGAGATGGAATGATATAGTAACTGGGGCAATGTAGGTTGCTGTGCTGGAATCAGTGAGACAGGCTCAGTAAAGAGCAGAATTCAAAGCTGCTGTACATAAGGTCGCTACTGGTTGCAGGCAACTCCAAGGCACCAAACAACACAAACTCTTTTTACAATGAGCAAACACATCAAAGGGAAGGAAAAAAAAATAGAAATTTACTACTCAATGCTTTTTTTCATTATTAGATTTTTTCTTATTAGGTTTATTTCCAGGGGCATTATAGATACTGTGTATAATATGAACAAAATTTCTTTTGGATTATATTTTCTAACTGGTAGTGCTGGCATACATAAAGGCAATTAATTTTTCCCATTTTTATTTTCTATCCAGGACTTTTGTCCAACTCTTAGATGCTCCTATTTTCTCCAGATATTTATCCTTAACATTTATTTTTTTATTTACTTTTAACATTGGCTAGGACAAGGTTGAATTCTGATGGTAAAAGAATGTTGAAGTGATCTAACAGAATGTGAAAATTATCAAACAATATCATTAATATCACATGCAAGTAAAATATTGCTGAAGATTATTTAAAACCAGCTAGAACAGTAATCAACAGAAAAATGTCAGAAATTCAAGTTGATCCACAGGAGGTCATGAAATAAAGGACATCAGTGCTGATGTCAAGAAGGATCTTAGCTAAAAGCAGAAAACACCAAGAGGATGCTGCTTGTTGTTAGGTGTTGTCCAGTTAAGCATGACTCATAGTGGCCCTATGAACAGTGCATCTGAACCTCATCCTACCCTGCGCCATCTCCTTTTCGGAGCCCCACCCCTTCCAAGCACTATGTCCCTCTCCAAGGAATAGGACCTACTAATATCATGTCCATACATACCATGAACTGCTAAGGAAAACAGATTCGTCCTGGAAAAGGGTTAAACCAGGCTGCTCCTTGGAGGCAAGGATTCTGAGTCTCCGTCTAACATACTTTGGACATGTTATAAGGAGAGACCGGTCCTTGGAGAGGGACATCATGGTTGAGAGGGTGGAGGGACAGAACAGGAGGGAAGGCCCTCTATGAGATGGATTGATTCAGTGACTGGGGTTTAATTGGGATGGGTGTGTCAGAGGCAGTGCAATTGGCACAGGATAGAGGGGGGTTTAGGGCTGTTGTACATAGGGTCACTATGAGCCACATAACAATATCATGCCCAGAGTATGTGAGGCCAAGTCTCATCATTCTTGCCTCCAAAGAGTACGCTGGCAGAACTTTCTCCAACACATTGTTCTTTTGGCAGTCCAGGGGATATTCAGTGCTCTTCTCCAACATCACAAATCAAAGGTCTCACTTTTTCTTTCATCCCTATTCAATGTCCCACTCTTAGATGCTCATGCGAAACTTATACCTGGACCAGGAGGCCATTGTGTGATCAGGGGAACACTGCATTAAGGGAGCTCATCAGGGTTGTATTCTCTCTCCATACCTATTCAATCTGTATGCTGGGCAAATAATTTGGGAAACTGGACTCTATCAAGAGGAATGTGGCATCAGAATTGGAGGGAGACTCATCAATAACCTGCATTATGCAGATGACACAATCTTGCTTGCTGAAGTGAGGATTTGAAGCACTTTTTGATCAAGGAATGCAGCATTCAATAAGGATTGAATTTCAATGTCAAGAAATCAAAGATTCTTACCACTGGACCAATAGGCACCATCTAATGGATGGAGAAGAGACTGAAACTGTCAGAGTTTCATCTTACTTGGATCCACAATTAACACCTTTGGTACCTTGAGACACATTGCACTGGGGAAGTAAGTCTGCAGTTAGGGACCTCACCAAATCACTGAGTCGCAATATCAGTTTAAGGACTAAGGTGCTCCTGATTCCGGCCATGGTATTTCTGATCACTTGATATGCATTTGAGATCTGGAAGATGCTTGTGCTTATTGACTTTGTACAGGCATCTGGTTTTATAGATCCTAACACAATGTGGATGACAGTCAAAGAATGGGAATCCCAGAACATTAATTGTGCTCATGTGACACCTATACATAAACCCAGAAGCAGCTGTCCCAAAAGAACAACGGAACACAGCATCGCTTAAAATCAGTAAATGTGTTTCAGGGTTGTATCCTTTCCCCATACCTTTTAAAGCTATTTGCTAATAATTTGAGAAGCGGGACTGTAAAGAATGTGGCATCAGGACTGGTGGAAGACTCAACAACCTAACAGATGACACAAACTAGCTTGCCATCATTACAGACTTGAAATCCACAGAAACCAAAAACTACAGCTTTCTCAATGTCAAAAAAAGCAAAAAAAATCCTCACCATTGGACTAATAGGCAACATCATGATGAAGAAAACTTACCAATAATTTCATTTTACTTGGATCCAGTCAATATCCTTGGTAACAGCAGTTAAGAAACAGTTGCAGTGGGAAAATCTACTGCCAAGGACCTCACCCAAAAGAACAATGATATCAGTTTAAAGACTATGGTGTACCCGACCCTAGTCATTATTTTTTCATTTGCTCCCAATGCACCTGAACGTTTCATAATAAATATGGATGACAGAATTGATGCCTTTGAATTGTGATGTTGGAGAATAATACTGAGTTAACTCATGGACTGCCAAAAGAACAAACAAGTCTATGTCTTGGAAGCTGTGCAACCAGGATGCTCCTTTAAGGCAAGGATGGTAAAACTTCATTTCATATAGTTTGAGCATGTTGTCAGAAGGGACTAGTTCTTAGAAAGACTTCATGCTGGCAGTAAAACTTCATGCTAGTTTTGTAAGACTTGTTTGACGATGATTCTTAAGGACCCTGTGAACAACAGAGCTAAGCCTTGCCCTATTGTGTGTCGTGTCCAGTCTCATATATGCAAACTCATTGTTAAATTCACTGTCAGTCTGTCATGTTGAAGGACTTCTGTCTTGAACCCACCATGTCTACCAGCATGAAGTCTTTTTCTAAGAACTAGTCCCTTCTGACAAACCCTGCTTGCTGAAACTGAAGAGGACCTGAAGCACCTGCTGCAGAGTGTCAAGGACTACAGCCCACAATATGGATTGAGGCTCAATGTCAAGACAAAGATTCTCACCACTGGACCAATTGGCAGCATCAGGATGGATGGTGAAGAGCTTGAGATTGTACACAGCTTTAGTTTGCTTGGCTCCATAGTCAACAGTCTTGGCACCAGCAGCCAGGAAATTAAAAGGCGCATTGCCATGGGAAAGTCTGCTGTTAGGGACCTCTCCAAAGTGCTGAAGAGCAATGGTGTCTCTCTGGAGACTAAGGTGCATCTGATACAGGTCATGGTCTTCACAATCACCTGTTATGCATCAGAGAGTTGGACAATGACCAAGGAGGATAGAAGGAGAATTGATGCCTTTGAGCTGTGGTGCTGGAGAAGAGTATTGAGAATACCATGGACTGCTAGGAAAACAAACAGATTTGTCCTAGAAAGGGTTAATCCGGGTGGCCCCTTGGAGGCAAGGATTCTGAGGTGCCGTCTAACATACTTTGGACATGTTGTGAGGAGAGACCGGTCCTTGGAGAGGGACATCATGCTTGGGAGGGTGGAGGGACAGCGCAGGAGAGGAAGGCCCTCTATGAGGTGGATTGATTCAGTGACTGGGATAATTGGGATGGGAGTGTCGGAGACAGTGCGATTGGCACAGGACAGAGCGGAGTTTAGGGCTGTTGTACATAGGGTCGCTATGAGTCGCAGGCGACTCGACGGCACATAACAACAACAACTTCCTCCTGGGCAGCGGGGGTGCTCAGCTGCTCACCAGTATTAGAAGTATACACAAGGATAAAGATATGGCATTTTCCTTCTGCAAAAACTGACAGCCTTAGAATCCTTTTGGGACAATTCTACCCCATTTTACGGTTGCTCAGTCAAAAGGAATTCAATAATGAGTTTGGTTTAGGTTGTTCCCTAAAACTCACTTTTTGTGCCTCTTCAGCCTTTCTTTTCAAATGTTTATTTCTAAAAATCACAAATCTTAAAAACTCAGGGGGAACTTTTCCTCAAATACACAAGACTCTAAATATTTTAACAAACCAACTTGTGCAAAAGCTACTTTCATGTGACCACAGGAGAAATTCATAGTACGGCCATCGTAACTATGGTTTTCTTGAAATGGACAGCACTAATCTCACCATTTCAGAAAAGCAAGGAAGGAAAGGTATTAAGGTACTGTTGAAACTAAAGAAATCAGCATTTAAATATTTATTTTCAATGAGGGTGGACACATTAAAGAGACCATTAGATGGAAAAGAAATCTTATCAAGTAAAGGGAAAAAGATAACCCAAGGAAAAAAGCAAACAAAAATCCATTAGGGAAAGAAATTGAAGAAATGGAAAGACCACTTTTAAGGATTATAAAAGTTATATATTTATTCACGATGCTACATTTATTGCATTCCCTTAGAAAAATGGAGAACTGCTTATGTACCCAATTTGCACATATAAAACTTTATACAAATTATGTGTAGCACACAAAGGCCTCTGGTACAGCTAAAATCCTGACACTACAATCTGGGTGCTCCTGCTTCAAGGTCTCCAGTCTATCTGTCCATAGAAAACAAAAAACTGGAATCATGGCCAGTTCTGCTGTTCATACTTACTTTTTAGAAATTATTTTTAAAATATAATAAAATAAAATTTTTCAGTTACTCTAAAACTCAAAATGCTACAAACTGGGAGGGCATCCATCCTGCTACCAATTTCACTTATGGCAAGTTTACACTTTATTTTGGCTGGGTCTTTTTAAAAAAATCACTTCAGTTATGACATTATCTTTCTAAATTGTGGCTGCTTCAGAAGGTCATTGTCAAAATATTTATCAACAATTAAAAAATAATATTCCTTTTACAAAATGGTACAATAACACCTTAAGGAACCAGAAAATACTAAGCATCTTTGGCTATACAACTAAAAGGCCCTTGGAACCAACTATAGAAACAGAAAGCATAACAAAAATATGCATAGGATTTAATTACAATTCATCTTGCCTTTTTTTCCATTCTACCCACATACGTAAGAAGAATGCAATTTACATAATCTTCCCAAATGAAACACGATGGTACCACAAAGATACCAAAATTTCTGCAAAGGCAAAGTGAATTAAAAGACTTACACAACTAAGTTGAGACTGAAGAGACAAATGTTTGGTGGTGTTTTGTTGTTTTCTTAAATTGTTTGCTTAAATTGTGTTTAAGTCTTACTAGTGTAGAAATTATAGCTGAGGAACAAAAATGTCACAATTTTCACAAATGGAATTATAATAGAAAAATAAATCAAATGAAGCATTTATTAATAAATGAAGCCTATTTTATTACTTCAAGTGTTAAAAGATAAAAAAAATCTCAGCACAGCTGTTGTATTTAAAAAAGTGAAACTACATACTATGTTTTTAGCTCAGTAAACAGATGAACCTGATGTCTTTTAATGACATAACAGTTGAGCATTGTACAGTACATCTTATGAAGACCCGTAAATTAAAGAACTACTGGTTTAAATTTAGTGATTATGAAACAAAAATATATTCATAGTTTCAGCTTCTTTTTTCTTCCTCGGCCATCAGGGGCTCCATCCATTTTACGTTTCTGTGTCTAAAAGCACAAGATTTATGATAGCATGAAATATACTGTCACACACAGCACTTTAGATGTTAAATAATTTTTCTTTTCCTGTCCAGAACAGTATAATTTTCAAGAATCATTATCATGTCTATTTTACGTAATAACAAAGTTAACAATGAAATCAGAAGAAATCAGGACTAATAAATGAATATATAAAACTAATAAACTTTTTTAAGTGAACTAAGGCTATAATATTTAAAGGGGGAAAACTAACAGGCCAATTAATTCAGTCCATAAACAATATATTTACATATTTACAGCTACTTACTGAAGGCTTTGGTCCACGTTTCTTTTTCTCTGCCTTCTCCTTTTCTTCTAGTTCCATGTTCTCTCTTTCAATCAAGGTAATTAAGGTGTTACACCTCCTCTGGAGCTCCTTGAGTTGTAAACAGAAGTTGTAAATATAAATTTATATAGTAAACTTTTTATGTTCCATCTACAAAGTTTTATTTTAACAGGCTAATAGAAAAACATTCACACACTCAAGAGATACAATAAAAACAAAAGAAATTCGTTTTCATCCATAACTATGTTTTGAGGTAGAAATTAAAATGATGTGATTTCTTCATAAATCCTTCTTATACATTAAAAGTATCCCATATATATGCATTATTGTGATTTACAGCCCTGCCTGTGAACTCAATGTCATTTATAGAAAATATGTTTGAGGGCCAAAATCAATTTAAATGAACTTTGAGTATAATCACTAGAATTATGGGAGACAATGTAGTTTACCATAGTAAAGGAACATTACTTTGAATACTCAGTTATTTCCATTACACAAAAATGTCCCATGCACTCACCATTGCTGTTCTAGATTTAAGAAACCAGTCAAATCTGAACTGAGGAGAGTTGCGAATACATTGTCGCAACTCATCATAAACATTTTCCTTGTCAAATCCAAGCTTGTGAAGCATACAAATCAGAAAACGATCCTCTTCTTCAGTATAGTTTTTTCCTTTGTTAGTACCGTATGATATTCTCAGTTGATGAAAAGGTGCTTTGTATCGTCCAATCTAGCATATATAAAATATTGTATTATTTAATACATGATCAATACACTCTATACCTCAAACTCAGTTTTGGCAAACTTAGTTTTTTGTTTCGTTTCCAATCAGAAGTTTCTATTAAAAACATTTAAATAATAAATTTTGAGTAATAAATAAATTTTATGCTGATAGTTATTACTGTAAAGAGAAAACTCATTTCCTGCTATTCATGAAAGAGCAAACACTAGGAGTGCCACTGGACCCAGATAATCGAATAGTGAATACTGTCTGCTGAGAATACCTATAACGTGGTAATGCTTTTCTATTAAGAAATCCCCATTTTAAACTACCATTGCTTTCCTTTAAAAAAAAGTTATTTCAATTATAGAAGTCTTTTATTAATATTATTAATAAACAAAGTACCTTTGTGTCAAGTGCTTTTTTGATACTAATTCTTCTCTGAATTCTTGCCTCTCCTCTTTCAATCTGAGCCATAATTTTCTCTATATCTTGCAGTTCATTACATCTTTCCCAAAACACAGCTGTAGGCGAATAAAGTTTGAAGGCAGAAAATATAATTAAGTCATTTGCTAAACTCGTTTTTGTTTGTTAAGTGTTATCCAGTTGGCTCTAACTCACAGCAACAGAACAAAACATATGTACACATGACAATCCAGTAAGGTCAGGAAACACAGGTGCGTGTATGTACATTTAAGAAGTTAGAGAAATGAAATGAAAATGAGACCTACAATTAAGCTAGACGGCACTTAACAACAACATACTCTTTTAAATAAGGGAACAAAGTCTATTTGAAGTTAGGACACATACACACACACACACACACACACTCGCTCTAAGTTTATGTCAAAGAAATTTTAGCGTATCAACTTCACAGTAAGAAAATTAAGACTCTGCAATATTCTAGTAAAATAAAAAATTAATTACCTGAGTATTCAATGACTTCCTCTGGAGTCTTTCCTTCTACTTCTCTTGCTATATTTTCAATATCATCGCGGCCCCACTTCTCATTAGCTTTTATAAACTGGTTAAAATCTCTCTTATTCCAATTGGTAAAACCCTACAAAATAACAGAAACAAATGATTTAATTGTATTATATTAAATTAGAGGAAACATGGTAAAATATTTTATCAATAGTTCTAGATACTACAGAAAACCTGTTTTCTAAAACTTCTATTTTCACTTTATCATTTTAAAAAAAATTAAGTTATTTTAGAGTGGTAACTTTTTATTTACTAGATACATACTTTTTATAATACATTTAAATAGAGAACAGCATAAACTCAACAGACAAAACCAAGCAGGAAAATGAACGAAATTAAACCTTAAAAGCAAGGTACAGTCAGTCAGATTCAGAAAGGCTTTAAGTGAATGCCAAAGGATGCTAACTAAGTAAGAGAGTACCAAGCAGAATCTTATACTTGATAACAACTTGGTATCACTGTGGAGAATTCACTCGCTGGGAAAGAAAATGAGAACAATGGAAGAAAGGTGATCAAAAATACCCACTCCACCAAGGTTGGTAAATAGCCAAGATCTTAACTACAAAACAATTAGTTACAATATAATGGTAACATGCGCCTATATGTCAATCACTTAATGAATCTAAACCTTTTATTTTAAAAGCAGAAACTCTGTATTTCTTTGCATACCAACAGAATGTAACACATTATTATCTTACAAAGTAACTGTTAATCACTGCTGACAGAAGGTTTTACCTGTGTTAGAAGCTTCTCTTTTTCTTCTAACTCTTCATCATTAAGAGGTTCAGCTTCATCAATTTTAAGCTGTTCTTCTTTTTGTGCCTGCGCTGCATTTGGTAGGTCAGGATTTCGAGGTACCTAAAAAATATTTTTCTATGTAATCAACCACTAATAAATGGCTAACAAGTCTTTTCTATTTAGCTTAAATAAGAAATTTTTATGATCTCAATCATATAAAATAGGATGGACATAAGAAAGTTATTTCTATTACCTTGTACCCAATAGTTTTTCTGTAATACAGAATTTCTTTTTCCAGTAATTCAAATAAACGTGGAGGAAAAAACTGGAAATCCTGAACGTTGGGTTGTTTCGGAGGTCGAGGGGCCTAAAGAAAAAGTTTTGAAAAATGAAAAATCAGGTTTTTGCTTTATGTCTATCCCTAGTCTTCATTCTATAAATCATCATTCCAATAAACTGCATGCATCTTCCAGTAAAACAGAACTGATGTTAACAACTTCATGAATATTCTAGTTAATTCCAGAAAACATCAATAACTGAAAACTGAAGGGTATACACTAATAAAATCACAAAAATGTAATTCTCTGTAATTTCACTTTAGCACATACATCTTAAGAACATTTCCATTACTTATATTTTTCTTTTGTCAATTCACCTTGGGTGCTTTAGGTTCACTAACGCGAAGAGCTTCCCTGAAATAGGCATCAACAGCATAGTTGGCTTTTCTTTCTCTTTTAGGTGGTTCAATCCACTCTGTGAATGCAATCTAGAATGTGAAAAAAATTCAGTCACTTTTAGCACATACTGTAGAAAATTCTACAAGAACATCACACTGTGTAGTAATAAAAATGTTTACTAATGGAAAGATTATACTACAAAATACTGTAAGCTCTACAAAGGCAAAGATGGTACTCTATATATTGTAATTAGAGTACAGTTCTAGTGAACAGTTTAGGTACTCATCAAGTATTTCTTGAACAAATGAATTAATTCTACTACTGGGCAGGGTGAATATGCTAATATGCTACATAAAGTATGCTACAAATCAAACTGGGGGGGAGGGGAGAAATGAAGATATATAATCTAGTCCAACCATTCTACCACCTTACAGAGTTTTCTAATTTTTCTGTATGTTATCAAATGTTACTCAGAGTTCGGGGAAATGTCCTCCATTACACCACTTGTGTTCCTTAGCATGGTACTAGCATTTAGGGCTTGCTTCACGTGGGTTTCTCCAGCTGCCCTACAGCCTTGGTTCTCAGCAACTTTTTAGTTACAAAACAAAAATACTGAAACTTGACATTCAAAATTTGTTCCACCTCTAAAAATACGCTACCACCTAACAGTTTTCAAAGCAAAGTGGCATTCATTACTGGCAGAGGGACTGGCCTTGGTAGAGGAATGATGACTATCCTGTCCAGCCTTACAGCCCAATGTGTAACTGCTAGGCGAAGTACTTATGTTTTCAAAGTGACTGCAGAAGAAACAAGGTTCGTGCAATGTTCACTGTGATGTGTGGGACCCTGCTAAGGTTCAGAAAGCTCTGTCAGAGCAAATCAAAGTCACAGTACATCCTGATGTTGTGATAAGCAATGCAACAGGGAATTTTATTTCTCCCACCAAAAGGCTCTAATGACTAAAATAATCTAATAACTAACATAATCCTAAATGAGACTACTTTTGTGACTCTAGATACTGGAAAACTAATTTAAGCACAGAAAAGTGCATCACATCTTGCTATTACTACCATCTATGCTGAGATTACAGACAGACAAGCATTTTACAGAAAAAGTGAAAGACATACCCCTTATAGTGGAATTAATCATTAGTTTCAGTGCTGTCTCTGCCCCTTGGCACAAGTGTCTTGACACACTTATTTCCTTGCTCCACCATTCAAGATTCCCATCCACTTCTACCCACTCCCTTCAACATCTATCTCCCATTGTCCAGCCCTTGATCTGATAGCTTATATCTAAAGCTTCCTTGGCTTTTGTAATTCCAGACACGTCAGCTGCTAACAGTTTCTTATGCTGTGACCAGTCTCCTAAGTTTAGTGCTAATGCGTCCCAAGCGACGGGGATGTGTGCTGTGGAACTGGTGTGTAGACAGTTTTCTTCTAGGCCCAAGGGCCCGAACGAGCCCCACGTAACCTTAGGGGTCCTCTACTGTTATCTGTGGGTGGAAATTTTCAGAACAGAGCAAGGAAACACTGCATGGTTCAAAACTGGGAAGGGCATACGCCAGGGATGTGTCCTGTCTCAAAATCTTTTCAACCTGTATGCAGAACAGATTATCCGGAAGGCTGGGCTCTATGAGGAGAAATGAGGCATGAGGATTGGTGGAAGATTCATCAACAATCTGCATTATGCAGATGATACAACCCTGCTTGATGAAACGGAGGAGGACCTAAAGCGCTTGCTCCAGAGGGTCAAGGACTGCAGCCTCCAATATGGATTGAGGCTCAATGTCAAGAAGACAAAGATTCTCACCACTGGACCGAAAGGCAGCATCAGGATGGATGGTGAAGAGATTGAGATTGTTAACAACTTTAGTCTGCTTGGCTCCACAGTCAACACTCTTGGCACAAGCAGCCAGGAAAATAAGACGTATTGCGATAGGAAAGTCTGCTGTTAGGGACCTCTCCAAAGTACTGAAGAGCAATGGTGTCTCTCTGGAGATTAAGGTGTGTCTGATACAGGCTATGGTCTTTGCAATTACTTGTTATGCATCAGAGAGTTGGACAATGACTAGGGAGGATAGGAGAACTGATGCCTTTGAGCTGTGGTGCTGGAGAAGAGTACTGAGTGTACCATGGACTGCTAGAAAACCAAACAGATTCATCCTAGAGAGGGTTAAACCTGATTGCTCCTTGGAGGCAAGGAGCCTGAGGCTTCGTATGACATACTTTGGTCATGTTGTGAGGAGAGACCGGTCCTCGGAATAGGACATGCTTGGGAGGGTGGAGGGCAGGCGCATGAGTGGAAGACCCTCTATGTGGTGGACTGATTCAGTGACTGGGGTAATCGGGATGGGTGTGCCAGAGACAGTGCGATTGACACAGGACAGAGCAGTTTAGGGCTGTTGCACATAGTGTCGCTATGAGTCGTAAGTGACTTGAAGCAAATACCACGACTACCACCACGCAGAGATTGCATCAGGTTTTGTAGTACCACGTTCTTTAGCAAAATCAGGAGTGGAAGCTTTGAACAGATCTCTCACAGCTGAATGGAGCAAATAAGGAATGCAATTTGACATACTACAACCACAAATTAAAAGTGCCTTTAGTCATCTTGACCCCACTGGAGCATTTGAAACGATCCACTAAATTCCCTGTGACCAGCTGCGAACTGTGGAGGAACCTGCCAATTTTGCTGCTTTCCTTTGTAGTGATTCTGTTTCTTGCATTAGAGAAGTTGTAAAATTTGATGGAGAAAAGAAGTATTTCTTTTAGGGGGAATTCAACAGATTAAATAAAGTCACCAAAGAGCAGTAGGACATAATAGAAGCACTGATCTGAAAGACCAAAGGATCCTAGACTATCCTGCTGTTCATCTTTGGTTAAACAAATAGTCAGTGAATAGAGAGGATCCAAACAGACTACTTTTTTTTTTTTTTTTTTCAGTTTTTTCCCAAGTCTTATAAAATTATAATTAATAAACAGAAAAAAAATTGTTCATTTCCCCCCAATTTTTAGTATCAAATACCATAGATTAACTGTATTCATTCCATATAAGTAGATTTGTTGTTGTTAGGTGCCATTAACCATGACTCAGAGCAGCCCCAAGAAAAAGGGATCAGAACCCTTACCCTATCCTGTACCATCTTTATTATCTCTGAGCCCACTGTTACACAAACTGTGTCAATCCATCTCACCGAAGGTCTTCCGCTTTTCACTGACTCTCCACCTAAGTATAATGTGTTTTTTTCAAGGACCAGTACCTACTTATGTGCCCAAAATAAGAAGATAAAGCTTCACCACCCTTGCTTCCTAGCTGCTCATTTTCCGAGACTAATCTGTCTGTTCTTCTAGAAGTACACAAGACAGCCAACAATCTTCATCACCCTAACTCCAAGGCATCGATCGATGCTTCATCTGTCATCCCTATTCACCATCCAGTTCTCAGAAGCATAGCAAGTGACTAAAAAGATAACAATCTGAATCACACTTCAAACTGCCACCGTTGTTCCTTAACACCTTAGAAAGGTCCTTTAAAGAAGATTCACCCAAGGAAATGTATCTTTTGATTTCTTAACTGCAGATGCCAAAGGTATTGATTGTGGATCCAAGCAAGATGAAACTGCTGACAACTTCCAGCCATTTATCATGTTTTCTACTGGCTCAGTAATGAAGATTTTTATCTTCTTAATGTTGAGATGTAATCTCAACTACGAATGTAGCCTGTGATCTTCTGCGGCAAATGCTTCACGTCTTCTTCGTTTTCAGCAAGCAAGGTTGTAGCATATCCACAGCACAGGATGTTGATGAGTATCCTGTGATCCTGGTGTCACACTCTTCTTCCTGAAGTCCAGACTCTTGAATTATTTTCTCCGCATACAGATTGAACAAATAAGGCAAAAGGATAAAGCCTCGCTGCACACCTTTTTTGATTTTAAACCATGTAGTCTTTCTTTCCTCAGTTTGGACAACAGGTTCTTGGTCTAAGTATAGGTTTTACCTTAGCACAATTAAGTGGGATGAGCCATGGGATACCAAGGATATCACCCAAGATGATAGCAAAAAGTCATTGCAAAGACAGGATAAAGAAAAGAATGGATGTCAAGAGATTCTGAAAATTGAACTAGACAATCAGAAGCCAAAACACATGGAAGAAAGGGCAAATTAGAGTTTGACAGAAGATTTTAAATGGTAGAGCAAGGAAACAAAAGAAACAAAATGTGCAAACAGCTGGAGTCAAAAATAAAAAGTCACTTAGCATTTCTTAAGCTTAAAGAACTGAAAAATAAAGTCAAGCCTGGAGTTGCAATACTCAAGCATACTGTGGGCAGTTATCTCGGATGATCTAAAAAGTTATCAAGACAAGACAGAGGCAATATACATACTCAATGTACCAAAAAGACTGGCTGAAGTAAAATCTTGCTGGGTATTAACCAAACAGTTCAAACAGTACATCAACAAAGAACTGACAGAATTTCAAGTTGGACTTAGTAGAAGCTATGGCACCAGAGGTACTACTGCCTAATCTCAGCTGAAAATAGAGAATACCAGTATGTCTATTTGTATTATATTGACAGTTCAAAGGCATTTCATTGTATGGGTCATAACAAATTATGGCTAACATTAAGGAGAAGAATGGAAATCCCAGAACATTTCACTGTGTTTATGCAAAAGCTATACTCAGAAGAGATTACTGAAACATCACTAAAAATGTGGCAATAAGCTTTAGACAGAATGGAAAAGAAATTTACCTTATCAGTTGTGCAATGCATGTCTGATACAGAATTATAGGGTATTAGAGCAAATATTTAAGTATTAAATTTCTAATAAAATAAAGTCTTCAAGCAACTTAAAAGTTCAAGTACCTTTTGTTTTTCTCTATAGTCTTCTCCTTCAAAGTTATACACACTTGATTCTGTATCCATTGTAAAGTTTCTGAGAGAGCTTTCACCCATTTTGGAAAGTTTTTCATTCATCTCTGCAGTCTAGGGAACAAAAGAAACAACTTACTATTCCAAAACAAGAAGATAACTCATGAAAACAGAAGGCAAAATTAACTCATTTTTACATTCCACAAAAGCTTTTTAATGGAATTAGAGTAATTCCCTCAAACATTAAAAGTAGGGGAGCCCTGGTGGCCTAGTGGCAGGAAGCTACACTGCAATCCCAGAGATGTGTGGTTCAAATCCACCAGATGCTCTGCTGGAGAAGGAGGAACAATCTCCTCCTGTACCAGTCAGATCCGATTTGATAGTACACAAATAAAGAATAATAAAATGAATTTTAAAAAGTATAATCACTTAATATACTCCTTCCTCACCTTCTTTGCACCTCTTTCCAAAATACCATCAATATCTTCATCGGTAATTTCACTTTCCTTTGAAGCAAATACATGCGTTGCCCCATGTCGAATCATTTGAAGCATTTCATCTTTTCCAATTTTATTTAGATTCTGATCCACAAGTCTTCCTGAAATAGTAACAATGCATGTTAATTGACTACTTTTATTGAAAAGTAATACCTCCAATGTTTTCTCAAAAGCAGATTTAGTTCTCTGATAATTCTAATTTATATAAAATTTAATATGAACTCTTAGTATTTTAAAATGTTTCAAAAGCTTACATGACCATGCTTATTTAATACTGTCAAGATGAAATCTATTTTTCGTGTGAGATGAATTTAGTAATTTAGGGTTTTGAGAATTAAAACTGCTGAAATTTAAAAACAAATTTAATTTTCAACAAACACATCTTATAATTTTATAAAATTATAAAACCATGTAATTTTCTAAAACACAGAAAGTGTTTGGTGAGTAGAAAGATGTTACTACTCCATAATCAGATTTTTTTTTTAATCTTTAGAAACATGAAGTACAAAGAAACCTTCATTTTATTACATTTTATCAAGACATACTACAAAACACTGAACAGTTCTCATCTTAAGAAGTGTAACTCTTGAAAAGACACCTGGATCATAAAAGAAATTCCTATTAATAAAGCACAAGTTTTTCTATAACTTGCTTAATTACTATTACTATGGTCTAGACTCCTAATAGAATGCACAAACATTTTGTGAATTCTGAAGTGAAAATACCGCCACAGACATATTTCTTAAAAACTACCAGAATGTTCTTAAAGAAGTTCACTATTAAGAACCCTGTTCAGAGATAAAGTGCTCTGTGGGTATAAGCTTTTCCTATTTTAAATGTCTTCTAGTACACAAAACAGTAACAGAAAGATGCATGAGGCTTGATTTGCCATTTAAGTCTACAAATAAAGCAAAACAACTTTGCTTCAAAATCTGACTGAGTAAATACTTTAAAAAGTCAACAAAATTAAGTTATCTGTTCATTGTAAGTTAATTAAAATAAGAGTCTAACTGCAAATAAGAATCGCACTGCAATGGTTCAAAAAGAAGAGATACTGGGGAGGAGACAAAAAAATAATAACCATTACAATGCGCATTAGAATGTGCTCTCAAACAGGAACCTGAAGTTCCCTCAATCAATGCAAATAAAAGCCTTACTTTCGTCTTTGTGTGCTGTCAATTCCTATTCAGTGACCCCATGTGACAACACATCTGCCCCCAATGATTGTCCAGGCTGTACCTTGAATAGACCACCAGTTCTTTCTCTCAGTCACTGTTGGTATTGTTGTGTTAACACCCTTTAGGGGGTTTTCAGAGGGCTGTTAATCCATGAAAGGAGACCTCCCACCTTTCTCCTTCAGAGCAGCTGGAGGATAGGAACCTTTGGGTTCCCAGTGTACCTCCTTACCACTAGGCCATGAGAGCCAACCTTTCAGTTAGCCAAGCATTAACCACTGTACCACCTGAGCCCCGCCCCCTTTCCACTACTCATTAGCCCTAGTTACATATTTATTTTTATCACCTGCTAAATTTTAAGGTCCGCAATAGATAATAACATTTGTTTTATTTTATCTTTGTATTCATAGTACCAAGAACAGTGACTGCATTTGCTTACTGCTCAAAAATAACTAGATAATTATATATATATATATATATAGAGAGAGAGAGAGAGAGAGAGAGAGTGTTTAGTTTCTCTTCTCTAGGATCCCCTTTAAGCAATCAAGAGAGCTAAGTACATATAAATAATAAGACCATTGTCAGCCTCTTTATTCTTAAGAATCTTAAAAGAACAATTACTTTTCTCATTTATATTCCTTCATCAGGAAAATGCTCAAATAGGGGAAGAGAGGTTGCTAACTCACACAGCTAATACTCATTTCAACTTTCCTGACTCTAAAGCTCATATTCTGAACAACAAAACTAAAATTAAGATCTCAAGGGAAAAAAATAAATAAATAAATAAAATAAAATAAAGATCTCTAGAATACAAATGTTGGCTATTAGCTTACCTGGCTTAATTAATTTGTTTATTACCTGATTGTATTACTATTATATTAATAAAACCTCCTTTTGTCACACACACACACACACATACACACACACAAAATTAATCCAATTTAGTGAAATATTAAATTTCCAAGACTCACCTTGCTGAATAACAATTGAATCCAGCCTAAGTTTCATCTCTGCACGTTCCACTATTCTTTCTTCTACAGTGTTGTCAGTGATAAAGCGGAATACTCTAACTGTCTTGGTTTGCCCAATTCTATGTGCTCGGTCCTAGACAAATTATCAGGTTATTTTGAATATAATTTAAAAATATACAGTCATTCTCAGACACATAATAACAAATTTGAAATATTTTTAAAAATGTGTAAACAAAAGTCTTATTTTTTTTTAAGAAAACCCACACATACTCTTTTCCCCTAAGGTTTAAATTTCAAATATTTCCCCTACATAAATCATTACTGAATTAGGATGACCATTAGTAAAAGAAGTGACATAACAAATGAATTTCACAATTAATATAAAAATCCTGCTCTTTAAACATAGGATGGAATTAAAGCCTCTTCCTCTAATTAAAAAACAAAACAAAACAAAACAAAACAGGATGGCATAAGATAGGGCAAGGTTTGAATCTGTTCTTCAAAAAAAAGGTCATTTGTTTTAAGTGGTGCCTGACTTGGTGGCCCCAACAACAGTTTTTAAATATTACCCAATCAACTACATAAAGTACTCAAATTAATTGAAATTTTATATTCTATTTAAATTCTGGTGAAATAAAAAAGTTCTTAATTTTTAGCACCTGATTCTTTTTCCCCCTGCCATTTTCAGAAGTATAGGATGAAAGTGATCAATGCCAGATTTAATAAATTGAATTTATGGATCATCACAACACTAATTTATAGTCATTATCAAGAACAAATCTAATACCAAAAAAAAAAAACCAACCCTCTGGGGATCTAATTAATAATCCAAACCCACTTGCCTTTCACCACCATTTAGCAATTCCCTTGTACTGCAAGCATAATTTATTGTGACCTAGGCAAAAATTAACTGACAATCTTCATCTGATGCAGAAGATACAACAGAGAACTCCACAGTGTTAAGTCATGGAAAAACCACACATGGAAATGTCCTGATTAAAAAACACTTGCAAAGTACTGATTTTACCTCAAGGCAACTGCAACTCATGGTAACCCTCTATCAGGTTTCTAAGCTTGTCAATCTTAATGGAGGGAAAGCTGCCCATCTTTCTCTTGCAGGAAAGGCTGTGCATTCAAATCACTCAACATTCCAGTTAGCAGCTAAACACTATAAGGTCATACACTCCCAGAGATCCTTAATGAAGTTAGATGACAGGGAAAAAATATTAATTCTACAGGGCTAAACCACTGGGATTTGGGTACTGTTTAACCTATCCTAACTAAAACATCTAAGCACAGAACATACTTATTTCTCTTACCATAGCCTGAAGATCTACTTGAGGATTCCAGTCCGAGTCATATAAAATTACAACATCAGCAGTAGCAAGATTGATACCAAGACCACCAGCCCGTGTACTCAACATGAATACAAACTTTGTACTGTTTGGTTCATTGTATGCATTAATGGAATCCTGTGTATATAAAAGAAAACAAGTGTCAGAAAACTATCTTATCTGCTATTTATTAAACTCTCTCTGAATTATACGCACTTGTCTCTCATCATGAGGTGTCTGGCCATCCAATCTACAGTATTCATAATTTCTCCACATGCAATAATCTTCCAAAATATCCAACACTCTTGTCATCTGACTGAAAATTAGGACTCGAGAGCCTGTTGATGTATACAAATCATTAACAGAATCTTCAAAGTTAGTAAAACTTATTAAAAAACTTAGGGCTAACCAAACTACTAAGACTTAGCTACTGCTTAATTTCAAGTTACCTCATCCATTACAAGAAAAGATCTACATTTTTTAATTAATTACCCAAGTTAATTCATCTTCACTTTCCCCATTATGGAAAAAATAGTATACAATAATTGTACTACTACACTAAAGTAAAGAGAATAGGATACTGGTCTCCAACTTGCAAAGTCTTACTATCTCACAGGTCTTGAAAAAATACTCCTATACATATTTCTTTTCAATCTCCCAACCCCAGACCCAGCTCTTAGAAGTCCTTCCGTGTATACTACTCTTACACATTCTTCAATACACAGTCACATACTCCTTGTCTTTTATTTCTGAAGACTTTTTTCAGGTCAAGGGAACAAAGTAAGTACTTCATTATATTTACTACTAACCATTTATTTATCTACTATGATTCGAATTATCCAACTACATTGTATTTACTACTAATCATTCTACTCTGATTAAAATTATCCAACTGCATTTTGTCCTTACTCAAAATTAAATGATGGTTTTTTTGGAGGCTACAGCAAACACACTACAGTTGTTCCACCTTCTCATACCTCAAATGCACAAGAACATGCAACACTTTCCCTCTTCCCTGCAGTCTGCTATTCTCTCACTAAAAAAAATCTCGTACCATTCCTCCCAGAAATTTAATATTTATTACTATAACATTGCCAGATAAATAGTATATAAAATAATGTAAACTACAGAAAAACAATGTAAGCACACAAATCAATGGCTAACAACAGAATGTTATGTGTATGATGGGGAATACGAGTCTCAATGCTTTATGACAAAAAAAACTACAATGTCTTAGTCACTAAATGAGGAATGGAAAAGCTTATAGTTAAAAACAAAATCCTACAACAATAAAACTCTTCCCAAAATCCAAGCAATGTAGTTGTTCCAAGTGCTAAACACCTTTTTAAGAAACAAGACAAGACCTAAATTGGGAATGCTCTGATAATGGAAACAAGTCTTTAAACACCATGCTTCTTTCAATACCGTTTACAAGTGTTATTAGTCATAAAGAAGGTATAACGCTTCCTCATTTTAATAAAATTCTCATTATTATGTAATTATGATACCATTAATACAGATACCTTGTTCTTTCAATTTAGGGAGCAGCTTGTCCAATACCACCATTTTGCCACTGTTTGTAACAAGATGCATGTCTGTTGTGTAAGGTGGGCCAGGTTCGGCTCCATCAAAGAGATAGGGATGGTTACAGCATTTCCGTAACTGCATCAGAATGTTCAACAACCTCATTTTGTCCATCTTCCCTGCAGAATTTAGTATATCTATATCCTTCATTAGTATCCGAGTATACCTATTAAGAAGAAAAATATTTTAAGGATACTCAAATCTTGTTATCAGTTTTTCCACCTCAACCCCAAAATACCTGTACAACACATATCATCAACTTCTAATTCCCCCTTCCCAACCTTAACTCTGAAGTATCTTTAAACCTTGAGTGCACACTAAGAATTTAGCCATCATTCTACAGGCATAAGAAATCTGTCTAAACACCAGTTCCACAATCCTCAACATTCTGAACAAAATTACTCAATAAAGGTTTAAGTAATTCCAATTATGGGGCATAATAAATTGCTCAAGACTATTTCAACAAAATTAAAGTTCATCACTATGTTTACCTAAAAAATCTAAATGTCTTCAACTAACATTGACCAATGGCTTAGTTCTGTACTTGAGGGCCACTCAAAAGCATCCTTCAAAGTTCTAAAGAATCTGGGATGACTCACTTTCAACAGTGGTTTTCTCTTGTTCAAATAACTGCCTAGTTTTCCAAATTATACTTAAATATGCATATATAGATGCATTTACATACACATATGTGTATGTATATATGTATATAAATCCTTCAAACATTTGGAAGACACTGAAGGAGATCCGCTATTTCCCAGTTGAGTGCCTAGTCCTCCATATGCTCATATATATCCACATACACCTCTCAGTTCTTTTACCAAAAGCTCCATCCTCTTGCAAATATTTAACCAAATTAAGAACTGAATATACTTTAGATGTAGTATGGCCAGTCCAAAAAGGTGGAATATTACTTCCCTCTTGTGGATTACTACACTTCTACAGTTACTTCATTCTTTGAGCCTCATGTTTTCTAACTACTTTAAAAAAAATATCCCTAACACTAGATCAGTTTTTCAGACTTTTATTAGATTTCATGGATTAGAAAATCTAGTGGAGGGAGAAGAGGTGGAGGGGATGATGGAAAGTAAATAAGAAAAAAAACCAACTACTAAGATTTCAACTGGCTATATTTATCCTACCCAAAATTAACCATTAACTTGTTCTGAGTCTTAATTTGAGTGAATTTAGTTTTATGAGAAAAATGTAACTATCAAAAGCCTCCATCACTCTAGCCTAATTAACTCAATACTTACAAGTTCAAAGTTAAACCATTCCTCTGGGCCTCACCACCTTTCTTTCTTTAAAACAAACAAAACCTAACAAACCCAAACACAGAACCTTAAAATGTTTAATTTTACTTTTTTTGACTCGTAAACCTCATATCCTGATTCCGTTAGCTAGTAGATTCATGATTTCACCTCATTCATATAAGATAAACAAGCCTACGGTAATTTTTTTCAAGATATTGCAAGTCAAAGTTAATGAATGAAAATAATAATTATTATTATTATTATTATTATCAGACGACATACCATTCCCTTTGCATTTTGCTGAGACCCACATAGATTTTTACTTCTTTCTTTGGAGGCAAACTTTTTTCAACATCAGCCTTTATTCGACGAAGCAGGAATGGTCGCAAAACCTGAATGGAAAGAAGTTCTTATTGTTGATATTCTTTGATTTGTTGTTGTTTAATGCCAAGTTCTAGGCGAGCTCTGGTGGCAACTGTAATCTCAGAGATGCACAGTTCAAATGGAGGGACAGGTCCTTGGAGAGGGACATCATGCTTGGGAGGGTGGAGGGACAGCGCAGGAGGGGAAGACCCTCTATGAGATGGATTGATTCGGTGACTGGGGTAATCAGGATGGGTGTGTCAGAGGCAGTGCGGTTGGCGCAGGATAGAGCAGGTTTTAGGGCTGTTGTGCATAGGGTCGCTATGAGTCGCAAACGACTCAACGGCACATAACAACAACAACAACAACAACAAACCCATGGATGACCCTCTGGCAGGTTTTCAGAGGCAATTAACTGCACAAGAGGAGACTGCCCATCCTTCTCCTGCAGAGGAGACTAGTGGGATTCAGACTGCATGCCTCCGGAATTATAATGCAGCTTCTTGCCATTAGGCCACCAGTACACATGTAATACTATTTGAAGACTTCAAAATCACCTCTGTTATGTCCAGCAACTTTTTTTTTCAGACTTGTCTTTTCAAACTGTATAAAAATTACTACATGGTTTCTGAAAAGTGTTGATATAAACAATTTCTTGGTGTATATATATTTAGTATATACTTTCTGTATTCTTATAAAGTATCAAAACAATAGTATAAAGATAAAGCTTCCAAGTCATTGCCTTTCAGATTTAAAGCCAACAACTAGTAAACAGATTATATAACATTTAAGGAACAGTGAGATCTACAAAAGAGGCCTTTGTTATGTTTTTCAAATTGTAATATATCACATCTAAAGTATATAAATTGTTGTGTGTACAATTTAATACATTGTCATAAAGTGCAAATATTCATGTCATAAAGTGAAAATTCATTTAAACAGACATGCTAGAAATCCTTTCTGCCTAACTCCCAGTTATCTTCCTTTTCCTCTACAGGGATAAGGAAGCAAAAGGCAGCACAGGTTAATTCTGCCTATTACTTTAACTTCATATATGCAGAATCATAAAATATAGGCTCCATTTTGTTTGAGTCATACTCATGTTTTGTGCAGTTCATGTGTTAATAAAATAGTAAATTTTAAAGTATCAAACAAACTGACCTTTCAAATCTTCATTAGATTAAAAAAGCAATATATACATACCAAAATTATTAAAAATTGAGAAAAATAATCAGGACCACTTCTCTAAATATAAGCACGTAAGAAAACTATTATGGTGCTAACCAACACTAGATTTTCAGCCTCACTGGTCATCCCTCTGTAACTTTGTTAAATGTAGCTGGATGAATAAACACAGGTGAACCCAGAGGAAAAAAATCCACCTACCTAGCAAACAAACAAAATCTAAACTTGTTAAATTTATTACCATATAAACTTTTTTTGGAACATAGTAAGGGAAATGACTAAGCATTTTGCAGATATTCACAGAATTATGGAAAACAAATATAACAAAGATTACACATCTTTACGTATTTCCAGTCATATTTCCCAGCCATCTCTTTCATGACAAGACCATAGAAATTAAGGAAGTATCTCAGGGTGAAAAATGAGGACAGAGTAGAGAAAGAACTGTCAGGCTGTCTGCCCTAAAGTGATTAGCATCTCCATGCTACTCTCTGCATAAAGTAAACAGCAGTATTAAAAGTAGCAAATTCTGCTGTGTTATCTGTTTTGGTTTGTTTATTTGACCTGTATCATTACCAATTTATTAACAAAATCTAAAGAAATAAAGTAGAAATGCAAACAAGTTCTGTCTCACTTTTAACCCATAAAACTATAGATACAAATCACAATCCAAATAGAATACAAAGATGTGTCAAATGTTATCTAAATGGAAATAAATTAATCCAAATTGGGGGGAAAAAATCCAAATTAGATGCAAAGATGTTTGAATGACATCTAAACTGCAATAAAGATGACAAAGAGATTATTAGAGCTCTGGTAGGTAGCCTAGTGGGTAAAGAATTGCACTGTCAACCTAAAGACACACAGTTCTAATCCACCAGCTATTCCTTGGGAGAAGGACTGTCAGTATCTGTCTGGTGCCATTTAGTCTGCAAAAACTGGCTGGAAGGTCAACTATGGGTCAGTTCTAATTAGATACATAAAATAACGAAAAGATTATTATCCTAGTTCAAATATGTAACAGAACAATAGTTGGGTCCAAATTTATGTGTGTGTACTAAGCCGAAGGTGGTATAGCACTGGTCTGTGCGTTGCTGTACAGAGATAACTCGTGGTTGCTGTGATGTTGAAGCCTGTGACAGTGATGTGCCAATCGTGGTAATGGGCACCCATGGTGGACAGTGTTGGCTGGAGCTTCCCGACTAAATCAAGCCTGGAAGCAGGAGCGGCATCCACTTCCAAAATGGCTTGCCTCTGGAAACTCTATGTATGAACAGTGCTCAGGCTGTTCGTTCATAGGGTTGCTATTAGTCGTCTACGACTTGACGGCATTAAACAACAACAACAACATATTTAACTTTAAAAAAAAAAAAAACAACGTGTTCAAGTATCCTCTTTAAGGCACTGCACTGTGCAAAGGATATAAACACAAATATATTAACTGCTTTTGATCTTGGGGAAACTCTGTGATAATAAAGTTCTGATACTAAGATAATTTAAGACGAACATATTCAAGGGGTATCTAGACTAGTCTCAGGCTGGGTGCTCAGCTGTGGTAGTATCGCCACTGATACTACTGGGTCTTGGGATAACTGATCAATGAAAAGAGCTGATGGGAATACTCTAAACATAGCACACAGAAATTTTTAAAAGATAAAAAAATGGGACTAGCCTAACATTTACAGAAAACTGAAAAGTGACAAGGGAGTTAGTAATTCTAATGTATAAAAGCATACTATGAATACAACAAAGTAGAATTATCTGATCCTAATACCAAGCTTTCAAACATTATGCTTTTTTTTACTGTTGCTTATTAACAGCTAAAAAAAAATCCCAATAACATTTCCCACCACATTCTCACTAGAAACTACTGAGTACTATTCTAAAATACTTACCATATGAAGCCTCTCAACCAGTTTTTGATCCCCAAGGCAATTGTTTGTATCAAACCATGAATCAAAGTCCTAAATTAACAAAACAAAACCAGCTTAAGATGAGACGAAAATAATATTAACAATACTTTACTATTCCAGGTAAAACTTCCAGAATTGTTCAAGTTGTAAGCCACAAAAGTCATTTAGCCTGGACCACTATCATGTATAATAAGCTTTATTGTTAACTTTATTGTTAGCAATGAATTCTAGAATTAGCCATGAAAATGTCATTACTTCCTAAACATTTTATTCCCCCAAAACAAGATGACAAGTTTCACAATGAAAATAAAATAGTTAGAAAGCTAGTTTTAGGCAAGTACCTTAAAAATTATTATTGGAGAAAAACATAGTTTCCTCACACTCTCACAAAAGTTTAAATTAAATAAAATGAACTTAAAACACATGATAGTTTGTTTACTAAAACAACTCACAATTCTCAAATAGGTTTCCACAATAATAAAAGTAAAACCAAGGCAGACAGTACATTATCCTCCACACAGGATTTGAGCATAATGTCTTTATCTCCTGAAGACATTCATTAACTATTTGCTCTGGTATTTTTAAACTAAAAATTAACTAACTATGGTATTTCTAAACTAAGCATGAATTCATCATTTACTGAAACTATGCTTTTAGCTTTGAGAGATTAAATTAATGAAATGGTCACAAAGAATATAAAATCTCAGAGACAAAAATATGTAAAAGGAGATTTAATGTTGCTTTCTGATATTATTTTTTATTTTAGCAAGTTTGTATTTTAATTTCTCTATTCTTTTAAAATAATCCTTAGTATAATAAAACTAGCATCTTTTAAGAACTATATATAAATGTACTAATGAGACACTCTTCAGACTAATACGCACGCATCCTCAAACTGTGAAAAACAAATGCTCAAAATCAAACTCTAATCCAGCAAAACATGGCAATTAATAACAGCATTTCTTATAATACGTATTATGCTCCCAGGTATAACTAACAGTTCAAAGAGCCAATTAAGCATTTCTGCTGTGTAAAATAATCTAAAGAAGTACAAAGCAGTTTCTATTTATTAGGTTATAATGTAAATAATCCATCAGGTGAAATCCATGTGTCTAGCCTAGCCTGTGTTTGTTTCTTATAAAAGGTATTTGCAATGAATAAGTCATTAATTGTGCAAAATTCTATCATTCTATCTCCAGCTTCATTTCTGTCACAAATTACATGTTTTCCAATAGCTGATCCTTCTTCTTAATTCCCAACTTTTGCATTCCAGTCACTCATTATTATTAATGCATCTTGATTGAACGTTTGATCAATGTCTGACTGCAAAAGTTGGGAAGAAATCTTCTATTTCCTACTCTTTAGCTCTGGCTGTTGGTGCATATATTTGAATGATGGTGGTATTCACTGGACTTCCTTGTATATGTATGGATATTATCCTGTCACTCAAAACATTGTATTTCAAAACAGATCCAGAAATTATTTTTTTTAACTATGAAAGCAACCCCATTTTTTCTCACCTTTTCATCTCCAGCATAATAGATCATATAATCCTCTGACTCAAAATGTCCCATGCCAGTCCATCTCATTTTGCCAATACCTAATATGTCAATATTTATGTGTTTCATTTCCTTCTTAACAATATCCAATTTTCCAACATTCATGATTCATACATTCTGTGTTTTAATCACTAGCAAGGAATTGCTTACAGCTGTTCTTCCTCCTATTTCTTTCCATATTGTGGGCTCAGCCTCAGTTGCCATATCTGCTAGTCTAAGTGTGCTTTGTTGTACATAGAGTTTTCAAAGGCCTGTTATTTTGGAAGTGGATGGCCAATCCTTCTTCCTAGTCTGTCTTAATTTGATTGCTCAGATTTAGAACATTATCTGACAGGCACATATTTTACAGAGAAGAGCAGATTAAAGATTTTTTTCCCAGTAGCAGAAAAAAACCCAATAGATTCCATATTGTCCCCACTCTTGCCAGGTGTGTTTTGAGCCACTCATTGCCCTGCTCCACCAACATTTTCTTGAGCCACTCACTGCCCTGCTCCACCAGCATTTTCATCTACTCTCACCTACTCCATTCAACATCAATCTCTCCTACCCAGCCCTTGATGTGACGGTCTATATGTCACTCTTTCCGGGCTACTGTGATTCTTAACAAGTATATAGAGTCACTGTACCAAAAGGAATTGGTATACACAGAAGAATTTTATGAAACAACATATGAGCAAGAGCCTATGGTGATGAAGGAAGAAGTTCAAGCTGCTCTGAAAGATGTGGCAAAAAAGAAAGGCCCAGGAATTGATGGCATACTGATTGACATATTTCAACAAAAAGATATACTGCCCTGGATGTGCTCATCAAGTTGTGCCAAGAAATCTGGAGGACAACCACCTGGCCAACTGACTGGAAGAGATCTTTATTTGTTCCCATTCCAAAGAAAGGTGATCTGACAAAGTGTGGACATTATTAAACAATATCGCTGATATCACATGCAAGGAAGACTCTGCTGAAGGTTATCCAAAACTGACTGAAACAGCACATCAACAGAGAACTGCCTGAAGTGCAGGCTGGATTTAGAAGAGGCAATGGCACTAAGGATATTATAGCTATATTAATGTCAGATGGATCTTGGCTGAATGCAGAGTATCAGAGGAATGTCTCTCTGTGTTTCGTTGACTATACAAAGGCATTTAACTATGTGGATCACAACAAACTGTGGCTGACTCTGAGTAGAATGTGAATCCCAGAACACTTGATTGTGTTTATGTGAACACTTGATTGTGTTTATGTGAAACCTATACTTGGACCAGGAGGCAGTCATCAGACAGAGCAAAGAAACACTGCGTGGTTCAAAATTGGGAAGGGTGTGGGTCAAGGATGTGCCCTATCTCCACACATTTTCAATATACATGTGGAACAGATTATCTAGGAGGCTGGGCTCTATGAAGACAAGTAAGGCATCAGGACTGGAGATAGGCTCATCAACAATCTGCGTTATGCAGATAACACGACCCTGCCTGCTGAAACTGAGGAGAACCTGAAGCACTTTCTGCAGGTCAAGGACTGCAGCTTTCAACATGGATTGAAGCTCAACATCAAGAAAATGAAGATTCTCACCACTGTGCTGACTGGCAACATCATGATAGATGATGAAGAGATTGAGATTGTTGATAGCTTCAGTTTGCTTGGCTCTACAATCAACACTCTTGGTATCAGCAGCCAGGAAATTAAGAGACAAATTGCACTGGGAAAGTGTGCTGTCAGAGACAGCTTCAAAGTACTGAAGAGCAATAATGTCAGTCTGGAGACTAAGGTGCACCTGATACAGGCCATGGTCTTTACAATTACTTGCATCAGAGAGCTGGACAATGACTAGGGATGATAGAAGGAGAGTTGATGCCTTTGAGCCTTGGTGCTGGAGAAGAGTATTAAATATACCATGGACTGGTAAGAGAACAAACACGTTCATCCTGGAGAGGGTGAAGCTAGGCTGCTCCTTAGAGGCAAGGATTCTGAAGCTTGGTCTGACATACTTTGGACATGTTCAAGATGTTCAAGGCGGGATCAATCCTTGGAGAGAGACGTCCTGCTTGGGAGGGTGGAGGGACAGCCCAGGAAAGAAAGACCTTCAATGAGATGGACTGATTCAGTCACTGGGGTAATGGGGATAGGTGTGTCAGAGACAAGAAGATTGGCCAAGTGATAGAGTAGGGTTTAGGGCTGTTGTACATAGCGTCTCTATGAGTTGTAGGTGACTCATCAGCACACAACAATGTATTTCACCAAATGTGAAGGCCTTGCCTTTTAAGCAGGCAATGGGCACTTTATAAATTCACTGGAGAAAGACTTTTAAAAGCAGCACCAAGCATAAGAGGACAACCCAGAGTCACTGAAACAAAAGTCAGAGCAGTATGATTATCAACTAGAAATGAGAATTCATGCCATTCCAGAGGAAAAATATATCAAAAATTAGTTTAAAGCTAGAAGTCATAAAAGTAAATTCTCAGAATCCACAGACATTTTACATTAGGCTAACTACCAAGAAGTATGGAAATAAATAATTATTTTATTAACTCCAATAGTTTTAGAAAGCAGGTCAATTCTATTATAAAAACATACATAGTGCTAGGCAAAATATTATCCTAATTCTAGGCAGAAAACAACTAAAAATACTCACATCAGCTGAATTAAAAACATCCGGCAACAAAAAATTAAGAAGAGACCAGAGCTCATGCAGATTGTTCTGAAGAGGTGTTCCAGTTAATAATAGTCTATTTGTAGTCTTGAATTCCCTCACTATTTCTGACAACTGAAAGAAAGAACCAAAACATTATTGCAGTATTCTGTATACTGATAAAATCCTTAAAGACAAATAAGATTTCCACATCTAAATAAGAAGTTACCTTAGATTTTTCATTCTTTATCCTGTGAGCTTCATCTATAACTAAATACCTCCAATTAAATTTTTTGAACACAGACTTCTCTTTAATAAGCATCTCATAAGATGTTACACATACATCCCATTCTCCTGGTAATAAAACATCTCTGACAAAAGCAGCCTGTTTGGCAAAAGAGAAAAAAAAATTAATTTATGCAGAAATTAGCTGTTCATTAAATATACCGACATGTTATCTAACATAACATGTAAAAGACAGGGTAAAAATACCATATAGGGTTCTCTCTCACAGTCACAGAATAGGAAGAGACTTATAGCTGACCCTCCTCAATGGGATTCTAAGGCTGTAAATCACATGGGAGGAGATTCTCATCTTTCTTCCACAGAGTTACTAACTGGATACAAACAGTCAGAGAGGTGAGGCCTTTGGCTTAACAACACAACTCTCTACATACTACTCCATCATTGCTCCCCCATATTTTTTAAGACAATAGTTTAACAATATGCAAGCACTGAGAACCAGCTCTCACTATTATGGGCCACTGAGTGGGAACCAACTCAGAGCCAACCTCTTTCTAGAGCAGATTTTCAGAGACAATACAGTGCACACAGGAGACAGTTCAGCTTTCACCAGCGGAACAGCAGGTAGACTTGAACCACATGCTTTCAGGTTGGTAACTCAACTTCTTATCACTAGACTATTATCAGCTCTAGCACCTACACAATTAATGTCATTAATTGTTCAAATGTCCAAGTCTTTTAATAAAAATATGGCATCTCAGTTAATCATGACTAAGTTAAAACGTGTTCTTGAAATTTCATCAAGTCCTGAAGTTCTCAGGAGACATGTTTAAACAAAAATTATACTAAAAATGGAATTAATAATATTTAAAAAGGAAGAATTGAAGATTAGGAAACAGTGTCATTCCTTTAAGACTTTATCCCACAACTTTTTCCACAAAGTAGTCAATGAATATGAATGTCAAGAAAATAACAGAAATAGAAGGTCTTCCATTATATGAATAAATTTTTAGATCTCAATTATAGATTCCCAATTTTGGTACTATTTTCAAAAGGATTTGTGATAACGTGACATGATGTAAATAAAAAGCATCCCTATACTGACTCAATCTATTTGTTGGAGTGTCTTAATACTAGCATACACAGAAACCTCATATCCAAAGCATCTTTTAAAAATAAAATCCTCTGAAGAAAAACAAAGACTTGAAATAATAAAATTACAAAAACAGAGAAACAAACTCTATTCTTAAGAGTTGAATATAGTCTATATGAAATATAATTCTTAACCATCAAGGTACATTATTAAATTAAAAATATTTATAAAAAGCAAATTTACTATTGGATCCCTTTTTCTAACTCCTCACACAATGGGCTCAACTGTATCAGAGATGATGTGGATGGCAGAGGAGATGGCAGAATTAAATCTGGCTGTTCACAGGGTTACCAGGAGTCGTACTCAATGGCACCTAACAACACAACCTTTTTAATTTCATTCTTTTAACATAAAAAATTAAATACTTGATACTTACTCTTTGTTCTTTATCTCCTATCAAACAAACAGATCTAAGTGTTGGTACCCATCTCTTGAATTCACTCATCCAATTGTGTAATGTAGATTTAGGAACCAAAACCATATGAGGGCCAGGAATGTTTCTATAGTGTTTCATGTATCCAAGAAGAGAAATTGTTTGAAGAGTCTTTCCCAGACCCTAAAAAAATTGAGAATAATCACATAGAAATAAAAAAGGTAAAAAGTTTCTCATAGTTACAACTTCTGACGTAGTAGACAGGAAAAACTATGTATTTTCAACAACTAATGTATAAGAACTAAATTATGTGTTTAGTTTTAAGTGTCAGGTCATTTCTTCTTAGAAAGTCTTGAAGAGGTTCTATCATCAGTCATAATCTCCGTAAGGCTGAGCAAATAATATTCCAAAGTTCAAGCAGCAGAACTGGAATTGAAACCACTTTCTTCTTCCCTCTTTTAACTATCCAACTTTTTTTAACTTAAATTAAAAGAAGCACTAACTAATAAAAAGTAACTTATTATTTCAAAATGTATGTAGCAAACTAAGAATTATCTCCCTAGAAAATACTACAGTTGAGAAAATAAAACATCTAATGAACTCATTTAGAGTTTATAGAAGCAGGTAATATATTCAAATTAGTATCAGTTGTTTGTTCTTAACTGCATAAGCAGAGTCAACATTTCATAAAAGTTAACCAAAAGTTTATTTCCCAATATGTACTTTTCACAATTTCTTGCACTTTCACAGATAATTCACAACTTAAGATCTTATTCAGCTCGAAAAAAATCTGTAAAAAACTCAATAGTCCAAAATATTTTAAAAAATATAGTCTTAGGAAAAAAAGCCCAAGTACCAATTACATACCATTTCATCAGCAAGGATACCATTGATGCCATTCTCATATAAAGAAATGAGCCAATTTAATCCTCGGACCTGGTAATCTCTTAATTTACCCCATTTTACATCTGAGAAGAAAAAAAAAAATTTATAAATCCTTTTATTTCATTTATTTCCTAAACATAATGTTTTTATTTCTTACTTTGGGCAAAGTTATAGAAATCATATTGATTTTTCTCATAAATTCATTCATAAACATTTTGTGGATCAAGCATTATCATTAATATCACTTGCAAGCAAAATGCTGCTGAATATTATCCAAAAATATCTGGAACAGTACACTGATAAGAGAACTGCCAGAAGTTCAGGCTAGAATTAGAAGAGGTCATTGCAGCAGGGATATCACTGCATATGTCAGATGGATCCTAGCTGAAAGTAGAGAATACCAGAAGAATGTCTATTTGTGTTTTATTTGCCTATGTGAATCAAAACAAATTATGGCTAACTAACAATAATGAGAGTCTCAGAACACTCAACATTTCAAAATTAGGCTCACGTGAAACCTATGCGCAGACCAAGAGACTATCACTGAACAGAGTAAGGGAACACTGCATGGTTTAAAAGTAGGAAAGGTATGCATTAGGGCTGTCTCCTTTCTCCATACTTATTCAGTCTGTATATGAGCAAATCATTCAAGATGGACTTTATGAAGGATGTAGTGGTTAGGATTTGAGGAAGACTCATCAATAACCTGCATTAAGCAGATGACACAACCTTGCCTGCTTGAGAGTGAGGACTTAAAAACACTTGCTACTGCATAAGATCAAAGTCTACAAAGACACTAACCTTAAATATGGATTGCATCGTACCATGAAGATCATAACAAAAATCCTCACTACTGGGCCTAAAACTATCATCAAAGTAATATCATAGTAAGTAGAAAAGATAAAAATGATCAGTGTTTCATCTTAAACTTGGATCCCTTGGTATCTACTAATAAAGAAATCAAAAGACATACTTCTTGTTGTTGTTGTTATGTGCCATCAAGTCGCGTGCGACTCATAGCGACCCTAAGTACAACATCCCTAAACCCTGCTCTGTCCTGAGCCAATCGCAGCGTCTCCAACACACCCATCGCAATTACCCCAGTCACTGAATCAATCCACCTCATAGGGGGCCTTCCCCT
>NW_006399803.1:10355752-10417555 GCF_000299155.1 Elephantulus edwardii
CAGGGCAGCATCTGTTAGCTGAAATATGTCAATTGGTATACCATCTATTCCTGGGGCCTTATTTTTTGCTACTACATTAGCAAAATCTGTTGTCAAAGACTTCTCTCAAAATACTGAGGAGAAATGATGTCAATCTGACGACCAAAGTGCTCCTGAGTCAAGCCATATAATCACTTGAAATGCATCATCTATCTGAGAATTGGAAAGTGACTAAGGACAACAGAAGAATCAATGCCTCCGAATTGTGATGTTAGAGTAAAATACTGACTATCCCATGGACTAGCAAAAGAACAAACAGGTATGTCACGGAGAAAGTAGAATCAGAGTGTTCCTTAGAGACAGGGATGGTGAAGTTTTGTCTCACACATTTTGGGCATATTATTAGGTCACTCCTTAGAAAGGGACATTATGCTTAGAAAAGTGGAGGGCCAGTGAAAGAGAGGAAGTTTCTCAGCAAGATAGACTGACCCAGTGACTGTCGAAATGGGGTTGAGTGTCAGAGGTGCTGTTCATAGGGTCACTAAGAGTCATACTAGACTCGATGGCTTCTAGCAACAATAGTCCATTATGCCATGAATGGTTAGAGAGTGAGTATCACACTCACTGTCAACAACATTCTAAAGATCTACCCACAGTACAACAATGGCAATGATAAAATAACACCCCAACATCTACAAAAAACCCCAATAAAATTATTCAAAATCTATGGACTAACTTTGAGTTGTGGTGCTGGAGAAGAGTGCTGAATATACCATGGACTGCTAGGAGAACAAACAGGTTCGTCCTGGAGAGGGTGAAGCCAGAATGTTCCCTGGAGTCAAGGATTCTGAAGCTTCAGCTGACATACTTTGGGCATGTCTCAAGGAGGGACTGGTCCTTGGAGAGGGACATACTGTTTGGGAGAGTGGAGGGACGGCGCAGGAGAGGAAGACCCTTGATGAGATGGATCAATTCTGTGAGTGGAGTGGTGGGAATGAATGTGTCTGAGATGGCGCGGTCGGCACAGGATAAAACGCTGTTTAGGGCTCTTGTACACAGGGTCGCTATGAGTTGCAAACGACTTGATGGCACATAACAACAACAACAACATGTACTAACCACAAAATTCAATGAAGAAGAAATTGATTCAACTCCACAACCTAAAACTGACACAATCTATATGCACTATAATTACTGCTGATTGGATTGCCAGAGCTGGAAACAAAAAAAGGATCAGTAGTTAGAAAACATGGTCTTGGGAAGAGAAAAGATGCTGGGTAAAGTATAACATAATTTTGCATTAATAATGACCTATCACTGCAAGCTATCTTTTTTCTGAACAACACAGACTACTTCAGCACATGGAATAATCATGAACCAGATACTCATGCTTTGAAGGAATTAGAGAAAAAGACTAGGAACTGACGAAATGCCAACAGAGATATTTCAACATAAAGCTGCAACACTGGAAACACTCATTTGCCTAAATCAAGAAATATGGGAGCACCAGATGCTCTGCCGGGGAAGGAGGGACAATGTCCTCCTGTACCAGTCAGATCTGATTTGACGGTACACAAAAATAAAATAAAATAAAAAAAAATAAAAAAAAACCAAAAAACAAACCAACCAAAAAAACCAAACTGAGCCCATTATTAAAAAAAAAAAGAAAAAAGAAAAAAAAGAAATATGGGAGACCATTATCTCATCAACCACTGGCTGGTAGAGTTCCATTCCAGAGAAGGGATACTCAACAGAACATAGACATTATTAACCAATACAAGCAATAATATGCAAGAGTTAATGCAGAAAGTAATTAAACAAAAACATCTTCAACAAAATGGGCTGACAAAATGGTTCCAACAAAAGGATGACATAGTGAGGACGGCACAAGGACAGGCAGTGTTTCATTCTTTGTTGTATAGGCTCATTACTGAGTTAGAGATACAGTATCTAACTACAATGCACCAGAGGTAGTTGCTGTCTGGAATTAAATAGGAGATTCTGGATATGGAAGATAATCAAGTGAAGGAAGAACACAGGACTGTATGCATTAAAGTAGCCAATGAGTTCCTGTATCCATCTGAGTACCATCACAGTCACTCAGTTCCTTTGTTATCCATATACTAACCCCAGATAATCAATTGAGTGTTTCACTTTTCCTAAACACCTAGAAAAGTAGCTCTGCTGACTTAGTGATAAGGAGCTTTTGGTCAAATCAAACATACATGGTTAAAATGCACCAACTAGTCTACAGAAGAAAGCTGGGCAATCTCCCCCAGCTAATAAGCTTGTTCTGATTCAACAACACCTACTCAAGTACATGCATTATAATTATGTGGTATTTTGAATGTTAACCAATGCTACAGAAAGCAACTCACAAAATGGGACTCTAAGAAAGAAATTATCCAAATAATCCAATTTCCCTCCTACAAAGGAGAAAACAAAAACTGAGGACTCCATAGTCAAAAGAAAACTTTAGATTCCTGTCTGGCTGAGGTTCAATTTTTCAACAGTTTGAGGTTACAGTAATTAAATAACAAACCCAAATTTCATAGACCTATTAACCTTTAGAGCATTTCTGGTGCCTTAGTGGGTAAGGAGATATGTAACCAAAAAGCAGACAGTTCAAATCCACCAGCTGCTCTGCAAGACAAATATGGACAATCTCCTCTTACGCAATTTACAGCCTTTGAAAAACCCACTGGAGAGTTGCATAGAAGTCAATTTCAACCCAAAAACTACAAAAAAAAAGCTTTAACCTTTAAAAATTTTATCAGTCATCAGGGGTCAGGGGGAAAATGCTAGGCTTAAGACAAAAAGGACATTTCTGTGCCACCAATCAAAAATATTTATAGACAAAATTAAACTTAGTCAAATATGTGGATCTTTTTTAAAAAAAAAACATTAAAACAAATATACTTTACAAAAAAGTCCAACTATAAAAGCATTAGGTGATAAGTAAAAAAGTACAACTTTTTAAAAAAACCCACATATTTCATTTCCTTACTGGATCAAATATAAGGCAAAACACCATTCCTAGTTGATAAAAGTATGTATGTAGATAAAATAAGAAACAAATATAAAGACATTTTATACAGTTTTAAAACATAGTTTCACTACTTCACTACACTGCATCATTGTCATCTTTTGTGGGGGAGGGGGAAACCTGAGGTTTATATCACAATCATCAATTTTAAAAGAAAATTTCGCCATACAATTACACCAAAGACAAAATTCATAAATTCTATAAAGATTTCAATAACTAAATCAACTAATAAAACATTTAAACATTATGTAATAAAATAAAGCATACATGATGGAGAGTCTTCAAATCGAGTGCACACATTAGTTGCTTTGGAGCTTTCTGTTAATAGTTCTTCATCTTCTTCTTGCTCTGTTCTACGGTGTCGGTAGCTGTTAAGTTTAAAACAAATCCACTGATTTAAAATGAGCTTTAATTTTAAATTTTGGTTTTAATTTCAATTACTGTCACAATTTATGCCAAGTGTCATAATGGCTCCACAGTATTTTTTTAGTCATATAAAGTAAGCGTACATTTTAGAATCTAAAATATTAAATCTACAAAGTTTTATAAACTCAATTGAGGGGTCTAAACCTAAAGAAACCTTACATGATCAGGAAGCCTAATAATTTGCACACACATTTGGCTAAGGGGGGAAAAGACAGCTCCAAGAATTTTACTTTTAAAACTCTAATTTTGTCTTGAGAAAGAAGAGAGGAGCCGCCGTGGCCTGGTTTGCGGTGTGAGATTGGTAGCCGTAGTTCTAGTTCCGGTGACTGGGATCCATATCGTGGGCATTTGATGCTCAATCTCTCCCCCCCCCCCCCCAGCAGGCGCACGTTCTTTTGTGCCTAGGGGAGAGCCAGCTCTTCCTCTGGGAGATGAGTTTGTCCAGCGTTAGGGTACGCTCTGGGTGTTCATGCTATGCTGGAGGCTCCTGGCCACCAATCTAATAATCCTCTCCTGCCAAAGCACCAGTGCAGTATCCAGAAGTGAGACTCCAGGATGCTCCACTGGCCCCTGGCAGAAACAAATGACTGCAGAGAAGACCCGCCCATTGTGGAGGGAACACAAGCATAGCACAGGGGGGTACCTACAGAAGCCTGGAGACTAGGATGAGGCAGGAGCCCTTCGCGTCACCTTTAAGGGTGGCAAGATCGGCACTGGTGGCAGCGGATCTTCCGTAACCATCACCATTCTCATTGAGTACCAACCCCTGACTGCTCTAACTGGTCACAGGTGGAGGTAGTTGTCAATTGTCTGCACACTACCCAGTCCACGAGTGTGTCTTCAAGGGTAGAGTAATGAGACTCTCCTTCCTCCTTCGCACTCACAGTATCAGACACAAAGACAGTCACAGTGAGGAGCTCGCCCCTCTCCTTCCTCCAGCCTACGGTCTGCCTCCCCTCTCCTCTAATGTCTAAGACTCCCCTACAATAGATCCTTGTTTTTCTCCACTTTGCACATGATCTGAGCCAAATGGTTGGATCTTGACCGATTCATTAATAGGGTGGCAATGGTGGAGTAAAGGATGAGGAGTGTGAGGACTGACTGCTGTAGATACCAAGGACTGTTTTCCTTCTTGGCCACTTCAAGTTTCCTATGAGCAACCGCTTTATGTTTGAGACAGGCCTTCCATGTGCTAATTCTTGACCAAGAAATTTTAGTTGCTTTTGATCTAATTAAGACTTCTTTCTTTTATGGAACCATGCATCTTCATTTTCCCTCTTCCCACCCAGGAATCTTGACTTTAAAAATCACCCTCACCCCTCATTACTCAGTCACAAATACTAATCTGACTGCACCTGGCTTGTGTTTTCTATGTCATCAGCTTTGTTGTTTCTCTGCAAGAAACTTGGTATGATAAAAAAATGCCTGCAATTTGCCTTTAAGATGGACTTAAGAAAACGTTTTGACTTATGAAAGCCATAATGTAACTACGTTGGCTTTGATGTCAGGGACAACTAAAGGGATTTCTAAACAGTTAAAATTTTTGATGGAGTAAAGCTTTGAGTTTTTGCTTCAATCTGGTACTTAATTGCTAGTGGTGATGTTCTAAATGACAAAGTTAAAAAGTAACTTCAATATAGTCTATATGTTTACAGATAGTATCACTTGCTTTCTAAAGATGTTCTTCTTTTGGCATTATTTAAAGTCATCAGCTGAATTTTTTTGTTCCTTTGGTTTAACAAAAGTAAGTTTCAACACTCAACCTATTTTCCATATTTAGTAAACCATTTTAAACGGAAAAAATACCCACCAAAAACTGTCATTTTACCCAAATTCTGAAAAACAGCAACCTAAGAGCTTAAGTAGTGACTTTAACCAAGGAATTATCAGAATTAAGAAAAAAGCTTTTTAAATGTCTGGACTCCATCTCTAGAGTCAGATACATTGCCTAAAAAGCTAACTTTCTTCAGCCATAATAATGCCAAGTTTCTTAATATCTAAACAATCCAATTTATTAAACTTACTACCCAATTCTGAATCTTTCAACTTTATATCCTCTATCTTTAACAAATATGAACTAAATTGGAAAACAGCAAATTGTTCCACTACTGTAACTTCTACATTTATTTTATGTTTTTCCCATTTTTAAAATTCATTCTTTATTGCACATTTTGCTCTCTCCCTCTTATTTTATACTTTAGATTTCCATCCAGAAAGTCATCTAGTAGTTACTTTCAGTATTTGATTGACAATATAAGAAAGTACCTACGCTTTTCTTTTCACTTAATGCTGCTTCCCTCCAAAATAAAATGTTTAGTAATTTTCCCAGGAAAAAATGCAACTCAGTATGGTGGTTATAATCAATGGGCTCTTCTCATTATTAGTTATTGTCGAGTTGGCTGACTTAAGAGTAATCCTTACTACCAAAGAACAAAAACTTGTCCAATTCCGTGTCATCTTTACTATATAATACTTATTTGAAAATAAGTTAGTATAATTTTTTATTTAATTACCCTACACATATAGCAAGCAATACCCTTCCAAATAAACCACAGGTATTTAACAGAACCGAAATGATATTTTATTATTTTCTGTGTGTGGGTACTGTCAAATTGGATCTGACTGGTACAGATTGTGCCTCCTTCTCCAGCAGAACATCTGGTGGATTCAAACTGCGCATACCTCTGGGAATGCTGTGCAGCTCTTGCCATTAGGCCACCAGAGTGGCCCTGAAACTTTTTTAAATTAAATGATTTTAAGTCCCTACTACAAACTGCTTGCACTTTACTATGAAGCTTCAGACTGGTGGTTCAAATCCACCTACTTGTATCTTAGAAGAAAAGATTACTATACTTTGTCAAGAAAACTATACTGATACTGTATTGGTAATACTCTTATACGTGGAGTCACCAGGAGTAACAATAATGAAGTACACACTAATACTCACTCGCCAACTGATAACAAGTTCTGTTTTTCATCCTTTTTTATTCGTGGACGCCCCGGTTTCATCTTCAGAGGTGAAGTTGGGGTCTTCTGAGCAGCAGGCTGAATGAAATGTGCAAACAGTTCTGTCTGCTTTAATAAATACTCAAATCTATTTGCTCGGTCGGTTTGCTGCAAAAAAATTAAGACATATTTTATGACATTATCAGTAAAGCATTAAAATTAAAATTTCAGTATGCCTTGGAACAGTGAACTCTGGAACTAAACAAGAAGATATGGATATATGGAAAACTATTAAACACAGATATCTATGATTTTATATATATATATATCTATGATTACATACTGCATGATTCTACTTTTATCATATTCTGAAAATGAGTGACACAAAGCAGATCAGAGGTGGCAGAAGGCAAGGAAAGCAAAAGGGTAGGAATACATTTTTTTTGTTTGACAAAATTGCTTGATATCATAATGTAGTGATATTTTCATGGCTGATTATATATGACAAAATACTGTAGAATATAAACCACAGTATGTAAATTTTTTTTCACAGTATGTAAATTATACTTCAATAGTTGACCTTCAAAAAGTAAAGAAATCTTAGTAAAAACTTAAGACTCCGCACAAGTAAATTTATTCAGAAATTGGGGGAAAAGTGTTGATTGTTAAGGATGTACCAAATTTAATAAGGTATCAAGGTCGAAAAATACCTTCTAATTCACAAAATATTTACTAGCCCCAAAAGCAATCTCTTAATACTATTCCTATGTTTTATATCAATCATTCGTTAACTATTTGGGTATTCCCTAATATCACACCAATGAATGAAACAATTTTATTACTTTAAAAAATCCTTAAATCACTCCAAATGTCTTAAAATATTTTCCAAGGTTAAGTTAGAACCAAGCAGATCAAAAAATTATCTGAAATCCTTGCTATCTTCTACTGAAAATCTCTACAATATATTCAAATTTGTATCTAAAGATTCCTGTGAGAAATTTAAACATGAGATTTGAATAAGACAAAACTGGAACAAGAGAAGCAAATAAGTCAAAAAAGTAATACATGCAATAATAAACGAATGATAAAACAAAGAGACGGTGGGAAAAATAGTATTTATGAGATCAAACTTTAAAGACTACTGTTACAAAGGTACTGTCACAGGCAGTCTGGTATATAGAAAGAGGCCCTTTCATTCACTGAGATAGTACTAAGTAGGTCTATGGGATAAAGATAATGAATTTCAGTATGTGACATCTCCAAGTCTGACATGATAAGATTTAGAAGTGCTCTTCAAGCAAATAAAGGATCTGGGCTGAAAAGAAAGATTTCAGTTCAAAGACGGTAGCTGAAAGCCAGTGAAAAAGCTAAAAATGTCCAATAAAAATGTCTGGCATTTAAATAACAAAGAAATAAAGTAAACAGAATATCCACAAGGAGCAAAAAAATGTTAAGACTTTTTCTTTCTTTATACTCAAAAGATTTTTGAGAGGCCTATCATGAAGAATGAAACCAAAAATATACCAGAAAATTAAGAATTTACTACTTTAGCTAAACTATAAAATAGAGATGATAAACTTAAAGCAGACAGTGAAAAAAAGGGACTAGGGTATCAAAAAAACCTCAAACTCATTGAAGTCAGGTCAGACCAGACTCAAGCTGACCTTCTAGAGGATGTTCATAAGCTGTAAAAAAGCATAGGAGGAAATTACTCATCTTTCTCCTGCAAAGCAGCTACTGATTGTGAACCATTTGCCTTTGGATTGGCAGCACTTGTGAGTACATCTATGTACATACAAGTTCACGTGCGTACACATATGCCACTTACACACTTAAGCCTGCAAGTTATAAACATGTACCTAAGATTTTTAATTTGTATATTTTGTTGTTATATGATGCACGTACATATTTTCTTAGGACTTCTAAGCCATTTAAGAGAGTCAAAAACCATTTACTGATAGCAAAGAGAAATTCAACAGAAAAGGAGATTTATTTATAAAAAATACTGTTAAGCTCTATTACGTGTCAGATATTTTTCTGCAAGAATGTGCCAGCATTATATACATACACATACACACACACACACCCCCCCCATATAGACCACATTTTGTGATGGTGCTAGTATATAATTTATATACACTGTTATTTTACCTTTCTAAGTCTTCTAAGTGTTATGTACTGTCAAGTGAGAACTGAGTCACAGATGACCCTCCAGCATGCCCATCTCTCTCCTGAGTAGCTGGCTGATTCAAACTGCATGCCTTTCTTTGGTTTGGCAGCATAGCTCTTTACTACTACGCCACCAAAGACCCCTTTCAAAGCAATGAATACATTTTAAATATTAAATATTTTTTGTCCCTAGTATAAAAAAGCATTCACTATTGACCATCTTTACCAGAAAATTTCAACTTAAAGGTCAAGTGGTAAGGAACTGCACTTCTAATCCAAAGGCAAGCAGTTCTATTCCACCAGCTGCTCCACAGGAGAAAGATGAGCAATCTCTCACGAGATTTACAGCCTCTGAAAACTGGCTAAGGGTCAACTACGAGTCAGTTGCAATTCAATAGCACATAACAACAATATTCCCAGTAAAAATCATGTTTCCTAAAAATATGGGGTATTAGCTGAGGCTTTAGGATTCAACTCCATGTTCACTATGAGAAATGCCATGGGCAAAGAGCATCCCTTTAAAATCACTAGAGCACAATTCTAGATAGATGTAGAAAAACACATATGCTCATTAAGCAATTTAACTAGCATTTAATTCATCTCCTAGATACTAAAATGTAAATGTAGTAAGATAACATAATCTAAACAATTATATGATATTTTAATAATTCAGACATACTTTCATTAGCTTTAAATGTTTGATTATATGTACTTTATAAAGATAAATACTACAAAATGCTACTAATATAACATAGCACATATATTTTAATCAGTATGCTAGCTCAAAGAACTAAACACAGACAGTACATTTAATCACTAAGTAAGTGAAATTTTCATTATACACATTATTCAGATGCTTAAAACACACCATTTTTTCTTCATAAGTAGGATCTGGCTCTTGGATTTCTTTCTGCTTTCCTGGTGATGCATCATCAAAAGCTTCCTGGAAGGAAAAAAACCAAAAAAATTGTTCTTCAAGCATAGACAACAGTATTTAAACTAATACCTGTCCCAAATCCATTCCTGGTCCTAACTTTTTTAATACTTAAACAGCTAAAAAAAAGCTACAAAGATAATAAGCTATCCAAACCAAAGAAACTGTATGGTTACTGATGAAACAAAGGATTATCTGTATCATCATCCTAAAATAAAATGATCTTCAATCAAAGTCAGAGTAACTGGCTCTTTATCCAATCAATGTTGTTGTTGTTGTTGATTGTCTTCAAGTCCTGAACGACTCATAGCAACCCAATGAACAAAAGGCCTGAAGTCCCTCTACAACTATCAACCATTTATCAAAGTTCATAGAGTTTCTGGAGGCATGTTGTTTAGGAAGTGGATGCCATTCCTCAATAATTATGAAAAAAATTAAGTAGTATCAAATGTAGGCAGAGGTTTGCTTTTCACAATAAAGATGTTTCGTGGACTACACACAAATGCTCACTTGGAAAGCCTCATTATAAATCACCCTGCTTTTCATCTTTTAGATTATTACAAAAATATAACCTAAACTGACCATTAACTATAATCTGATTCCTAAAATGGTAATAAACATGCTTTACTTGCAAATTTACACATGCTGACATCTAAACTGCCACAATCAACAACTTTAACAGTATAAAGTTCTACTCACTGATAAATAAAATTATAGAATCATTGATTAAAGCATTATTTTCACTGGAAAAAACCCAAAGTCATTGCTGTGGAATGAAAACAAACTCACAGCTGACCCTCCCAGCAGGTTTTCAGAGGCTATAAATCTCAGGTGAAGAGACTGACCATTGTTCTCCCTTGGACTAAAAAGCCAGAAAGTGTCATCTCTGGGTTAGCAGCACAATTCCCTACACTGCCAGAGCTCCTTATTATTTTCACTGGATGTACCAATCTGTGCCTTTTAATAGATGTTATAATAACATGATCTGTAATAAAAGATTGAGGGGGAAATGTTGGAAAAGGTAAAACAGTAATGGTTCAAAAGGTCCTAAGTTTATAACTAAGATAATAAAAAAACCCGTAATGGGAAAGTCTGCTATTAGGGACCTCTCTAAAGTACTCAAGAGCAATGGTTTCACTCTGGAGACTAAGGTGCGTCTGATACAGGCCATGGTTTTTGCAATCACTTGTTATGCATCAGAGAGCTGGACAATGACTAGGGAGGATAGAAGGAGAATTGATGCCTTTGATGTGGTGCTGGAGAAGAGTATTGAGGGTACCATGGACTGCTAGGAAAACAGATTCATCCTAGAGAGGGTTAAACCAGGCTGCTTCTTGCAGGCAAGAATTCTAAGGCTCCGTCTAACATACTCTGGACATGTTGTAAGGAGGGACAAGTCCTTGGAGAGGGCCATTATGTTTGGGAGGGTGGAGGGATGGCGCAGGAGGGGAAGACCCTCTATGAGGTGGATAACCGAGATTAATTAAGGTGGGGTAATCAGGATGGGTGTGTCAGAGGCAGTGTGATTGGCACAGGATAGAGCAGGGTTTAGGGCTGTTGTACAAGTTGTTGTCACAAATGACTCCACGGCACATTAACAACAACAACCACTAAGATCTCTGTTGTTGTTGTTAGATGCCATCAAGTCAACCAAGACTCAAAGCAACCCTATGCAACAGACCTAAACCTTGCCCTATTCAGTACCATCCTCTCCAACTCCAATATATACTCAGGCCGACTGTTAAAGTCCTGTTTTAAGCCATCTTGATGAGGATCTTCCTTTCTTTCTCTGCATTTTCTTTCCCAGCAAGATGTCCTTTTCTAAAGACTAGCCCCTCCTGAAAACATGCCCAAAGTGTGTGAGGTATAGTTTCACCATCCTGGCCTCTAAGGAGCACCCTAGTTGCACATCCTCCAAAAGAGACTGGCTTGTTCTTTTGGCTATCTGTGGAATATTCAGGACTCTTCTCCAATATCACAGTTCAAAAGCATCCATGCTAGTATATTTTGCAAACAGCTATTGGAATACCATAATAATACACCCAGAAAAAAAAAATGCACTTTTCCAACAGTAATCATTATCTCTGGATTCTATGAAGAAGTAAGTTGGATTAGGACAGAAGGAAGACTTATCAAGAGCCTATGTTATGTAGCCAACACAACTCTGTTTGCTCAAAATAAGAAGGACTTGAAGCACTCGTTGCAGAAGATCAAAGACCACAGCCTTCAATATGAATTACTTCTCAATGTCAAGGAAACAAAAATTCTTGTCCACTGGACTTACAGGCAACATCATGATAGATGGAGAAATGATTGAAATTGTCAACTTTATCTTACTTGGCTCCACAATCAACACCCTTGATACTAGCAGTCAGTCAGGGATCAGGAGAAATACTGCACTGGAAAAGTCAGAAGTCAGGTACCTCTCCAAACTGCAACGATATCACTTTGAGAACTAAGGTGCAGTTGCTAAAGGCCATGGTCTTTTCAATCACTTGCTATGTTACTGAGAGCTGGGCAATGAGTAAGGATGACAGAAGAATTAAAGCTTTTAAACTGTGGTGTTGGAAAAATATCCCATGGACTGCCAAAAGAACAAATAGATATAAAGTACAGTCAGAGTGCTCCTTAGGCAAAGATGACAAAGCTCTGTCTCACATACTTTGTGCATGCTGCAAGGAGACGCTACTCCTTGGAAGGCTAGAGACTTGGAGAAATGAAGGCCTTCAATCAGATGGACTGACACAGTGACTGCAGCAATGGGTTCAAGAAATTCAGAAATGATGGACAGAAAGGATAGGACAGGGTTCAGATTTGTTGTTCATAGGGTTGTGAGTCATTCTCCACTTAACAATAATAATTTTCTTCTCCCAAAGCATTTGTACTATAAGTCATACACTGTCATTTCCTCTGCCTATCTTTCAGAGTCTATTCAACAGTAAAATGAAGGTAAGCAAAGAACCACCACATTGTCAGAGATCATACTAATAAAAAAACAAGGTTGCCTCCCTCCTTGACTTAGCAAATAAAAGACAGCTGAATACAGAGATGACTAGCAAATGCTTCCAGCTTTGTCAGAAAAAAAATTAGTGGAAGATACTTCATTTATTTCTGATGGGGGGGTGGTGGCCAATCTACCCTACATCTTACTTTCAAACAATAAAGACTGAAAAACTGCTTTTCACTGCAAAACAGGTTGTCAGACATACAAGGCCTGTGTGCTCAAACCAAAGTTTTATTGTAAATTCTGAAAATTTTCCAATTCACATTTAAAAAAATAACTAGGGAAAAAACCCTAATGTTCCACCCATAAGAGTATGTATGTACTGTGAATAACTAATGTTAAGGGGGGTGGGGGTGGGGGGGAGAAAACAAGTTTGTGACTAGATTTATCAAATATATCAAACTACTGATATATTTATACTGAAAAAGTAAAAAAAAAATTCTATTACTTCATTAATGAAACTGCCATGCATCTTTTTTTAAGTAAAACTAACACAGCGAGATGTATGGAGAGTCAGTTTTGGAGCCAAATTTCTGAATTTCTTCACTGGGCAAAAAAAAACAATTGACATCCTGTGGTAGTACTAGTTACCACACTGACATTTATATTTAAAATTTAATTCCATTTAAATTTAAAAAAGGTAAATCAAACCCAAAATATTTTGTTTAGGCTTTCAATCACTCTGCTCTTTAATATGTAAGAACAACATCTATTTGTTAACAGACCCTTTGAGAAACTGAAGAAGTAATCTCTAATTTCAATGTCACTTGCTTTAAAACTTACTGAAGCCACGGAGCAAGAATCCAAGTTGGGCAAACCTGGTTATCCAAAATAATTACTTAACCACTTTAGGAAGAAAACACCGGATGCATCTTAATTTGGAACAACTGTCAATGCCAGAAAACTACAGAATAGGATATTTACTATTCCCCTAAAATATTTACTATTCCCCTAAAATCTCACTACCAGAAATTCTCTTACAAAGAATAATAGGATGTCAATTTCTTTATCTTAAAGTAGACTTGTGAAATCTAAATAAAACTCTTCCTAAATGGTTTGGCTTGCTAATATAACTGCGCTACCATTTATTTCCTCATTGTATTATCTTTGTATCTAGGTACCTTTTCAAAGCACTACCGCCTTCATCTAAAGGATGTAAAAACCCAAAAATCCTTGCTCTGTGGCTCTAAAATATCTCAAAAGTCGTCGAAGAGGAAGAATCCAGGGCAATCAATCACTCTGTCAAGTCAAAGCACTCGCGCAGACCCAGGAAATCTGGCCTAGCCGTTCCCTGTCTTTCCACCCCCGCGATGTAGTCGCCATGGCCCAAGGCTCTGCACTTAGTGGTATCCATTTAAGGAGGAGGATGGACAAACGAGGGGTGGGGAGGAAAGATGAAGCAAACCCCAAGAGAAGGCTGCGCTCTGGTTTAAAAGCCCACCAGCCACCTCATCACATTCACGAATTCGTTCGTGCACCCACCAAAGTTACAGGCGGGTTCTGGGACAGCTGCAGATGCCTCGGCTGCTCCCTTCCCAGGGGACCGGGGCTGGGGAGGGGCCCTTCACGAAAGCAGCTGCGGCCCCGCACATCCCACTGCGCACTAGGCCATCCAGCTCCTGCCATTGTTTCTGCCCAGAGCAGATACCGCCCCCGCAAGGACCCGAAGAAAAGGAGGCCCAAGGCCTCGGATGCGCTTCCTCCCTCTCCCCCAACGCCAGGCCTTCGCTTCTAATCGGCGCATCCCTCGCCCCTCCCCCGAGATCGGGGAAAGAAGACTTAGATTCGCAGAGGCTGCAGTGGGAATCAGGGAGGAAAAGCAACCGGGAGATCACCATTCGGGCACAGAAACCCCCAGGGCCTGTGCTTTTCCGAGGACTCAGTCCTCGCAGATCATTTCCATGCAAACTGGCCAGAAAAGGTTTTGGTCTAGACACGATAAGCACGGGAGCGCAGCCGAGAAAGAGATCGTGATCTGCCTGGAAAGGGCCCGAGCGTGGTGCGCAGGGCTGAAGTGGGGCTCTGCGTCTCGGCAGCACCATCAGGGCCCATCAGGGCCGCCGGCCAGAGCCTCCAAGTCCCTCTCCCCGCGCCGCCCTCGGCCCCTCACCTCCATCTCGGCGTCCGCAGGCCCCGCGCTCACCGCGGAGGAGGCCGCCAGGGACACGACGCCCTCTGCTCCGCCTTTGTTGCTGTTGTTACTCCCGCCGCTGGCGGCGGAGGCTGCGGATTTGGAAGGCGCGCTCTCCGAGGGCGGGGGTGGCGGAGGCTCGGCCGCGGACGACATGATGTTCCGTCTGCGTCAGCCGCAGCTGCCGGAGGCTGACTCCCGCAGGCGTGGAGGATGAGGCCTAGGCCGAGGTGGTGAAGTCGTAATGAGTCGACAGAGAGGCAAGAGGGCTCCCGAATGCTCCGCTGCGCCGCGCCTCCAGGACCGGCCTGACCGGGACGAGGCAGAACCCTCTGGTGGGGGGCCGCCTCCGCTGCGGAGCTCCGGCCCGCCCCGCTGCTTACCTCACGGCGGGAATCACGTCGGAGTGGGCGGAGCCAGCCGGGTCACAGAGGTCAGAAGAGGCGGGCTAATTTAGAAGAAGGCGAAAGGTTAGCGGATGGGAAAGGAAAGCAAAAGAGAGACAAAAGTGGAGAACTAGCTTTGCCTCCTCCTTTTTTTGCACCGACAGGTACGAGCTCGCTAGCAACCAGCACAAGCATCTACGCCACCGACTTTCAAGTCTCGCGAGATTGCTGGCTGGCGGCTGGACTTCAAAAGCGCATGCGCATCCTTCTCCTCTCTCTTGCCTCCTACATCTCTAGCGCGCTCGGGAGCAAGTAGTGGGTGGAGCTTCGAATAAATGTTCTGTATCTTTCTGTGAGCGTCTTTCTATGCGAGTTTGAAACAATTCAAGGTCCTTGGCTCTACTAGCTCTGTTACCTCCTGGGCCTAGTAGAGGTCAGTTTCTTTTCCTGAAAACGTGCTCACATTTTGTGCGCTGTGCCTCCATTCCCAACTTTTGCATTATACCATGGACTGCTAAGAGAACAAGCAGGTTCTACCTAGAGAGGGTGAAACCAGACTGCTCCTTCGAGGCAAGGATCCAGAGGCTTCGTTTGACATACTTTGGACATGTTGCAAGGAGGGACCAATCTTTGGAGAAGGGAGTCATGCTGGAGAGGATGGAGGGACAGCGCAGGAGAGAAAGATTCTGGATAAAATGAATTGATTCAGTGTCTTGGTTAATGGGGGTAGGTGTGTCGGAGACAATTTGGCACAGGATAGAGCAGGATTTAGGTCTGTTGTGCAAAGGGTCGCTATGTGTCGCAGGTGACTCGGTGGCACATAACAACAACACCTCCCTTTAGAGGCGTGACCCCACAAGCTTTTGCATGGTTGGCCCAAGTGACCATCACTTGTTGTTTCTGGCAAAGTATCCCTTTCAGTGATTTTTCATAGTCACGTATTGTGGTGGTGTTGATTGCCTTCGAGTCGAGCACGACTCATAGCGACCCTATGAACAAAAGGCCTGAAGTCCCTCTACTACTTTCGTCATTTATCAAAGTTCACAGTTTCCGGAGGCAAGTTGTTGAGGAAGTTGATGCCACTCCTGCAGTACAGCAATAATATATAAATACCCTTTGTTTTTGTTACATACTTTCCAGTTAGTAATGACTCAGCCTTCTCGTGTGGCACCGCGCAAAAACATTGTCTAACAGTTCCACATCTTCACCATCCTTACTGTGATAGAGCTTGTTGATCCAGTTCCTATGTCTAGTCAAATCATCGGCTTCCTCTTTTTTGATGTCATAGTCTTCAAACTGATATTTCTTAACACTTTAAAGACCTCTTTCACAGCAAATGTATCTAATGAAATGTGTCATCCTGTAACTACTGCTTCCGTAAATGTCGATTGTAGATCCAAGTAAAAGAAAATCTTTAACAATTTCCATACTTCCTCCATTTATCATGTTACTTACTGGTCCATCTGTGAGTGCTTTAGTTTTCGTTATGTTGAGACGTGATCCGTACAGAATACCGTAGTCTTTCAACGTCATCAATAAGTGATTTTAAGCCTTTCAGCAGGCAAGGTTCTGCCATCTTCATGTTGTTGGTGTTGTGTGCCATCGAGTCACCTGCAACCCTATGTGGCAGCATACAGCAGCTCTGAAGCCTACCCTGTCCTGAGCCAATCTCCCTGATTCTGACACACCTACCTACATTGCCCCAGTTATCAATCCATCTCATCCGAGGTCTTCCTCTCCTGCTCTCGCCCTACACCCTTCTGAGCATAATGTCCTTCTGAAAGGATCAGTCCCTCCTGGCCATGTGTTCAAAGTATGTTGAAGGGAACTTCAAATCCTAGCCTCCAAGGAGAAACTTGGTTTCACCCTCTCCAAGACATCTTCATATCTCCTGTTAATGAGCTTTCTTCCAATCCCAAAACCTTGTTCTTCTTTATGTTATCTACCTTTTTTCATTATATGTTGTTGTTGTTAAGTGCCATCAAGTTGTAGGCGACTCATAGCTATCCTATGAATGAAAGACCTGAACACTTGTATAACTTTCATCCTTTCTCCAGGTTCATAGGGTTTCCAGAGGCAAACTATTTCGGGAGTGGATGCCACTCCTGCTTCCAAGCTTGTTTTAATCGGGGAGCTCCACTAAACACTGCCCACCATGGGTAGCCATTATCGCATTTGACACATCAGTGTCACAGTATTCCTTCACAGCAACCAAAAGTTAATTCTGTACAAGTGGACTGACCAGGGCTATATGACCTAGAAAAAATGTTTGACCAAAACCAATTAAAAACAGGCCCGAGGGCCACTGAATACAACCCTGACACACATCTTTCCTGATTTTTAATCATGCACTATCCCCTTTTTTGACCAGGTGGATTGACACAGTGACTCCCGCAATGGACTCTAGTTGTCAAGAATTGTAAAAACAGCACAAGATAGGACAGGATTCAGATCTTTTCTGACTAAAGTTGCTATGACTCGAAGGCCCCAAACAATAACAACAAGAACATCCTCTTCTTTTGTTTGAACAACTACCTGTTAGCCTATGTACAGGTTCAACATATACAAAGTGTCCTGGAATTCTCATTTTTCCTAGTATTTGACATTTTGTTCAGCTCTTTTACTTAATATTTTTTACAATTTATTATGATTTGCACAAATACTTCTACATAGTTATGAAAACATCTTTCTGATTACCTCTGCTTTTAACCAATGCTATCCCTCAATCTACACCCTCATCTGAATATATTTTAAACCTCTGTTGATGTACTGCTCCATTGCTTTGGAACTATAGTCAGCAAAATTTTACTTGCATGTGTTATTAACGATATGGATTGATACTTTCCCTATTCTGTTAGATTACCTTTCTTTAGAATGGACACATATATGGATTTCAAAAAAGAAGGGCCAGGTAGGTGTCTCTGGAAATTTTTGGCATAGATAAGTGAGGTGAATCCATTTGTTGAAATATTTTGTTTGCTATTTCATCAATTACTTAAGCCTTGTGTTTTGTATTGGTGTTTTTGTTTCTGTTTAATTGTCTATGTCATCAGTGAAGTTTAAATTTCCTTTTTGTTACAGTAACTCTTCCATCCTCTTTTGATATTTCTTATGCCATTTAATATTTTGCCAACAGAATTTATCAGTATTGTAACTTGAGACTTTCATATTTTTCTTTCAGATCTTTTCAGCTTGAGAATTTCCAAGGATGTTTGTCCTTGTGATTTTCTAATTCCACATATTTTCACATTTTGTTATGATATTTTACTTTATCTTCTCAAGTTAACTTTTGACATTTTGTTCACCTCTTTTACTTCATATCTTCTTTCATTCTTTTTATCTACTTTACACTCACTTTTGGTCTTTTCTTTCTTCCTTTTCTTTTTTATGACCTTTTGCATCCTTTACATGTGAAGTCCTTGATGTCATCCCACAATTCACCTGTTCTTCAATCGTATATTCAAACTGGTGTTCAATATGTCAAATATGCTCTTGAGATTGTTCCTGAATTTAAGTGGAACAATAGTAAAGTTGTACTTTTTTTCAAGTAAATGAGTCTTCATTTTATCTTCCATTTGAACTTTTAATTTAGCAATTAATGGTCTGTTCCACAGTATGGCCCTTCTTTCTTCTGATGGATGATATTCAGTTTTTCCATTGTCTCCTTCCACAGATGCAGTCTATTTGATTCCTATGCTTTTCCCTCTGTGAAGTCTACATACATGTATTTTATTATATAAAATGTGTATGTCCACATTTTATGTTATTCAAGAAAGATATTTACTGTAAGTGATTGATCTTACAAATTCTACCATGTGATATCTAGTATTATTTCCATCAGCAAGACCATATTTTCCAGTTACCAATCCTTTGTTTCTACCTTTGCATTCCAGTAATTATCAGTACACCTGGATTGCATGTTTAGTCAATATCAGACTGCAGAACTGACTGAAAATCTTCATAATGTCTTCATCTTTCGCATTAATAGTTGGTGTGAACTTTGTATAATAGTCTGATCTTCCTAGTAAGCCACCAGATAGCATGTCATTATTATTTCAGGGTAGATGTTGACTTTTTTCAACAATGACTGTCTCTCTTCAAACCCATTAAATATAGTCAGTACTATTCCTTTTTTGGCTCACTACTGTCTCAGATACTTCAAGTGTTCAACTTCATTTTTTACAAGTTCCATTTTTCCTAGATTTATACTTCATACATTCCACAGTCTGACTAATGGGTATCTGGAGCTGTTTCTTTTCATTTTCAGTCATACTACATCAGCAAACAGAGGTCCTGGAGGCTGTACGTCAGCAACCTCATCAAGATTAACCCCACTTTGGAGAGAAGCAGTTCCTCCTCAGTTGTATTTTGAAAGTTTTCCAGCTTGAGGGACTCTTCTTCGAGCACTACATCAGACAGTATTCTACTGCTATTCATGGGGTTTTTACTAGCTGGTATTTTCAAAAGATCAGCAGGCCTCCTTTCTAGTCTGTGTTAGTCTAGAATCTTAGCCTGAAACTAGTCCATCTACTATCAGACATTATAATTGGGTGGCATTTCTTGTAATTAAAATACTTGTTCCATAACTTCCAATATCATAGCATCAATACTTAAGCCACTAGAATATCAGAAAATAACAGACAAATGGTGGGATATCCCTTCCTTTCAAAACAGAGTTATACTAATTTCTGTGCTTAAAGTCAGCAAGTAAGTTGCATGCATGCTATTACATAACAAGGAATGTAAGAGCTATATTTGGTTGCAAGGACTATGCCGGAATAAATAACATACACATACATATAAGGGAAAAGATGAAATTACATTAAAAACTTCTGGCATGTGCACCTGTGGCACAGAACTCACATGTCTCATGACATTTCTAGAAGTTAATTTTAGCCTCATTTAATATTCTGTAAGTATTCTCTTCTATAATTTGAACATGATGAAGTTTTATGCTATGGCCATGAAGTCATGGCTAGAGTTTATTAGTACCCAAATAGCAAGGAAGGGAACTCTGATGGCATAATCAATGGGAAGCTACACTGCTGATAACCCAAAGTTAATGCAGTAGCTTCAGGGGAAAGGTGGGTAAGCTCTCCCCTAAGTTCTAAAGTCTCAGGAACCTAATGGAAGATCAGCTAAGACTCAGTTCCTACTACATTTGCTCTTGAGCAATTAATGATTAGACTTGAGAATAGTGAAATTCCTTATATTCAGTCTACACTCATATGCATCATGTGGAAAGAGGGAGGCTGTGGCAGAGGCTACGCGTGGACTGACCAATTTTGAACACAGGCTGATCCTACAATGGATGGGTATAAGACAGTTTGTGTAGAGTCACATTCTACCTCAGTCCCATAGGGTTCCTGGGTAACCAATCAGACCTACTAGACATGATAGATGCAAGCATTCTATACCCATGACTCTCATGCCAATCGTTTGGCACACAAACAAATGGGAGGTAGCACAGCAGCTGTGTGGTGTAGTTGATTGATGTCTGAACAGAAAGCCTTTGACCATTGTGCATCATCCTCACCAGCTCACCTCTTAAACTGGGTTCTCTCTGCTGAGCCTTGTTTACAGGAGGCAAAAGTGATTCCCTCTTGATTGAAAAAAAAAGGTTTGAGAGCAGGGAAGGGATCTTGTTGGGAGATGGGCTGCTTTAGAAACCTGACACTGGTGAGGATCTATGGCTGGGAACCAGACTTCTGTTTCAACAGGCACCAACATGAACATTTAATATTAAATCCACTGGGCAGGGAAAAAATTGAGCATAGCATCAACAGCAGCATGTAAAATAAGCATTCACATTGTTGTGTTTATGAAAATAACATATACAGATTATAGAGTACAAAACTGTGAACATGTATATAAACATACTATATATAATCAATGCACCGAGTGAAAAAGAAGTATGGGTTGAATCTTTCCCTAAACTAACAAACATTATTTGAGAAAGTGCATTTCTTCTCAAATTAAAAAACTACATTAATTTAAAAATTTAATTAAATTTTAATTAACTAAAAAATCAGAACTTTAAAAAAATATATTGCCTTAGGCTTTCTACAACCTAAATCCTTCTGCTTTCATCTATTACAAAATTGGAGCATGTTGTATTTTATTTTTGTAATAAACTTGCACTCAATAGTTGATTGTTATCACCCAGCATGGGTGTTATTTATTATTGTATTTCAATGTGACTTATTCATTAAATTAGTATTTAGTTATAAGATTAGGTTGGTAGCTGTTTGAAAGCTTTAAAGACTCCAGAAACTATGTAATGAATCAGGGAGGAAAACAGACATAAAAATCTCATTATTAAGCCAGTTAACTGGAAAGTCTTATAAAACCATGATGCTGTACCTCCAAACCAAGGAATCAAATCCCATGAAGTGTTTGGTTGGACACAATAAACAGTTTCAACAAGTATCCCCCCCCCCCCCATAATTGTGAATATATCACACAACTTTCTCTAACACTCTGGTGGCCTAGTGGTAAGAAGCTGTAATGCAAGCCAAAAGGCATGTGGTTCAAATCCACCAGGTGTTCCTCTGTAGGAAAATGAGCAATCGCCTCTCATGCGATTTACTGCCTCTGAAAAGCCGCTGGAGGGTCAGCTCTGGGTTTATTCCAACTCAATGGCACACAACAGCTAATTTACTGAAAACACTTGCAATTATGTACTTAATCAAAGACCAGCACAAATCCATCAGTATAAACCACAACTCTGCTAGCAATAACCTCTCCCCATTTTTCCTTTTCCCTCTTGTCCATGGTAACCATGAATAAACTTTAGTCTATATACATGTGCCTTTTCTCTTCTTTATATATTAATGTTACATGTTGTCAAGTCAGAATGCATTTGGAGTTGACCCTCTAAAGGGTTGGCTTGTGCTGTAGTGAATTATTCAAGATGGATTATTTACATTGTCTTTGACTTTAACTACCTGACTAGACACTGTCATCAAGTCAAAGCTAACTCATACCTGACCCTCTGGCAGATTTTCAAAGGCAGTAAATTGCACTGGGCCAGATTGCCGACTATTGTCCTACAATGCAGCTGGTGGATTTTAATCCCATGCCCTTGGGTTGGCATTAGACACTGGAACCCATGGCTGAAGTCACAATGTAAATCCATCTCATTGGAGGTCTTCCTCTCTTTCACTGATCTCTGTCTTTCCAAGCATAATAGCCTCACCTAGCTACATGTCCAAAATATGAAAGATGAAGCCTCATCATCTTTGCTTCCAAGAAACACTCTGGCCTCACCCCTTCCAGGATATATGTGTTTGTTCTTTTGGCAGTCCATGGGATTCTAGCACCACAACTCAAAGTCATCAATTATTCTTCTGACATCCTTATTTCTTATTGTTTTTGTTATTGTTATGTGCCATGAAGTCACCATAACTCTGAACCCTGTCTTATCATGAGCCAATTTCACTGTCTCTGACTCACCTGCCTCTATTGCTCTAGTCATTGCATCAATCCATCTCATCCAGGGTTTTCCTCTCCTGTGCTGTTCTTCCACCCTTCCAAGCATGATGTCCTTTGCCAAAGACTGGTCACTCTGGGCAACGTGCCCAAAATATGTGAAATGGAGCTTCAAATTCCTTGCCTCCATAGAGCAAGTTGGTTTCACCCTCTCCTGGACAGACCTATTTTTTCTCTTGGCAATCCATGGAATGTTCAATACTCTTCTCCAGCACCACAACTCAAAGGGATTGATTCTTCTTCTGTCATATTTATTCATTGTCCAGCTCTCTGAAATGTAGCAAGTAACTGCAAAAACTGTGGCCTGGATCAGGCACACCTTAGTCTCTGGACTGACATCTTTAGACTTCAGCGCTCTGGAGAGGCCCCTGACAGCAGACTTTCCTAATCCAATTAGTCTTTTGATTTCTTGGCTGACTTTAAATCAGCTACAACTCATAGAATCCCTATGAACAACAAATCTGAACCTTGACTTATCCTGGGCCATCCTCTTTATCTCTGAGATACTTGAGCCCATTGTTATAGTTCTGTCAGTCCATCTCTTTGAGGGCTTTCCTCTCTTTTGATGAACCTGCCTCCTTCAGCAAATGATGTCCCCTCCCAAGAACTGGCCTCTCCTCACAACATGCCCAGAGCATATGAGATGAAGCTTCATTTTGCCTCCAAAGAACAACACTGGTGCACATCCTCCAAGACATATTTGTTTGTTTATTCTTTTGCAATCCATGGAATATTCAACACACTAAAACTAAAAACATTGGTTCTGTCATACTTGTCCAATTTACAGATGCATAGCAAGTAATTGAAAAGACATTGGCTTCGAACAAGTGCACCTTAGTCTAAAACCAACATCATTGTTCTTCAGTACTTTACAGAGGTCCTTGACAGCAGATTCTCCCAATGTAACGTGTTTTGATTTCTTGAATGCTGGAACCAGGTGTTGACTGTGGATACCTGTAAGATGAAATTGTTAACAACTTCAATCCTTTCCCCATCTATCATGATTTCACGTATTGCCACAGTGGTGAGGATTTTTTTTTCTAGATGTTGAGATGTAATCCATATTAGAGATTGTGGTCTTTGATCTTCTGCAGTATTTCAAGTCCTCTTCACTTTCAGGAGGCAAGGTTGTGTCATATGCATAATACAGGTTGTTGATGAGTTTTCCTTCAATCCTGATGCCACCTTCTTCATAAAGTCCAGCTTCTCTGATGATTTTTTAGCATAAAGATTAAATAAGCATGAAGAAAGGAAACAACCCTGACACACACCTTTCATAATTTTAAACCATGTAGTGTTCCCTTGTTCTGTTCTCATAACAGCTTCTTGGTCTAGAGCTAGATTTCACATGAGAACAATTTTGTGTTCTGAGATTTCCATTCTTTTCAAATGTTAGCCATATTTGCTGTGATCCAACTAGAAGTGAAATGATATATCTTTATTTACCATCTCTCTATACTTTTTTTTTTTTAGGAACAAAAGAAGAGGTGAGTCAGGAATAGGAGGTTATATAGAACGTGTGGCAAATTGCCTCCATGAACAACTATGTCTTTGTCATGATACTAGAACAAGTAGATGGTGACTAACTGCCATTACTGAACATTTAAATGAAAGATTCTACAAAAAAATTATTATGTAACATAGTGTACATTACATACATAATGTGCATGAAACACAAGGTATACAAATGATAAAAATGTTAATTTTAAAAATTCTAATAAAAAAGAGGAAATCACAGAGGAGAATTTCACATTCTCCTGAATTCCTGACCTTCCAGAGACTATGAAGCTGGATGAACTTTTTAAATTATTACCCTGAGGTGATCGTTAAAAGCTTAAGTAAAAAATATCCCTTGATGCTATCTTTAAACAAAGCACACAGTAACTTAACTTGATTTTAAAAAATGTCTCCCTTGAGAATTTAGCTCTTTTGAAAACTATTTTTATGAGAACAACTTGACAAAAGAGGTTTAAAGGAAACTGTTGTTAGGTTTCTCTGAGTTAAGTATGACTCACAGTCACCTTCTGAACAGATCTGAACCCTATCCTATCCCATGTCATCTGCACAATCTCTGACACAGTCAAGCCCATTGCTGTGGTCACTGCGTCAATCCACCTGGTTGGGGGTCTTTCTCTCCTTGTTGCTTCACCTTTCCAAGCATGATGTCCTTCTCCAAAGAATAACCTCTCCTATCAACATGCCCAGAATATGTGAAATGAAACTTTGTTGTCTTTACCTCCAGGAGCACTCTGGCTGCATCCTCTCCAAGACACATCTGTTTGCTCTTTTTCCAGTCTGTGGGATATTCTTCTCCAACACCACAGCTAGAAGGCATCAATTCTTCTGTCATTGTCCACCTCTCAAATGCATAGGAAGCAACTGAAGAGACATGACCTGAATCAGGGTCACTTTAGTCCTCAAACTGACGTCACTGCTCCTGTACAATTTGGAGAGGTTCGTGTCTGCAGACTTGCTAAGTAAAATGCATCTCTTGATCTCCTGACAGCTGGTACCATGGGTGTGCATTGAAGTAAGATGAAGTTGTTGACAGTTTCAATCTTTTCTCCATCTATCATGATGTGTCCTATCTATCCAATGGTGAGGAATTTCTTATCTTAATGTTGAGATACAATCCATATTGAAAGCTGCATGTTTAACTTTCTGAAGCAAATGTTTCAAGTCTAGCAAGCAAGGTTGTGCCATCTGGATAGCACAGGCTCTGGATGAGTCTTTTATCCAATCCTGATGTCATATTCATCTCCAAAGAGTCCAGTTTCTCATATAGTTTGCTCAGCATGCCGATTGAATAGGAACCATGTGGTGTTACCTTGCTATGTTCATATAACAGCTTCTTGGCCTAGGTATAGGTTTCACAGAAGCATAATTAAGTGTTCTGAGATTCCCATTATATATAATAGGAATATTAGGGGGAACTAAGTTTACATTAATGAGAGGAACAACTCAAAAAAGATAATTATAATAGTTACATAATTTGAAGATTATGATCAATGTCACTGAATTGTACATATAGAAATGTTATTTAAAAATAAATAAAATGTTAAGAAGAGTTAAGGCTTAATCAAATGGCTGGTTGTATTTAATTTCAAACGGAAAAAAATGTCCTCTGAGCATATATTATGTAAACTTTTAAACTAACTGTATTATAATTTTAATTGATAAATATCCCCAGTCATTTCTGAATCTGTAAAGATATATCTAAGACTATATAATTGTTAGTAGTTTCTAAAAAAAAAAAGATATTAATTGTTTTTGTAGAGGAATACAATATGCCTTCCAAAAAAAGATTGTGAAAAATGTAGGTAGTTTCTCAGGTGATCCTTGATACAAGACATTCGATAAATATTTACTGAGTGTTCTTTTAATACATTCTTAATTAGGAATAATATTTTATAGCAATAACATTTATTTTATATTCAGAATGATTATTCAGTAGAAATCTTGGGTACTGTATTAGAAACCCTGGAATTATTCTTCCATGTATAAAAAAAAAGGCTCTTAAATATGACAATCATATAAGGAAAGAAACAAATAACAGAGAACCTGATAAACATGCCTCTAAAATGTATGGTAATTATCTTTTAAAATTGGACTTGTTCCATGAATTTCTTATATGCAAACATGGAATGTTTATAAGAATTTTGTTGGAGAAAATTCTAAAAAGTAAGACACTTCTGTGAAACTAGGAAGCTAGGAAGTCAGTCATTTCTCTTAGGTACAATGATTCCGCGTATTCGCACCATCTTCTTTTGATGTTTTCCGGGTCATTCAATCTATTGCCCATAAGATTCTTCAATATTGTGACATGAGGCTTAAATTTGTTTTTCAGTTCTTTCCATTTAAGAAATGCAGAGTGAGTTTTTACTTTCTTATTTTCCAATTCCAAGTCTCTGCACATTCCATTATAGTACATTGCTGTGTCTTTTCAAGCTGCTCTTTGAAATCTTTAGTTCTTTTACTTTGACATGTTTCCCCTTTGTTTTGGCTTCTCGACACACTAGTGAAATTTTTAGAGTCTCTTTTGACATCCATTCTGGTGTTAATTCATTATCCTTTATCTTTGTAATGACCTTTTGCTTTCTTCATGGATGATATCTTTGATATCTCTCACAACTCATCTGGTCTTTGATCACTGGTGTTCAAAGCTGCAGCCAATTCTTAAGATGATTTTAAAATTCAGATGGAATAGATTAAAAATAGTATCTTGGCTCCTGTGGACTTATATTTATATTCTTTGGGCTCAATCTGAACTTGCACATGTGTAACTGATGGTCTGACCCACAGTGAGCTCCTGGCCTAGTGTTGACTGCTGTTGTTGAGCTTCTCCAACAATTCCTTCCACTGATGTAGTCAATCTGATTCCTACATAGCCCATCAGGTGAGTTCCATGGGTAAAGCTGCCATTTGTGTCTTTTATAATAAGTATATGCAATCAACAAATCACTGAAAATAGAAAATTAGATCAATTTATTTCCAGCCTCCTGTGTATCACCAAGCCCAGGTTTTCCAACTACCATTCATTTTTCACTGTTTACAACCCTTGTGTTCCAGTCACCAAGTATCATTAATATCTTAATTGCATGTTTGGTCAATTTCAATACTGGGTAAAATTTTCAATTTCTTTCTCTTTGGTTCTAAATGTAGGAGGATGTATTTGAATAATAGTCATTTTAATGGGTCTTCCTTGTATGCATATGGATAACATCCTATCACTCACAACACTGTATTTCAGGATAGAACTTGAAATTGACTTTTTGACTATACATGCAACACCATTCTTCTTCTGTCTTTTGTTCCCCACATAGTATACCATCTGATTCAAAGTGGCCAAAGCTAGTCCATTTCATTTCACAATTGCCTAGTAAGTCGATGTTCATATATTCCATTTCTTTTTTCACAATTTCTAGTTTTCTAACATTCAAGCTGTGTATATTCCATGTTCCAATTATAAATGATGTTTGATTTTTTCATGGAGAGAAAACACAGAGTCAATGTAACAAAGGAATTGACTGACATTGAAAAATTCCAGGAAGTACCATACAAGCAAGTATCAATGGTAATGAAGGAGGAAGTGGAAACTACAGTGAAGGCTTGGCAAAAAAAATAAAGGCCACAGGAATCGATGGGATACAAACTGACTTGTTTGAATTAGCAGATGCAGCCCTGGATATGCGCACCAGCCTACACCAGGAAATTTGGAGGACAGCTGTGTCTAGCCAATGGGTTGGAAAAGGTCTATATTTGTTCCCATTCCCAAGAAAGGTGATTGAATAGAATATGGAAACTATTGAATAATATCATTAATATTACATGCAAGCAAAAAAACACTGCTGTTGGTCACTCAAAAATGGCTAAAACAGTACAAGGATAGGGAACTGCAAGAAGTTCAAGCAGTCTTTAGAAGAGTCTGTGGCACCAGGGATATCACTGCTGATGTGAGATGGGTCCTGCCTGAAAGTAAAGAATACCAGAAGTGTCTATTTATCCTTCATTGACTATGTATTTGGTTGTGTGGATCATAAAAAGTTATAGCTAATATTGAGAAGAATGGGAATCCAGAGTACTTTTGCTCATGCAAAATCTACACCTAAATCAGGAGGCTATTGTGCAAACAGAGCCAGGGAACACTACACGGTTTAAAATTAAGAGGAAAGTGTGTCAGGGTTGTATTCTCTCTCCATACCTGTTCAGTCTGTATGCTGAACTAGTTATTCGAGAAGATGGACTCTGTAAAGAGGCATGTGGCATCAGGATCAGAGAGAGACTCATCAATAACCTTCATTATGCAGATGACACAACCTTGCTTGCTGAAAGTGAGGACTTGAAGTTCTTGTTGCAGAAGATCCATGAATGTAGCCTTCAATATTGATTACATCTCAGTGTCAAGAAAACAAAGATTCTTACCCCTGGACCAATAGGCAACATCAGGATATATGGAAAAAAAGATTAAAACTGTCAACAGCTTCATCTTACTTGGATCCACAGTTCAAACTTGGTACCAGCAGTCAGGAAATCAGGAGACATATTGCACTGGGAAAGTCTGCAGTTAGGGACCTTCCCAAATTATTGAGGAGTAATGATATCAGTTTGAGGACTAAGGTGTTTCATATTTAGGCCATGGTCTTTCCGATCACTTGATATGCATCTGGGAGATGGACAATGAATAAGGATGGCAGAAGAAAAATTGATGCTTTTGAGCTGTGATGTTGAAGAAGAACACTGAATATCCCCTGGATTCACAAAAGAACAAAGAAAGTCATCTTGGAGAGGGTACAGACAGAATGCTTTTTGGAGGCAAAGATGATGAGAAACTTCACATACTTCAGGCATGTTTCTAGAAGACACTGGAGAGGACCATGATACTCAGACAGGTAGAGGTTCGAGGAAGGAGAGGAAGCCCCTCAGCCAGGTAGATTGACATGGTGACTGCTGCAATGGGCTCTAATGTGTCAGGAAATATGAGGATGTCACAGCATAGGACAAGGTTCGGATTGTTATTCAAGGATCACTATGTGTCATACTCAACTCGATGGCACTGAACAACAACAAGGAAGCTAAGACAAAATGTTCAAATCCACTAACATAAAAGAAGAGGAACATATGTTAATCAGGCCCTAGGAGCCAAGAGGGGAGAAAAAAGACCAGATGTTTAGAAACAGATCTACAAGGACACACATGAATTAGATAGGCAGATCACAGAACTTACATGATGGACAAATGCCAAAGGTCTGTTTTTCTTCAAAGATTTATTAATGAAAAAATGGATTTTTTAGTCATGGCAGCACTATGTGTGTCACAACATAACTGAGTTCTATGAGGTTTTCATTGACTCATTTGTTTTTTTCTGAAACAGGTCACCAAGCATTTCTTCCATGGTACATCTAGCTATAACCTCTAATCTGTCATTTAGAAGCCGAGGGGGTTAGGTACTTATACTGCCCAGGATTCCTCAAAGAATAATACAAAGGCCAAAATAAACAGGCTGTCCTGGAATATATGTTGTTGTTATGTGCCATCGAGCCACCTGAAACCCATGATGACACTATGTACAACAACCCTAAACCCTGCTCTATCCCTTGCCAATCTTATTGTCTCTAACACACCTACCCCGAATTTACCCCAGTCACTGAATCAATCCATTTGATCGTGGGTCTTCCTCTCTGGCTCTGTCCCTCCAACCTCCCGAGCATGGGCTCCCTCTCCAAGGACTGGTCCCTCCTTGCAACATGTCCGAAGTATGTCTGATGAAGCTTCAGAATCCTTGCCTCCTCTTGTTTAACCCTCTCCAGGATGAACCTTAGCAGTCCATGGTATAATCAATACTCTTCTCCAGCACCACAGTTCAAAGGCATCAATTCTCCTTCTACCCACCCTAGTCATTGTCCAGCTTTCTGATGCATAGCAAGTAATTGCAAAGACTATGGCCTGAATCAGGCACACCTTAGTTTTCAGACTGACATTGCTTCTCTTCAGTACTTTGGAGAAGTCTCTGACAGTAGACTTTCCCAGTGCAATTCATTTTTTCATTTCCTGGATGCTGGTACCAAAAGTGTTGATTGTGGAGCCAAGCAAACTAAACCAGTTAACAATCTCAATCTCTTTCTTTACCTTCTATCATGATGCTACCAATCAGCCAGAGAATCTCACCTGGAATATACAGCATAATACAATTTATAACTTGTATTTATAATTTTTAACATATACCTTATAAAACTCAACTCATTGCTATAGAGTCAGTGCCAACTCATAGCACATGCTCCACTGGGTGTTCAGAACTGTAAAAAAAGAATGCTGGTGGAAATTTGCCATCTTTTTCTTGTGGAGCAGCTGGTGGATTTGAACATCCTGCCTTTGGGTTGGCAGTTTAGCTCCTTACCTACCACACCTTCAGAGCACCTAATCTAATTTATTCTATTTTAGTTCTTGGTATGTGTTGGCAAGTTGACTACAATTCAGTGAACCTGTGAACAACAGCCCTGACTTCCGCCCTATCCTGTGCTCTTCTCATCCTTTCTGATATATTTGAGCCTACCTATTGTTACAGTCACTGTGCCAATCCATCTTTTAGAAGGTCTTCTTTCCTACTCTGAAAGGTGGGGACCTTTCCAAGTGTTATGTATTTTTCCAATGACTGACTCCTCCTGACAACATGCGCAAAGTATGAAGGTGAACCTTCACCATTCTTACGTCCAAAAGCATCCTGGTTGCACTTTCTCTATGTTTGGTTTTTGGGATATTCATTACTCTTCTCCAGCACCACAACTCAAAGGCGTAAATAGTTCTTGTCTTGTCCTTATTAATTTTTTCAGCTCTCTGATGCAGAGCAGGTGATTGAGCAGACTACGGCTTGGATCAGACACATTTTGGTCTTTAAACTGACATCCTTGCTCATTAGCACTTCAGAGAAGTCCTTTACAGCAGACTTTCTCAGTGCAACATGTCTTTTGATTTCTTAACTGCTCATACCATGACTGTAGATTGTGGATCCAAAAAAGATAAATCATTGACAATATAATTGATAATTTAATTTTTCCCCATCTGTCATGTTACTTATTGGCCCAGTGATGAGGATTTTTGTTTTCTTGATGTTGAAATGTAATCCATATAGTCTTTGATTTTCTGCAGCAAATGTTTTAAGTCTTACTCACTTTTAGCAGTCAAACTGTGTCATTTTTATAACACAGATCATTGATGAGTCTTCCGCCGATACTAATGCCAAATTCTTCTTCCTAAAGTCCAGTTTTCTCAGCATACAGATTGAATATATATGGGGGGAAAGGACACATTCCATAATGTACACGTTTCTGGATTTTAAACTGTGCAGTGTTTCCTTGTTCTGTCTCTGTTTGAACAATAGTCTGAACACAATTAAGTGTTCTGGGATCCCTATTCTCCTTGAGGTTAGTTAAAATCGATAGAATATTGTCCCTACAGATACAAGGCAGATCTACTAACACAGCTATTACTCAAGTGTATGCACCAACAACTAAAGCCAAGGATGAGGAAATTAATTTCTATCACAATTTGCAGGAAGATATCAATTTAACATGCCATCAAGATTCATTAATAATAACTGGGAATTGAAATGCAAAAGTTGGAAACAAAATAGAAGGATTGCTAGTTAAAAATTATAAACTTGGTGACAAAAATGAGGCTGGAGATCTAATGATTGAATTTTACACAAACAATTATTTCTTCGTTACACAGACCTTCTTCTAAAAACACAACATATAAAAAGAAGGAAAGAAAGAAAAAATCATTACAAACATGGGGAGAAAGACCAAAATCGATGTGAAAAGAGACTTTGAAAATTGCTATAGATGATTTGCTGAAGTGCAAAGATGTCAGTCTGGAGACTAAGGTGCGCTTGATACATGCCATGGTCTTTGCAATCACTTGCTATGCATCAGAAAGCTGGACAATGACTAGCGATGATAGGAGAATTGATGCCTTTGAGCTGTGGTGTTGGAGAAGAGTATTGAATATACCATGGACTGCTAGGAAAACAAACAGGTTTGTCCTGGAGAGGGTGAAGCCGGGTTGCTCCTTGGAGGCAAGGATTCTGAAGCTTCATCTGATATACTTTGGACATGTTGCAAGGAGGGACCAGACTTTGGAGAGGGACGTCATACTTGGGAGGGTGGAGGGACAGCTCAGGAGAGGAAGACTGTGGATGAGATGGATTGATTCAGTGACTGGGGTAATAACATGGGCAGGTGTGTCGGAGATGATGAGATTGGCACAGGATTGTGAAGAGTTTAGGGCTGTTGTACATAGGGTCACGATGAGTCACAGGCGACTCGATGGCACATAACAACAACAACAACATAGATGCTTAAGAAGCCAAGACAAAGGGAAAAAATAATGAAGTAAAGAGTTGAACAGAAAATGAAGCTTGCAAAGACAAAGCAAAGTGTTATGAAATGTGTAAAGAGTGGTGTCAGGAAATAAAAAGTGAAGAACTCACTCAGTAATTCGCAAGCTGAATTTAAAAACAAATTCAAGCATTGAGTTGCAATACAGAGGATGCTATGCATAAAGTCTTCTGTGATCCAAGAAGTACCAAAAGAAGATGGAAAAAATACAGGTTTTCTACTAAAAAAAAATTGACTGACCCAGAACCATTTCAGGAAATAGGGTATGATCAAGAGTAATGGTAATGAAGGAAGAAGTTTAAGCTCCGTTGAAGGCATTGACAAAAAATAAGTCCCCAGGAATTGATGGAAAACCAATTGACAAGTTCCAACAAACAGTGGAAGCCCTGGATATGTTCACCAGGTTGTGCCAAGAAATCATGAAGATAGTGACCTGGCCAACTGATAGGAAAAGATCTATATTTGTTTCATTTCCCAGGAAAAGTGATCCATATGAATGTGGAAACTATCAAATAATATCATCAATATCACATGCAAGCAAAATGCTGCTGAAGATTATTAAGAAATGCCTAGAATAGTATATTGACAGGGAACTGGCACCAACTATGTCAGATGGATCTTGGCAGAGAGCAGAGAATAATAGAAGACTGTCTATCTTTGTTTTATTGACATACAAAGGCATTTAACTGTGTGGATCACAACAGTATATTTATAATTGTTATGTGCCATCAAGTCACCTGTGACTTACAGCAACCCTATGTACAGTAGCTCTGAAGCTTTCCCTGCCCTGGGCCAGTCTCACTGATTCTGACACATCTACACTCATTTAATGTATATTTATTAGTCCTATCTCCATAATTTTTCAATCTATTGCAGATTATCTGAGAGACTGGGCTCTATGAGGAGGAATGTGGCATCAGAATTGGAGGAAAACTCATCAACAATCCATGTTATGCAGATGACACAACCCTGCCTGTAGAAATTGAGGAGGAACTGAAGCACTTGCTGCAGAAGGTTAAGGACTGCAGCCTTAAACATTAATTGAATCTCAACATCAAGAAAACAAAGATTCTCACCACTGGGCCAATTGACAGCATCATGATAGATGGTAAAGCGATTTGAGATTGTTAACAGCTTCCATTTTCTTGGCTCCACAATCAACACGTTTGGTATCAGCAGCCAGGAAATGAAAAGACATTGCATTGGGAAATTCTGCTGTCAAGGACCACTCCAGAGTACGGAAGAGCAAAGATATCAGTCTGGAGCTTAGGGTGTGCCTGATCCAGGCTTTGAGCTATGGTGCTGGAGTATTGAATATACCATGGACTGCTAGGAGAACAAACAAGTTCATCCTAAAGAGGATGAGAATAAATAGATTCATCCTGGAGAGGGTGAGATGAGGCTGCTCCTTGAAGGCAAGGATTCTGAAGCTTCATCTGACATACTTTGGGCATGTTGCAAGACCAGTCCTTGAAAAGGGATATCACGCTTGGGAGAGTGGAGGGACAGTGCAAGAGAGGAAGACCCTGGATGAGGTGGATTGATTCAGTGACTGGTGTAATGGGGGTAGATATGTCAGAGACAGTAAGTTTGGCACCAGATAGAGCAGGGTTCAGAACTGTTGTACATAGGGTTGCTGAGTCGCAAGCGACTTGACAGCAGGCAACAACAACAGCAACATTACTTTGGCAGTAAGAAATTAATCATTGGCAGCACAAATGATTACACCTTTCGCTATGGCTCTGACCCCACCAAAAGCAATTTGGAAAGAAATCCTGGTGTTGTGCTCCCAAAAGGTAAAGGCTTTTAAACCTTCTCACGTGCCCTTCTACTCCTAAACATGTATGTTACCTTGCATGGGAACCAATTAAATAACAATAATAACTTAAAAAATGTTAGGAGATCCTGTATGGAACAACAACAACAAAATACATTTGCCTGCTAACCAGAAAGTCTGAGTTCACTGCGTTTAATCTGGTTTTTTGGCAATAATAACAGAGCAGGCTGTGGGGTCAGGTAAGTGGAGATTTCAGTGCAGACACTAGAACTTGTTTGTTATGTCACTACTGACCTGTTTTTAACCTCTCTTCTTTTGTAAAACTCTTGACTGGTTTATAGTAAAAAATAAAGAGTTTCAAATGCTAGTTGACAGTTTTTTCCCTCTAACAAATTAATAAGCCTGAAGAAAGTAAACCCAAAAGAAGAAAAAGATTCAAACAATGATAAGGGGGAAAAAATCTATGAAGAAATAGTGCTTTTAGCAGGTTCTGGGCAACTGAGCGCTGTGTAATGTAAAACCACATTAGTGTTTTATCTCAAGGGTGCAAATGCATATTGTTTACGACTAAAATTCTCTTTGTGAAATTGAGTGTGCTAGAACAGCATGTACTATGTTGAAATTGGACTGAAGAGATAATTCTAGGGAGCAAAACATGCCAAAGAACTAGTACTTTCCACTTTTGGACTTGAATAGTAACAGAAAAAAATTAAAATTTATCAAGGATAGAACAGGAATGCTATGCCTCTATTAGCTGCTGCTCGTTGTTGTTGTTGATTGTGTTTGAGTCGAGCATGACTCATAGTGACCCTATGAACAAAAGACCTGAAGGCCCTTTACAAATATCGACATTTATCAAAGTTCCCAGAGTTCCCGGAGGCATTTTATTTAGGAAGTGGATTCCACTACTGTTTCCAAACCTCTCATAGAATGTTGTTGTTATGTGTTATTTGTGAAAGCTTGTTATTTTTGACAAGGGCCTTCAAGTTGTCTATAACTTATAGTGGCCGTATGAACAATGGAACTGAACCTTTTCTTGTGCCATTCTCACTATCTCTGACATACTCAAGCTCACTGTTATAGTCTCTATGTCAATCTATATCATTAAGGGGCTTTCCCTCCTTCACTGACCTTTCTAAGTAAGATGTCCTTTTCCAAGGACTGACCCTCTTAACAACATGCCCTCAATATGTGAGACAAATTTTCTCTATCCTTGTTTCTAAAGTAGACCCTGACTCTACCTTTTCCAAGACATATATATGCTTTTGGCAGTCCAGGACACATTCAGCACTCTTCAATACCAGCACCCAAAGTCATTGATTCTTCTGTCAAATTTCAGGTGCATAAAAAATAATTAAAAAGATTATGTTTTTCATAAGATACACCTTAGTCTTTAAACTGGCATCCTTGCTCTTAGAACTTTGCAAACATTCCTGCTTATAGAATTTCCCAATACATGTCTTTTATTTCCTGATTTCTGTAACTAATGGTATTGATGGTGAATCCAAGTAATATTATATCACTGACAATTTCTAACTTTTCTCCATCCATCAAGATGTTGCCTATAAGTCCAGTGATAAAGATTTTTGTTTTCTTTATGTTGATGTATAATCTATACTGACGGCTATAGTCCTTGATCTTTTTCAGCAAGTGCTTCAAGTCATCCTCACTTTCAGCAAGCATGGTGGTTTCATCTGCATAACATAGGTTGTTTATGAATGAGTCTTCTTTTGATTCTAATGTCACATTCTTCTTCATAGCATCCAGTCTCTCAAATAATTTGTTCTGCATACAGATTGAATAGGTATGGAGAACAGATATAACCCTGATAGACAACTTTCCTAATTTTAATTTGTTGTTGTAATTAAGTACCATTGACTTGAATATGACTCGTAACAACCCTACTAACTCCAAGCCCTACCCTATCCTATGACATCCTCATCATCTCTGACACATTAGAACCCACTGCTGAAGTCATCATGCCAACCCATTTTTTGGGGATCTTCTTTACCTTCTTGGACCCTCTATCTTTCTAAGCCTGATGTCCCTTTCCAACAAATAGCCTTGCCTAGCTACATGTCCAAAGTATGAAAGACGAAGCTGTGCAATCTTTGCCTCCAAAGAGCACTCTAACTGCACTTTCCCCAAACCTCAAAACTTAGCTATTTATTCTTTTGACAGTCCATGGGATAGTCTGTACTCAACTTTAGGATTAAAATTCCAAGGAATAAATTCTTTTTCTGTCATACTTATTCATTGTCCAGCTCTGAGACATGTAGCAGGTAATTAAAATGACCATGGCCTAAATCAGGCACACCTTAATCTTCAATCTGACATCATTGCTTTTTCAAGATTTCTGACAGCATATTTTCCCAATGCAATATATCTTCTGGTTTTCTGACTGCTAATACCAAGGCTTATGTCATCTGCATAATGCAATTCTGATCCTCCAATTCTGATGCCTTATTCCTCTTCATAAAGACTAGCCTCTGTTTCACAAATAGATTGAAAAGATATGGAGATGGGATGTATCCTTGACTCACTCCCTTTCTGATTTTGAACTCATACAGTGTTTCCTTTCTGTGTTTTGATGATTGTCTCCTACTACAAGTACAGGTGGTACGGGTACAATCAGATGTTCTGAGATTTCTATTCTTCTCAAGGTTAGTTACACTTTGTTGTGATCTACACAGTCAAACACATTTTTAATTCCAGGGGAGAGTGCAAATGCAGACCCTCACTACCACAAATTATGCAGTCGAGTTTCCCACATTTGGGGAAATTGCAAGGGTCAGCACATCTAGAATGAAAACCGCCTTTGTATCTTCCCTGCCACGTTAGTATGACATGCTTTTGTGTAGTCAATGAAACACAGGCATTTTTCTGATACTCTCTGATTTCAGCCAAGATCTATCTGACCTTGGCACTGATATCCATAGTGCCAAGGCATCTTCTAAACCCAGCCTGTACTTCTGGTAGTTCTCTGTTGATGTACTACTGTTCCTATAAATTTAGGGTAACTTTCTTCATCATAATGCTGTGTGTTGGTCCTGTGGTGAGGACATTTGTTTTCTTGAGGTTGAAATATAATCTATATCAAAGGCTGTAGTACATGATTTTCTGCAGCAAGCATTTAATATCCTCCTCACTTTCAGCAAGCAAAGTTGCATCATATACACAAAACAGATTGTTGATGACTCTTCCTCCAATCCTGATGCCACATTCTTCTTTATAGAATCCAACTTTACTAGTTACTCAGCATACAGATTGAATTAGTATGGAGAAAGGATATGACACAGACCCACAGTCTTCCTGATTTTAAACCATGTGTGTTCCCCTGCTCCATTCAGACAATAGCTTCTCAGTCTAGGTATAGATTCTGTATTAGCACAATTAAGTTTTCTAGGATTCCTGTTCTTCTTAATATTAGCCATAATTTGTTATGACCCACACAATCAGGTGCTTTTGCACAGTCAATAATACACAAATAGACATTCTGCTGTTATTCTCTCCTTTCAACCAAGGTCCATCTAACATCAGCAGTGATATCCTTAGTACCGCAGCATCTTCTAAACCCAGCTTGATCTTCTGCTAGTTCCCTATCAATGTACTTTTCTAGTCATTTTTAAAATGATCTTCACTGTTGTGGTTGTTAAGTGCCGTTTAGTATGACTTATAGCAACCTTATGAACAAAAGATCTGAACTCTGTTCTATAACTATCATTTCTCTAATATTCATAGGTTTTCCAAAAGCCTGTTATTTAAGAAGTGGATGCAAATCCTACTTTCAAGTCTGTCTTAATCTGGGAGAGCTACCAAACCCTGTCCACCATGGGTAACCATTATGGCATTTGACACAACAGTGGCACAGCATTCAGTGGCACAGCAACCCCAAGTTATCTCAGTATAGCAAACTGACTGTACCACTTAGAACAGTGTTCTAAGGCCTGTTGTTAATTGTGTTTGGGGAGAATATTGTTCTAAGTGATACACAACTTGTCTGTCAGTTTGCTGAATTGAGATCACTTGTAGAGCTCTTCACTAAGAGAACACTGTCTATCCACGGACAGTAACTGCAGCAATGGGCCCAGGTACGTTAGAAATTATAAGGATGGCACAGGGTAGAACAGAGTTCAGGTCTGTTGTTCATATGGTCACTATGAGGCATACTCAACAAGACCTAACAGTAGAATGAGAAAATAAGACTAATGAAAGCTCTAGTAGCTTGGTTTATAAGACAGACTGCAATGAAGTCCTGAAATCTACTTGATAAGAAATAAGCTATCCTATGAAGGACAGTTTTCTGACATGCATGAGGTCAACACGAGTTGAAAGTACAGCACTGTTGTTGTTAGGTGCCATCGAGTCAAGCACAACTCATAGTGATCCTATGAACAAAAAATCTGAACTCTGTTCTATCCTGCACCATCCTCATACTTCCTGACACACCAGGTCCATTGCAGCAGTCACTATGTCAATCCACCTGGCTGAGGGTCTTTCTCTCTCTGACACTGATCCTCCACCCTTCCCAGCATCAAGTCCCTCTCCTAGCAATATGTCCAAAGTATGTGAGGTGAAGCCTCATCATTCTTGCCTCCAAAGAGCACTCCATCTGCACCTTTTCAAAGACATATCTATTCATTCTCTTGGCCATCCATGGGATGTTCACTGCTCTTCTCAAATACCATAGCATACATATTTGTGTTTATACTACATAAGGGGTACAGTTATGGATACCACTGAGAGACAATCAAACATCTTGTGGGGTTGTTTTGTTGTTGTTTTGTGCAGTCAAGTTGGAACCTACTCATAGCTGGCTCTCCACCAGGTTTCCAGAGTCATAAATTACACTGTGCAGATTGTTTGTCCTTCTCCCAAAGAGCAGCTAGTGGATTCAAACTACATGCTTTGGGGACTGCATTGCAGCTTCTTACCACTAGGCCATCATAGCTCCCTTGTAGAATATCTGGGTTAAAGGCCTTAGAATTATAGTCACTGAGGGATAACTTGACCCCCTGGCATAGTTCAGAAAGACAGTGCCCTATATCCTAGTGTAATGAATGGTATCTAAGATATAAGTTGGTTTCTACTCATTATGAACTAACGAGAATGAAATAAATAAAAGATTCAATAAAGAGGAAGTGAGTTGTGGTGCTAAGCCAAAGGCAGTGCCTCTCTCGTGGTACAAATCCACGAGGAACAGGGAACACCAATGTCCCCTAGAGTTTTAACATATGCCTCTCATATGTGGTTGATAACCAACTTTAGAATGTAGTTTTACACTGATTAGGTATGTAGACATGATTTTACATGCCAAAAATGTTTAATGTATTTTCCCTGTAATTTACTACTTAAATTCAAATTGTCTCTGCATGTCCTATCTGCTTGTGAAAGAAAGTTTCTCTTTCTTTCTTAAATTGATTCTAGGGATAGTACTCCCCAGAACCAAAGTTAAATTGTAACCACCACTCCAAACATTTACATGTTAACCAATATATATGAAGCAACTTGTTATTTTCTTCCTAAAAATTCAGACTAGATGTGGATCCAACATTCAAAAAATGCATTCATTGTTGCATAATTTCCTCCCTCACTCCCCATTTTAAACTTCCACCAGCAGTTAACTAGGGTTCCAGTCACCCCACAATGTTACCAGCATTTGTTTGCTGCTCTATTGAACTCTGTTGCTGTTACTGGAGTGAAATGATACCTCTTAGTTGTTTTTATTTGCATCTCTCTGAGTGAGAGCTAGGAATTTAGGACATTTCTTCGTATGTTTGTTTGCCATCTGAATGTCTTCTTTGGTGAAATGTCTATTCATTTTCTGTACCCATTTTGCAATTGAGTTGTTTACCTTTTTCTTGTTGAGATGCTGGAGTATTCTGTAGATTTTATATATGAGTCCCTTATTAGATATGTCATTATCAAATATTTATTTCCTAATCTGTAGGTTTCCTTTTTACCCTTTTGGAGAAATTTTTTTTATGTGCAGAGGGATTTGATTCTTAGAAGGTCCCATTCATTTATTTTATTCTCTCCTGGTTGTAAATGTCTTGTCTTGTGCCATTTCATCCTCTCTGACACACTTGAGCTCATTGCTGCAATCACTGAATCAATCCATCTGGTTGAGAGTCTTCTTTTCTTTTGCACACCTTCTATCTTTGCAAAAATGATGTCCACTCCAAGGAATACACTCTCCCAGCAATATGCCCAAACTATGTGAGACAAAACTTTATCATCTTTGCCTCCAGTAAGTACTCTGGTTACATTTTAATTTTATACAATAATTATCTATTTGTTCTTTTGTCAGTAAATTAAATATTTAGTACTCTTCTCCAACACCACAGTTCAAGGGTTTCAAGAATTCTTCTATTGTCCTTGTTGTTTGTTGTTACATGTCGTCAAGTCACCTGTGATTCATAGTGACCCTATGTGCAATAGCTCTGAAGCCTGCCCTGTCCTGAGCCAGTCTCACTGACACTGATATACCTACTCCCATTTCTCTAGTTACTGTTTGAATCCATCTCATCCAGACTCTCCCTTCCTCTCATGTGTTGTCCCTCCACTCTTCCAAGCATAATGTCCTTCTCCAAGGATCAGTCCCTCCTGGCCACATGCCCAGAGTATGTGAAATGGAACTTCAAAATCCTAGCCTCCAAGGAGAAACTTGGTTTCATCCTCTCCAAGATAGGTTTGGTATTTGTTTGCTTGGCGGTCCATGGTATGCTCAAGAATCTTCTCCAGGACCACAACTCAAAGGCATCAATTCTTCTTCTATCCTTCTTAGTCATTGTCCAGCTTTCTGACGCTTAGCAAGTAATTGCAAAGACTATGGACTGCATCAGGCAAACCTTAGTCTCCAGACTGACATCGTTGCTCTTCAGTACTCTAGAGAAGTCCCTGACAGCAGACTTTCCCACTGCAATTCATCTTTTCATTTTCTGGCTACTGATATTAAGAATGTTGATTGTGAAAGCCAAGCAAACTGAAGTTGTTAACAATCTCAGTCTTTTCACTGTCATGATGCTGCCAATTGGCCCAGTGATGAGAATCTTTGTTTTCTTGATGTTGAACTTCAGTCCATACTTAAGACTGCAGTCCTTGACCTTCTTCAGCAAGTGCTTCAGGCCCTCTTCTGTTTCAGCCAACAAAATTGTGTTATCTGCATAACATGGATTGTTGAGGAGTTTTCCTCCAATCCTGATGCCATATTCCTCCTCATAAAACCCAGCCTCTGGAATGATCTGTTCTTCATATAGATTGAAAACATAGGGACACAGGTCACATCCCTGAAGCACTTCATTCATAGGGTCACTATGAGTTGTCTACAATTCAAGGGCACTTAACAACAACAACAGCAGCAGCAACATGATGGTGCCTTAACAGATCAGTGATAAGAATTTTTTATGTAATCCATATTGAAGGTTATATTTTTTGATCTTTTGCAGCAAGTACTTCAAGTCCTCCTCACTTTCAGCAAGTAAAGTTTTGTCACCTTCACAATGTAGGTAATTGATTAGTCTTCCTCTGATCCTGATGCCACACTTTGATTCAGAAACATATGATAAACACATTTAATACCACTGAACTGTACATACGAAGATGGTTGGAAGGGAAAATGCACATATTTGTCAAACTCACACATAAAAGTAAATGATAAAATAAAATTTAAAACACACACACAAAACACCAAACCACCTAATAGCACTGGAGAAGAAAGAGAAATCAGGAGGAACTAGAAGGGTGTTTATATTTAGAAAAAATTAAAATGGCAGTGGATGAGGTTCACTATTTTGCACTTTCTCTTTGTGTGAGGAAAGATCTTTGTCTTCTCTATCCTGAGAGCCTAAAACCTGACAGGAAAGTAAATCCAGAAAACCATAAAACCTCCATCTTATGAGCTTTATGAAACAAGAACAGAGTTTGGAGGACTCACAACAATTGAAAAGAAGGAAAAGCAGAAAGCAATAAAAGTGAGCCCAAACTTCAAGAGACCCTGAGTAAGCAAACACTTCTGAGAAACAAAAATGAAGTAGGAGGCATAGCACTCCCTTACTTCAAAACCTGTTACACAGTGGTAGTTGCCAGAACAGCATGGTACTGGTACAATGACAGGTACACAGACCGATGAAACAGAATTGAGAACCCTGAAATAGATCCAGCTATTTATGGTCAATTGATATTCAACAAGGAAAGAAAACCTATCAAATTGAGAAATGACAACCTCTTCAACAAGTGGTGCTGGCAAAACTGGACTGCTACCTGCAGAAAGATAAAACAGGACCCACATTTTACACCATACAGACATGAAAGTAAAGCCCAAAACCATAAAGTTCATCAAAGAAAAACTGAGATCAAACTTAGATGGCCTAGTCCACAGTATAAAGAAACTGACAAATACAGCCAGAAATGCACAATCTGAATAAGCAAAAATTGATGAACGGGACCTTCTAAAGATTAAATCCCTGCGTGCATCAAAATCTTTTTCCAACAGGATGCAAAGAAAACCAACTGAGTGGGAACAAACATTTGGCAATACTATCTTAGATAAGAGTCTCAATTAAAGTTTTTAGAATACTCCTGGGCCTCTGCATGAAAAATACTGATAACCCAATTAAAAAAATAGGCAAAAGACAAGGAAATAATTTTCACAGAGGAAGACATTAAAATGACCAATAGATATATGAAGAAATGTTCCATATCACTGGCAATAAGAGAGAAGCAAATAAAAACCACAAGGAGATACCATCTCACTCCAGTAGCAGTGGCAAAGTTTAACAGGACAAAGTTTAAATGTGGTGAGATAGGAACTCTTATATATTTTTGGTGGAATACCACTCTGGAAGGCAGTATGATGTTTTCCTAAAAAGCTGAACATAGAAATTCCATCTGACCCAGCTATTCTACTGCTTGGGATATACCCCAAGAGAATAAGAACTGATGCACAAACCGAGACTTGTACAGCAGTGTTCATAGCAGCATTATTTACCATCACAAGGACATGGGAACAACCCAGATGTCCAGCCACAATCGAATGGATTGAGAAGTTGTGATACATTCATACAATGGAATACTATGCAGCACGCAGGAACAATGATTTTGTGAGTTAGTTTCTAACTTGGGAGAGTCTGGAGAACATTATGCTGAGTGAACTGACTCAGTTTCATAAAAACTGTAAATTTGTATAGGACCATTATTGTAAAATAAGTGTAAGGATCCAAGGTGAGGGTGGGTGGAAGCAGAGGGGTGATGATGGCGGGGGGGGAGAGGGAGAATCATAGGGTCACACAATTTGATGGGAGGGGGGTAAAGGAAATAGAAATGATCCAGTGTGAAAAGCAATGTATTCAAATTTTGTAAATAAACCAGTTATAAATTTTTTTAAAAATTAAAAGAAGTAATTAATGATTATCAATTTATATTGATATATAACCTCATATTATTCTATTTAAACGTTTTAAATTTTGAATGATTTAAGTGAATGCAACTTTGGTTACTAATCAGAAATAACTTTTCAAAACTTGGGGGGAAAAGGGAGCCCAAACTTTTGAGAGTAAACTATGCAAGAAAATTCTGAATCCTGAAGTATGGAAAATATGAGCCAGATGTCAAACATTACAGCTGAAACAAGAAGAACCTGTTCCTGCACAATACAGAAAAGACATTTTTAAAAAAAATCATTTTAATGAGCATTTACAGAGATTTTGGATTTCCATTCATTCATTGCTGCACTTCTCTCCCTGCCCAGCCCTCTCCCCCACCCCCCAGTTCGCTCCTCTCTTTCAAAAGTAAAAGAAACACTCCCTCCCTGGGACACAATCCCCCCAGACCCCTCCCGCCACCCCGAGTACATGCCACTATGCAACCTTAATTGTGGACTCTTGTGATAACCATAATACCCTATCATACATCGCTTTTGAATATTCACTCCCTCATCTGTTTCAGTGCAGTATACACAATTTATCCGGTTTTTCTCAGTCTTATCCCAATTCTGATATCAGTCCCATTTTACAACAGTGGCACCATGCAATATTTGTCCTTTTGCGACTGAAATATTTCACTCAGCACAATGTCCTCCAATGTCACCCATCTTGAATAATATTGCATGAGTTCCTTGTTTTTCAATGCAGCATAGCATTCCATTGTGTGAATATACCACAGCTTCTCTATCCATTCATTTGTTGATGGGCACCTGGGTTGTTTCCAACTCCTTGCTATTGTGAACAAAGCTGCGATAAACATGGGTGTGCATATATCTGCTTAGATGTCAGTTATGGTCTCTTTGGGATATATTCCCAGTCATGGAATTGCTGGGTCAAATGGTATCTCTATTTGCAACTTTTTGAGAAAGCGCCATACCACCTTCCACAGTGGTTGCACCATTTTACACTCCCACCAACTGTGAATAAGGGTTCCAGTTTCTCCACAACCTCGCCAGCATTTGTTACTTGCTGTTCTATTAAATTTTGCTATTCTGACTGGGGTGAGATGATATCTCATAGTTGTTTTGAGACATTTTGATATTCAATTCGAACCAACCTAACTGATATTGAAAAGGGACTAAAGGCAACCTTTTTCAGAGTGAAGAAGAAAGTCTAAGTTCTACTTAATGTATCTTTCTAAATGTGCAAGATACAACAGAAAATGTAATTCATTATTAGGAATACAGGTAATCAATGGAAATGACCTTAAGATGATTTGGTAATTTGAATTAACAGAAAAAATTTTTAGTATAGCTCTTTTTCTTAGAAGGGTTTTGCTTTGGTTTGCTGTTTTATTTGGCTTTTTTACTCTAAGTCTCATTGATGGTGTATTGCATAATATGCTGCACTACTAAAAAATATCAGTGATTCAAATGTAACAGGTGTTTCATGGGAGAAATTTCCTCCTTTAAAGATTTACTGCCTCAGAACAGACAAATATGTCTTGGAGAAAGTGCCACCAGTGTGCTCCTCGGAGGCAAGAATGGTAAAGCTTCATCTCGCATATTTTGGTTATGTTGTTAGAAAGGGGTCAGGCCTTGAGAAAGGACCTAAAGTTTGGAAAAGTAGGGCAACAAAAGAGAGGAAGACCCTCAATGAGATGGATTGACACAATGACTGTAACCATGGGTTCAAAGACAGTAGGGATGTGAGGATGGCAAAGATTAGCACAGGATTCAGAAATGTCCGTAGGATTGCTGTGAATTGTAGTGGACTCTATGGCACATAACAACAACAATATGAGTTGGAATCCATGATCTCTTAGTGGTAAAAAATTCACTACTAACTCAAAGATGTCAAGGGATACAACTGTTACCTGGTCAGTCTCTCTTCTTCCCTCTCACCTTCCAAATCCTATAGGAGAGGGCCAAAAAACCTAAGTATCTCAAAGAAAATAAGAAGGGAAACCAAAAACAGTTGCACCAAGGTCATAGTATTTCTGGGAGAAATTTTAAAAAGTTACATGAGGAAGATGCACCCTCCTCAGGAATGCAGGGGATCGGAACCCCAGCCAATTCTGCATGTCTCTAGGCTGGGCTGCCTATGATCAGTCTCACCAGCCTGGGAGCCAGTAAAAATGATGCCCATTTGAAGTCACTCTCCTTTATTCCTGCTAGCAATGAGCCAAAAGGCTTGGTTGGGCCCACCCCTGACTTTACAGTAACTGGGACAATAGGGGTAGGTGTGTTGGAATCAGTGAGACTGGCTCAAGACAGGGCAGGCGTCAGAGCTGTTGTACGTAGGCTCGCTATGAGTTGCAAGTGACTAGATGGCACATAACAACAACCCCCTTACGAGATTCATATGTTGCAATCAGGGTTTCTTGATGCCATTTATGGTTGTGTGTTGTGTGGTTCTTCAATTTAGTTATGTCTGCACCATCACCACAGCTCTATATTTCCTTTCAAGAAGAGAGGGCCGTCCCTTTGGGGATATAACTTTATAATAACTCTCTCTCTACTATTTTACCGTCCTTCCTGCTTCCTTGCTTTTTTTTTCCTTCTCATTCCTTTGTGCTAATAAAAAGCTCTGTACAGTAAAGTCTTGCTCTCCCAAGAAACAGTAAATTTGCTGTATGCTGTATTGCATTGGTTCTTGGGCCCTGTTTCCCTCTCTAGTCTCTTCTGCCTGGTGTAATTCTTTTGCCGATGCAAAAAGGGCCAAATAGGGCATTTACCATGCATGGTAATGCAACAACAATACCACTTTCATAAAGTTTACACAGCCGTGGAACTCTAATAGTGAGGGCATCCAGAGCCAGACATCAGGAAGGATATCTGATATTAGAAAATCTCAAGGCTGATGCTTCCCCCTAATAAAACATACCATCACCCTATTGCAAAGAGCAATCGTAGTTAAGGTCCTTGATGTTCTCCACTTAAAACTGATTAAATTGACTGGCAGCAGAGCCTCTGATGGGACATGAATTGAACTGGCATTCACAGAGACTAAGCATGTGCATCATTTCATAATAAATGATTCTCACCGGCAAAATGATGGAATCTATCCTGAAAAGACTGAATACTAATGTATCTCATTTTCCATAACTCCAAATAGTCCATTTCCTGCAAAAGAGGTAACATTTCGTCAGACAATTGATGACTAAATTTTTCTCATTGTTAGAAGCAGGAGTGGCATCCACTTCCTAAATAGCATGCCTCTGGAAGCTATGAACTTCGATCAACGTCAATAGCTGTAAATGGGCTTCAGGCCTTTTGTTCATAGGGTCACTATGAGTCGTGCTCAACTTGATGGCAATCAACAGCAACAAAATGCCTTCTAGGCAGTTACAACTTCGTGGCAACCCTAGGCAATCCTGTGAACCGTGTGTCCTTTTCTACTCCATCATCATCATTATTTCATCTACTTTTCTGCGCATGATATCTTTTTCTAAGGACTTATCCCTCCTGGTGACGTGTCCAAAGTATGTGAAACTGTAAGCTTTCCCTATGGCCTAAAAACTTGAAAGGGATGAATCATTTCTCCTCTCCTAAAGCCCAGCCCGGAAGCAGAGGGCCACTTAAGTCAGTTGCATGCACCAGCAAACAAGAGAGCTGGCCTGAAAACACATGAGCCCTGAGGCCTGAGGAGAGGCAGGCCTCAGTAGCAGGGAGCCTCTGGATAAATACCATTGTCCAGCCTTTTCTTGGTACTGTCTTCATGTTTGGCTTCAGACCGGTTTGACCTCATTTGGGGCCTCCGTCTGTTTAAACTCTGGGTACCTAATAAACAGTATATTGCTACACATGCCTTCCAGTGTTATCTGTTTGAGGGACAGAAACATAAACCTTTTAGAAACAAAGTTTTACCAGCCTTGCCTCTAAGGAGCATGCTGCACTTTCTCCAAGACATATTTGTTTGTTCTTTTGGCCAGCCGTGAGGTGGATACTTAGCACTCACATCACAATTCAATACTGCAGATAGATGATTTTTTAAATGAGAAGACCTTACTAAATTTATTAGTTTCTTAGTTGTTATTGTTATGTACCACTGAGTTGGAATTAACCCATACCTGATCCTCTGGCAGATTTCAGAGCAGTTGGGAGGCGATTGCCCATCCTCTCACAGAGCAGCTGGTGGCCTTGAACCATGTGTCTTCGAGATTTCAGCACAATTTCTTGCCACTAGGTCACCAGAGTTCCCTAAAGAAGATATACAGACACTAAATAAGCACATGAAAATGTATGCAACATTATTCTCTTTCTTTTATCGTCATCCAGTTGGAACTGACTCATAACCTCCATTAGGTTTCCAAAGCTGTACATTTTGCAGGAGGAATTGGCCTATGTTTCCCTGTGGAGACATTGGATTTGAGCTACCACAGGGATGTAGCCTTGATTAACCAGCACAGCTCCTTATGGAGTAGGCCACTAGAGCTCCCTAAGTTACATGACAGGTGTGGCAAATGTCCTGGATAGCACTTGAAGGACTGGTGCTCCTGAATATTATTATGTGCAGCTGAGTTGACTCTATGAACAGGCTCTGAAGCCTGTCTTATCCTGAGCCAATCTCACCATCTTGACACATCTGACCCCACTGCAACAGTCACTATGTCAATCCATCTTACCCAGGACCTTCCTCTCCTGCACTGACCCTCTACCCTTCCAAGTATGATATCTTTTTTCCAAGGACTAGTCCCTCCTGTGAACATACCTGCCCAAAGTATGTGAGACAGAGATTAAAAATTCTTGCCTCCAAAAAGCAACCTGGTTTCACCTCTCTTTTTATCTTTTGGCAGTCTATAGTATGTTTTGTTTAATACTCTCCTCCAGCATGACAACTCTAAGGCATAAATTCTTCTGTCATTTTTATTCACTGCCCAGAGCTCAGATGCATAGCAAGAAATTGAGAAGATCGTGGCCTGGATCAGGTGCACTTTAGTCTCCAGACTGACATCGTTGCTTTTTAGCAATCTGGAGAGGTCTCTGACAGCAGACTTTCCCAAAGCAACTTGTCTTTTGATTTTCTGACTGCTTGTGCCAAGAGTATTGGTTGTGGATCCAACCAAGATGAAAATGTTAACAACCTCAATGTTTTCTTCATCTATCATGATTCTGGTGAACAAATGTCTTTTTGAATAGGAGGCAAAATAAAATCAGCTCACACTCAATGGCAAGTTAACATTTCCTCCAAACTTCAACAGAACCAGAAAACAAACCTCTGTAGAATTGACCAGCTCCAGACAACTTCACAACCTGGATTCTAGCCCCAAACTGGTTACCAAATGCCTCTGTAGAATCTCATGGTAGACAATGTTTGGTGAAGCTCCCCGATTAAAACAGGCTTGAAAGCAGGAGTGGCATTCACTTCTGAAATAACTTGCCTCCGGAAAGTCTATGAACTTGGAGTGTTGTGCCCCAAATCCATTTTCCCCCCAAGTCACCAAGGAGCCGACACCGATGCAAGGGCAAGAGGGAATTTATTTCAGATTCGAATCCGGGCCTCCCTCAAACCGTGCTGATAGAGCAGGGAAAATGGCGTGGCCCCGATTCTGGGCTGTCCTGCCTATTTAAAGGGGAAAGCCCACAGAAACAGGGCGATACAGGATTGGCTGATGTTTGGGTGGGGGCTCTTTTCCCCCTTTCCCTGCCGCTTTCAGTTTACTGCTCTAGAGGCTTATACATTTTAAAATGACATATTGGTTACAAAATGGAGTCCCTCAGGAGAAATGGTGAAAGTTATACAAATGTTCAGGTTTTTCATTCATAGGTCACTATAAGTCATCTACAACTTGATGACACTTAACTACAACAACAACATCATGATTCTTCCAATTTGCCTGGTGATAAGAATCTTTGTTTTCTTGATGTAGAGATATAATCTATATTGAAGACTGTAGTCCTTGAAATTCTTCAAGTCCTTTTCAGTTTTGACTAGCAAGGTTGTGTCATCTGTATAATGCAAGTTGTTGATGAGTTTTCCTCCAGTCCTGATGCCACATTCCTCCTCATAGAATCCAGCCTCCCAAATGATCTGTTCCTCAATAAATTAAAAAGTTATGGAGAAACAACACATCTCTGATTCACTTGTTTCTTGATTTTGAACCATGCAGTGTTCCCCTGCTCCTGACGTTTCTATTAACTCAGAGCAACCTCACATCATTCCTCCAAAACTTTAGAATACAGAGGCATAAAGAGGCAGGCAAAGGAGGGTCTATGCCCCTGGATGAAAGTCCAAGAGGTTGTTAGAGGAAATGTAAATGCCATTCTGAAAGATGCCACAAATATGAAAGGCGCCTGACTGAGTCATCCAGAGAAGAAGGGGAAGGCATTGTTGCTGACTGGTCGCTATCAAAGTCTATTCATCTGGAAATTAGAGAGGAAGTGCAAATTAGAGATTACCCTGGGAGCTAATTCTCTTTTATATGCCTGACAATGGTGTCTGTTATTACAAAGCCTCTTCTGAATCTAATTTGAATGGTTGATTGTTCTCTGTTGACTTGCAACTACAATCATTGGTATAATTTATGTAGTGCTACTGTAATAGAAATACTACAGTTTGATGACTTTAACAAACAGTAGTTTATTTTCTTTACTACCTTCTTTTAAAAGCTAAAAGACAGTCACAGTGCCAGCTAAAAGAGAAAGCTTTTTCTCTCCCTTGGCTCTATAAGAAGGTCCTTTCTCTTCTGAGATTCTACTTTTGGGCAGTCTGGTGGCCTAGTGGTAGGAATCTGGGCTGCAATCCTGAAGGCACACAGTTTAAATCTTCCAGTGGCTGTGTGGCAGAATGATGGGCCATCTCCTCCCTTTTAATTAACTGCTGCTGAAAATCTGCTGGAGTGTCAGCTATGTGACTCAGTGGTACACAACAACAACATGTGTCTTGGAATGTGTCTTCCTTCATTTCCATTTTCTAGCTTGTTTGATATCTTTTATATCTCAAAAGAGATTGGTTAAAAATATACCTACCCAAATTCTGGCTCATTAAACTATAAAGATCATCTGAGTAAAAAATAGAAACAAATTTAGGAGAGGACAAGTGTGGCATCAGGATTGGAGGTAGACTCATCAACAATCTGCATTATGCAGATGATACAATCTTGCTTGCTGAAAATGAAGAGGACCTGAAGCACTTGCTACAGAAGGTCCAGGACTGCAGCCTTCATATGGGTTAAAGCTTAACATTAAAAAAAAAAAAAGATTCTCACCACTGGGCCTATTGGCAGCATCATGATAGATGGTGAAGAGATTGAGATTGTTGACAGCTTCAGTTTGCTTGGCTCTACAATCAACATTCTTGGTACCAGCAGCCAGGAAATTAATTGTATTGGGAAAGTCTGCTCTTAGAGACTGCTCCAAAGTACTGAAGAGCAATGATATCAGTCTGGAGACTAAAGTGAGCCTGATACAGTCAATGGTCTTTGCAATTACTTGCTATGCATCAGAGAGCCGGACAATGACAAGGGATGAGAGAAGGAGAATTGATGCCTTTGAACTTTGGTGCTGGAGAAGAGTATTGAATAATACCATAGACTGTTAGGGGAACAAACAAGTTCATCCTGGAGAGGGTGAAGCCAGGCTGCTCCATGGAGGCAAGGATTCTGAGACTTCATATGACATACTTTGGACATGTTGCAAGGTGGGATCAGTCCTTGGAGAGGGACTTCATGCTTGGGAGGGTGGAGGGTCAGTGCAAGAGAGGAAGACCCTCGATGAGATGGATTGATTCAGTCACTGAGGTTATGGGGATAGGTGTGTCAGAGGCAATAAGATTGGCAAGGGATAGAGCATGGTTTAGGACTGTTGTATATAGGGTCTCTATGAGTCACAGGCAACTCAATGGCACATAACAACAACAACAATTTGTGGTGCCTCTAAAAACACACTGAAGGGTCAGCTATGAGTCAGTATGAGTCAATTTAGGGAGCTCTGGTGGCTTAGTGGTAGGGAGCTGCACTGCCAACTCGAAGACACATGGGTCAAATTCACTAGGTACTCTGATGGAGAAAGTTGAGCAATTTCCTTGTATGTAATTATACTACCCCTGAAAACCCTCTGGAGGGTCAGCTGTCTATGGCAACCCCATAGTCTTTTCTGACATCCATTTTTACTTTTTCTTTCTACTCTGTCTTTATAATGATCTTTTGCTCTCTTTATGTGTGATATCCTTGATTTCATCCCGCAGATCTTTGGTGATCAATGCCTCAAACCTATTCTTAAGATGATTTTTTAATCCAGGTGGCATAGACTCAAAGATGTATTTTGGTTCTTGTGGATTTGTTTTCATCTTCTTCAGTTTCAATTTGAACTTGCACACGATTGGCGATCTGTTCCACAGACAGAGACAGCACCTAGCTCTGACTCCTGAAACTGAGCTTCTACAAACATTCTCTCCACAGATATTGTTGTTGCTGTTAGATGCCAGTGATTCAGAACTGACCCATAGCTGACCCTCCAGTGGATTTTCAGAGCCAGTAAATCACATGGGATATCACCTGGGAGCAGCTGGTGGATGCAAATCACATGCCTTTGAGATTGTGGGACTGCTTCTTACCAAAGATACAGTTAATCTGATTGCTGTGCAGTCCAGCAGGTGAGGTCCATGTGTAAAGTAGCCTTTTGTGTTCTTAAAAAAGGTATTTGTTACGAATAAGTCATTGAATGTATGTTGTTGTTGTTATAATGTGCTGTCGAGTCACCTGCGACTCATAGTGACCCTATGTACAACAGCCCTGAATCCTGCTCTATCCTATGTCAGTATAAATGTACAAAATAAAATCATTTGCTCTCCAGTCTCATTTCTGTCACCAAGTCTGTCAATCATTCTTTCCTCGTTGTTTCCGACTTTTGCAGCCAGTCACCAATAATTATTAATGCATCTTGAGTGCATGTTTGATCGATTTTGTATTACAAAAATTCTTAGACATCCTCAATTTCCTCCTGTTTGGCTTTGGTTGTTGGTGCATATGTTTGAATAATAGTCCTGTTAGCATGTCTTCCTTGTATGCATATGGATAATAATCTATCACTCACAACACTGTATTTTATGATGTTGCTGTTGTTAAGTGCCGTGGAATCTCAGGAGACTCATAGTGACCCTATGAGGGAGAGTCTTCAACGCTTGGGTGCCTTTCATCCTCTCTCCAGGTTCATAGGGTTTCTGGAGGCAAGCTATTATGGAAGTGGATGCCACTCCTCCTTCCAAGCTTCTTTTAACTGGGGAGCTCCAACCCGCTCTCTGTCCACATTGGGTAACCAACCATTAACGCATTTGACACATCAACGTCACAGTGTTCAGCCTTACCTTAAGTAATATCTGTAAAATTAGAGGGCTAATGTAGTAATTTTGGAAGATCCATATTTCATTGTAACATTTAACTATTAGTTATGAAACATCAGAAAATTCTTTTGGAATTACCAGTAACTTGCATTTCGGGAACCTTGATGGCATACTGCTATGCATTGGGATACTAATGAAAAGGTTTCAACTGGAAAAAAACAAAAGGTGGTTTAAATTCATAAGCTTCTCTGAGGAGATAAAACTAGTTTAGGCTTCATAGTCTCAGAAATTCATGGTGATGGACAATTACTATGAGTTGGATTTGATGGCTGTGAGTTCAGTTTGTGTTACCATAACCACTAAAATTATCTAGCTTCCCTATTTCTTTAGTTTTTTTGATAGACCTAGAAATTGTCCTTTTAATTATGAATGTAACACTGTTCTTTCCCAGGTTTTTCTTTTTAGCTTAGCTCATATGATTGTCTGATTCAAACTGGCCTGTGCTAGACCATATTATTTCACTAATGCCTAAAGTAAAGATCTTAATGCATTGCATTTCATTTTTTACAACTTCTAGTTTTCCTACATTTATACATCATCCATCCCACATTCTAAATATTAATGGTTGTTTGCAGCTGTTTCTCCTCATATTTGCGTGACTTCCCATTTGAGTTTTACCTCTAAGACTATAGCTACCTACACTTCTTGTTGTTCATAGGGTTTTCAAGGGCTTGCTATTTTGGCAGTGGATAGCCAGCCTGGCTTCCTGGTCTGTCTTAATCTAGGAGCTCTGCTTCAACCTTTCCACCGTAGGTGTGTCTTCTGACATTTGGTACACCAGTGGCATAGTTTCCAGCATCACAGCAATCCATACATTACGCCAGTACAGGGATTGACAGACAAGTGCTGTACTAGTAAGAGCAAACTGTAAAAAAGCAAGCATATACATACCCAGCTACAAAGTTGCTGTTGTGTGCCAACAAGTTGCAACTGATTTATAGCTGATCCTCTGAGGGGTATTCCAAAAAATCAGCTCCTGTTCTTGATGGTTTCATTTGTTTTTCTGGTTTTTGTCCCATTGATTTCAGCTCTTACTCTTATAATTTCCTTTCTTCTAAAGGCTGTTGGGTTAGATTGTTGTTCTTTTCCTATTTGATGAAGGTGTTGAGTTAGATCATTACATTTCTTTCTTTCTTCATTTTTCATGTGTTTGTCTATTGCTATGAATGGCCCCCTAAGGACTGCAACCCAGAGGTTTTGGTATATTATATTTTCATTATCACTTGTTTCAAGGAACTTTTTAAAAATTTCATTCTATTGTTATGTACCATCGAATTGGATCTGACTGTCACAGGAGGAGATTGCCTCTCCTTCTCCAACAGAGCACCTGGTGGATTTGAAATGAGTACCTTCAGGATTACAGCACAGCTTCTTGCCACTAGGCTAAAAGACGTTCCAAACCATGTGTCTTTGGGATTATAGCAAACCTTCTTATTGCTTGTAAATCAATTCCCGATGTAATGAATTGACAGGTAGGTGTTGTACCTCTAACAGCAAGCCATAAATATAATCAGGTATACAAATATTATGATGCAGGACGCCTTTTTCTGGCTCCAACTAAGGCCCTGGGAAATATGTCAGGATGGAGTCCCGGATGTAGGTATTAGGTCCAGGTGGTGATTCATCTAGGTCTTTGGTGTTGGTACTTGACGTGCGTCCTGAGAGCCTCTGCCAGAACCTGGATGTGGTAGGGCTGTCTTCACAGATGCCCTCAAAGATCCATCAAGAAGCCAAAAGGAAGAGATGCTAAAGTAAAAGAGCTGAACCGAAGATTTAAAAGGACAGCTCCAGAAGACAAAGCAAACTGTTATTAACGAAATGTACAAAGAGTTGATGTCAGAGAATAAAAAGGGAGGAACTCACTTGTCTTTTCTCAAGCTGAAAGAACTGGAAAACGGATTCAATCATCAAGTTGCAATATTGTTCAAAATGGCTTCCCTAGCAATTGCCTAACTTTGCCAGATGGATGAACAAGAATATGTGAATAGAGTGTGTTAGTCTATCCACAAGGGAACTGACTAGAGTCTCACCATTAAAGTAAGCTAATCTAGCAGCAGAATAGGAGGTTCTTCCCCATAAGCAAAGAATAAGGAAGATAATGTAGCATGTCCAGCAGGGCCAGAGAATCTTGCACCATCCAGACTAGGGCATGTGGGAGCAGCAACTATGGTAGTCACAAGCAGAGAGCCAGAGACCTGACATGAGATGGAACAGTCTTTGGAACTGCTATGCCATGGAAACAGATCCTTTAGCCTAAGTTGTTTTTTTGAGAACTGAGTGAGGGAGAGTCATACTTGGCAGGACTGAGAGCTTTGTAACACTGGCTTAAAGTTGTGAGGTTCAAGGCTGAGGTGCCTGTGAGCACATTTGAGAAGCTATCCTGACTGTATTCTGCTACTAAACTGAATTATAGCCTTTTAACTTCCTTAGTAGGGCTCTATGTGGTCTGTGAGATCTTATATCAAATTTTGAACCCAAGCAGCAATAAACTTGGGATGAGCAGAAAGAGCTCTAGGAGAGTGGGAGACGTGTCTGACCTTATGGGAATTGGGTGTGTGTTGTTGATGGGAACAGTTCCTGTTTGTGAAGTTGGTAAAGGTCAGATATGGCCATCATCACATGACCTTTGCTCTTTTTATAGATGTCATGGACAAAATCTTGAATGATCCAGGAAATATTAAGAGAAGATAGAAGGAATACACAAAATCATAACACCAAAAAGAATTAACACTGAGAAATTTTAGGAAGTAACATATGAACAAGAGCCAATGGTAACAAAGGAAGGACCACAAGCTGTGCTGAAGACACTGGCAAAAAATAAGACCCCAGGAATTGATGGGATACCAACTGACATATTTAAACTAACAGACACAACCCTGGATGTGTTCACCAGACTATGCCAGAAAGTTTGAAGACAGTCAAATTGACTAGAAGAGATACATATTTGTTCCCATTGCCAAGAAGGGTGATTCAACAGAATGTAGAAATCTACTGAATAATATGATTTATATCACATGCAAGCAAAATATTGCTAAAGACCATCCAAAATCAGTTTGGCTAGGAACTACCAGAAGTTCAAGATGGGTTTAGAAGAGGCCATGTCAGATGTCAGATGGAATCTGACTGAAAGCGGAGAATATCAGAAGAATGTCTATATGTGTTTTATTGTTTATGCAAAGGCATTTGACCGTATTTAACACAACAGACTGTGGCTAACATTAAGAAGAATGAGAATCTGAGAACACTCAATTGTGCTCATACCAAATCTATACCTAAACCAAGAAGTTATTGTCTGAACTGAACAAGGGAACACTGTTTAAAATCAGGAAGGATATGCATCAGTGTTATAACCTTTCTTCATACCTATTCAATCTGCATGCTAAGCAAATGATTTGTGAAGCCAGACTCTACAAAGAAGCCAGACTCTGCAGGACCAATCAACAACCTATATTATGCAGATGAAACAACCTTACTGAAAATGAGGAGGACCTGAAGCACTTGTTGCCGAAGATCAAAGACTGCAACCTGCAATACAAATTACATCTCAACATCAAGAAAACAAAGGTTCTTACCATTGGGTCTATAAGCAGTACAATGATAGATGCAGAAAGGATTGAAACTGTTAATGACTTCATCTTACTTAGATCCAAAATCGACATCCTTGATACCAGCAGCCAGGAAGTCGGAAGACATCCTGCTTTCAGCAAGGCTGCTGTCAGGGACCTCTCCAAAATTGAATGAAGAGCAATGATGTCATTTTAAAGACTAAAGTGCACCTGATTCAGGTCATGGTCTTTTCTATCACTTGCTATGCATCTGAGAGGTGGTCAGTTAATAAAGCTGAAAGAAGAATTTATGCCTTTGAGTTGTGGTGTTGGAGAGTAGTACTGAATACCCCATACATAGACTGCCAAAACAATGAACAAGTAGGTCTTAGAAAAGGTGTGGCCAGAGTTCTCCTTGGAGACAGGATGGTAAATATTTACCTCACATACTTTGAGCACGTTGCTAGGAAACGTTTTTGGAATATCATTCTTGGAAAGGTGGCAGCTCAGTGAAAGAGAGGAGGAAGATCCTGATAAGATGGATTAAGATGGTGACTGCAGCAATGAGCTCAAGTGTACCAGAGATGGTGAAGATAACACAGTGGACAGGACTCAGATCTGCTGTTCATAAAGTCACTATAAATCGTATTCTATTTGACAGCACTTAACAACAATCTATGGCATCTGTCTGATGCTGTAGTCCATAGGGAATTATGCTGCTAACCCAAAGGGGGTGCCTCTCAGGCAGCTTGAATCAACCAGTGGCTCCTGGCAGAAAACATGTTCAGTATCTTCCTGTGTAAACAAAAACTTCAAAAACTTGCTAGAGGGTCATCTATGAGTTGGTTCTGACTCGATAGCAATGGGTAAGGGAGAGAGAAAAATCTATAGCATAAATAGACCTTCAAGTATAAGGGAGGGGGGTGATATACATTCAGGAAAGAATAAACTAGTTGAATAAAGTCATCTGGAAATTAGATGTTTATATACATCAAAAATTTTCTCCAAAAGGAATAAAGAGAACTTACAGACAGGGGGAAATGTTTAGCAATGACAAAACTGACAAAAGGCTCACGTTTAAAGTTCACTTCAGAGTTCTCTTATAACACCTATTTTAGTTTGCTCTTTCCTTCTTGTCTTTTTAATGACCTTGTGCTATAATGTATTACTCAAGATTACATGTTTGATCAATTCAGACTGCAGATGTTGGTATAAATCCCCAATTCATAAAAAAGTTCGTAGAAAATGTCTACATTTCAATAAGAATAAGACAATCCAATTTTAAAATAGGTAAAGGGAGATATTAAAAGACTCTTCAAGAAAGAAAACATTCAGATGACCAACAAACACATGAAGAAATGCTCTTCAAGATCAATTACTGTTGTCCTGTGCCTCTGAGCTGGAACTGGGCTACAGCTGACTTGCTAGTGGGTTTTCAGAGTCAGTAAATTGCGTGGGAGGAGATCACCCATCTTTGCCTCGAGAAAAAGTTGGTGGATTCCAACTGCATGCCTTCAGGTTGACAGTGCAGATTCTTACCAAAGTTTCCTCTAGCTCTTCTAGAAACTCATTGCCATTGAATCAGAACCCAGCTCATAGCTGCCTCTCTAATGGGTTTCCAAAGCTGTAAATCACAGGAAGAAGATTGTGCATTCTTCTGTCATGGAGTGGCAAGGGAATTACACCACCAAAATGGCTCAGCTTTTGAGGCAGCAGTGCAACAGCACCTTATAGTCTATGCCACCAACCAAAATACTATCACCTTACCAGATCAATGATAGCAAAGTTTAATATGACCGTAAACAACAAGTGCTGGTGAAGATATGATAAGATCTCATACACACTTCTTGTTGTTCTTGTATAAGAGTTGAGTGTGACTCACAGCGACCATTAAACAACAGCTCTAAATAAATCCTGTCCTATCTTGTGCCATCCTTATAATTTCTGACATGTTGCTGTTGATTGCTATTGACTCGAACACAACTCGTAGTGACCCTATGGACAAAAGACCTGAAGCTTTTCTATAATATCTTCGTTTCTCAAAATTCATAGGGTTTCCAGAGGCATGTGGTTTAGGAAGTAGATGCCATTCCTGCTTCCAAATACTCAAGTTCATTTCAGCACTGTGCCAATCCATCTGATTGAGTTTCTTTCTCTCTTTTACTGATCTTTCTACCTTTCCAAGCATGATGTCCCTCTCCAAGGAATAGCATCTCCTAACAACATATCCAAAGTATGTGAGCAGGCTTCATCATCTTTGTCTACGAGGAGCACTCTGGCTGTACTTTCTTTTCTCTAAGATATATCTCTGTTCTTTTGGCAGACCATGGTATATTCAGTACAGTAAACAACACATACTGGAGAGGGTATGATTTTGCTATTCCTTGTAACAACAACATTCCACAGATAGGTATCTATCCTAAGAAAGAGAAGCTGCAACAGAACAGATATGTGTATACTCGTGTTTATTGCATCATTACTAATAATAGCAAAGAAAAAGAATCCAAGTGGCTATCCATGAGTGAATGGATAGAGAAACTATGATACATTCTCACAGTGGAGTACTAGGCATCATTGAAACATGGTGAAGAATTCATCAAACATTGTATAACAAGGATGAATCTACAGGATATTATGCTGAGTGAAATAAATCACAAAAGGACAAATATTATATAAGAACATAGTTATAAAAAGCTAAAGGATTTTAAAACAGAAAGAATCATTCTAGCCTAGTTACCAGTGAGGGAAAAGAGGGGAGTAGAAAATTAATTAATAGATAATAAATACTTATTAAGATGGATGAGGAAGCTCTGGGGGCCTTGCCAGTAGAATGGAGTTACACTATGTACCCAAAGGCGGGAGGTTCTAATCCATCATGCTCAAATTGAATTACAGTCACAGACCTAGAGGGTTGAATTCACAACACATATTTGGAGAGACACAATTCAATCCATAACACCATTTTTAAATCTTTAGCAAAATTTTGATTATACATTAATGATACAGTTTAAAAAGTTCTGCCTTCTAATTACCTTGCTTTGGGAAAGGCGCAAACAAGGATCTCTTCCAGATGGTTGAATAGGTATTGTCTTCTAAATTTCTGGCATAGATGAGTGTTTCTTACATTGCATTAATTTATTAAATCATCTCATTTAGTATTCCATTAATTCATGGAGTCTTCTTTTCCAGATAACATACTCAGTGCAGCATGGATTCATTCTGTGGTAGATCAGTTCTTGACTATATGCTATTTCCTGATGCTAACACCAATCAATTATTTTTCTTATTCCTCTCATGTTTATTTAATGCTTCCTGAATTTTTCCATTCTTTTGTGCATGTTGTTGTTGTTATGTGCTGCCAAGATGACTATGACTCATAGTAACTCCATGCACAATAGCTCTGAATCCTGCTCTATTCTGAGCCAATCTCACTGTCTCTGACACACCTACTCATTATCTGAGTTACTGGGTCAATCCATTTCATCCAAGATCTTCCTCTTCTGCACTGTTCCTCCACCCTTCCAAGCATGATGTCCTTCTCCAAGGGCTGGTCCCTCGTGACAACACCCTCAAAGTATGTGAAACAGAGCCTCAAACTCCTTGCCTCCAAGGAGCAGCTTGGTTTCACCCTCCCCAAGACATGTCTGTAGTTCTCTTGGCAGTCCATGGTATGCACAATACTCTTCTCCAGCACCACAACTCAAAGGCATTGATTCTTTTTCTGTCATCTTTGCTCATTGTCTAGCTCTCTGATTCATAGCAAGGATTGCGAAGACCATGGCCTCAATCTGGCGCACCTTAGTCTCTAGACTTGAGATTCTTGCTCTTCAGCACTCTGGAGAAGTTCCTTAGAGCAAATTTTCCTAATGCAATTCATCTTTTGAATTCTTGACTACGGGTGCCAAGAGGCCTAATATCAGATTTTTTAGTTCTGAAAAATGCGGAGCATGTTCTTGCTTTTGATTTTCTGACTCTAGGGTTTTTTTGTTCTTGTTTTTTATGACTCTAAGTTATTGTACATTTTTTTATTAAAAGATTTAGTTTTCAGTCCCTTGATTGGTTTAAATCCAGAGAATGTAACAGATAACACCGGCGACTGTGTGTAACAATATGCTGTTATTAGGTATCTGTGGTGTAGATGGATAGATGAATTTAGACCAAATATGGTCACAGCCCTGACAGGAGTCAGGGCAGTGGCATTTATCCAGCAGCTGCGAGTTACTTAGTCTGGCCCCTCTTCTTAGTCTGGTCTCTCTTCCTAGTCTGGGCCCTCTTTGGCCTTGGCAACCAAGTGTTTTCTGGCCAGCTGTTCTTGCCTCTGTTATCTGTTGGTGCATGCTGCTGATCTAAGCGGCCTTGTGCCTTGGGGCTGGGCTTTAGGAGAGGAGTGATTCATCTCCCAGCCCAAGGAAAAGCTTATAGTTACAATGTTTTATCTAGTCTTCTTGAACACCCTTTGAAATTTTCTATTCAGTATTTTTCCTTCATTATTAACCCTTAGTGTTCAATGAATCAAATTATGATTCTCTTTCTTTTTAACAAACAAAATTGTAATAAGGAGGGACCATTCCATGGAAAAGAAATGACTGATAAAGTAGTAGCTGCTACTAGGTGCCATCGAGTCAAGTAGGACTCATAGCAACCCTATGCACGATAACAGATTTGAATTCTGCCCTATCCTGTGCCATTTCTGACATTGTGAGCCCACTGTAGCGGTCATATGGTTGAGGGTCTTCCTTTCCTTTGTCTACCTCCCACCTTTCCAAGCATAATGTCCCTAGAAAAGAACAGCTTCTCCTAGCAACAAAGTATGTAAGATGAAGCTTTGTCATCTTTGTCTCTCGAGGTATCTGTTTTTTCTTTTGGCACTCCATGGAATACCCAGTATTCCATGGAACACCACAGCTCAAAGGCTTTAATTCTCCTTCTGTCATCCTTCCTTATTATTCAGCTTTCAAATGGATAGCGATTTATTGAAAAGACAGTGGCATGAATCAGTTACATCTCAGTCTTCAAACAGTTATCACTGTTCCTTAATATTTGGAGAAATACTCTATGGGAAACTTTTCCAGTGCAATATGTCTGCTGATCTCCTGACTGCTGGTGCCAAGGATATTGACTGTGGATCTAAGTAGGATGAAATTGTTTGAAAATTCCACTCTTTTCCCCATCTATACTAATGTTGCCTATTGATTCAGTCATTGCAAATACGTTTTATAAGAAACACAAACACTTTTAAACAGTTCTCTCCCTCATCTGTTTCAATGCATTATGTTGTTGTTGTTGTTGTTGTTGTTATGTGCCGTCGAGTC
>NW_006399803.1:10420335-10429465 GCF_000299155.1 Elephantulus edwardii
AAATGTGTTCTGTTGTACATAGGGTTTTCAGAGGCCTGCTATTTCAGAAGTGGATGGCCAATCCTTCTTCCTAGTCTGTCTTTATGTGAATGTTCACATTTAGAGAAGTATCAGACAGACCAGCAAGTTAAAGGTATATCCCTTATTGCAGAGTTAACTTTAGTGCCAGTGTTGTCCCTGTCTTTCTCACACGCGTCTTTACCCACTTATTTCCCTGCTCCACCATCCAACAGGATACCCATCCACTTCTACCTCCTCCCTTCACATCTGTCTCCCTTTGACCAGCCCTCCATCTAATAACTTATATATGAAGCTTCCACGGCTTCTGTGATTCCAAACACATCAGCTAATGGTAGTTCCTTATGTTGGGATCAATGTCTCTGAATTTTAGTTGTAATGTTTCCCGAGCAAAGGTGATGCATCCTCTAGAACTGGTGTGTAGATAAGCTTTTCAGACTCCCCTCAACCCGATGTCAATCCCGTTTACAGCAGTGGCACTGTTTAAGAGGAATATATGATTGGGTATTATTCTCATGACAGGAGTCCAGAATGAAGGTTGCACAGTGGAGTGGACTTGAGGGGGAGGGATTCTATAACAATGAAAGAAGTTTTCTTTTACTTTTCAAAGAGAAGAGAGAATTGAGGGGGAAGGGTAGGAAGGGAGAAAATGCAATAATGAATGACTGGAAATCCAAAGTCTCTGTAAACATTCATTAAAATTAATAATAAAAAAAGAAAAACAAAAAAGAAACATAAATGCAGATTATACTCGTGGATTTCACCTATTGGTATGCATAGGAATCAGACTGATTACATCTATAGAAAGAATCACAGGAGAAGCTCAATATCAGCTATGAAAACAAGGCCAAGTGCTGAATGTAAAACAGACCAGCAATTACTCATATGCAAGTTAAAGCTGAAGCTAAGGAAAATGAAAACAAATCCATGGAACCAAAATATGACCTTGAGTCTATACCACCTGAATTTCAAAACCATCTCAGGAACATGTTTGAGGCCTTGAAAACCAATGAGTGAAGAGCAGATCAGTTTTGGAAGGATATCAAGAGTATCATCCAGGAAGAGTGCAAAAGGTCATTACAAAGACAGAAGAGGAAGAAAAGACCAAAATGGATGTAAGAAGAAACTCTAAATATTGCACTGGAGCCCCAAGAAGCCAAAGCAAAGGGAAGAATTCAAGATATTAAAGAGTTGAATAGCAGATCTCAAAAGGCAGTACGGGAAGAAAAAATAAAATATTGCAATGAAATGTGCAAGGAACTGGAGTCAGAAAATCAAAAGGGTCAAACTCACTCAGAATTTCTTAAGATCAAGGAACTGAAAACCAATTCAAACCTCAAGTTGCTATACTTAAGGCTGCTTTGGGAAGGAAGTATTAAAAGAAGATAAAAAGACTATACAGAGTTATTGTATCAAAAGGAATTGGCAGACACAGAAGAATTTCATGAAACAACATGAGTAACAGCCTTTGGTGACGAAGGAAGAAGCTCAAGCTGCTTTGAAGGAATTGACAAAAAATAAGGCCCAGGAATAGATGGTATACCAATTGATATATTTCAACGTTAACAGATTCTGTCCTTACCAAGCTGTGCCAAGAAATCTGAAGGAAAAAAAAAAAAAGAAATCTGAAGGACACCAACAAGTAGGCCAACTGACTGGAAGAGATCTATATTTGTTCCCATCCCGAAGAAAGGTGATCCCACAGAGTGTGGAAATTATCGAACAATATCATTGATATCAGCTGTAAGCAAGATTCTGCTGAAGACTATCCAAAAACGACTGGAGCAACACATCAACAGAGAACTGCCAGAAGTCCAGGCTGGGTTTGGAAGGGGTCATGGTACTAGGGATATTGTAGCCAAAGTTAGAAAGAGCTTGGCTGAAAGCAGGGAGTACCAGAGGAATGTCTATCTGTGTTTTATTGATTATGCAAAGGCATTTGACTGTGTGGATCATACCAAACTGCGGCTGACTCTGAGAAGAATGGAAATCCCAGAACACTTGATTGTGCTAATGTGAAACCTATACTTGGACAAGGAGGCAGTCGTCAGAACAGAGCAAAGGAACACTGCATGGTTCAAAATTGGGAAGAGTGTACTGTCTGCATACCTTTTCATATATGCAGAACAGATTATCCGGGAGGCTGGGCTCTATGAGGAGAAGTGTGACATCATGATTGGTGGAAGATTCATCAACAATCTGCATTATGCAGACGACAGAACCCTGCTTGCTGAAACTGAAGAGAACCTGAAGTGCTTGCTGCAGAAGGACAAGACTGCAGCATTCAATCTGGATTGATGCTCAATATCAAGAAGACAAAGATTTTTACCACTGGGCCAATTGGCAGCATCAGGATAGATGATGAAGAGACTGAGATTGTTAACAGCTTTTGTTTTCTTGGTTCCATAGTCCACACTCTTGGCACCAGCAGCCAGGAAATTAAAAGATGTATTGCGATGGGAAAGTCTGCGGTTAGGGACCTCTCTAGAGTATTGGAGAGCAATGGTGTCTCTCTGGAGACTAAGGTGTGTCTGATACTGGCCATAGTCTTTGCAATTACTTGCTATGCATCAGAGAGCTGGACAATAACTAGGGAAGATAGAAGGAGAGTTGATGCCTTTGAGCTGTGCTGCTGGAGAAGAGTATTGAATATACCATGGGCTGCTAAGAAAATGAACAGGTTCATTCTGAAGAGGATTAAACAGGGCTGCTCCTTGGAGGCAAAGATTCTGAGACTTCATCTGACAAACTTTGGACATGTTGCAAGGAAGTACCAATCATTGGAGAAGGACATCATGCTTGGGAGAGTGGAGGGACAATGCAGGAGAGGAAGACCCTCTATGAGGTAGATTGATTCAATGACTGGAGTAGTGGACTTGGGGGTGTCAGAGATAGTGAGACTGGCACAGGACAGAGCAGGGTTTAAGATTGTTGTACATAAGGTCACTATGAGTCGCAGGTGACTCGAGAGCATATAACAACAACAACAACATTGGTTTAGTGGTGAAAATTTTTGTTTTCTTGATGTTGAGATATAATCCACACCGAAGGTTGTTGGTAAGTCTTCCTCTGATCTTGATATCATACTCTTCATAGAATCCAGTTTCTCAAATAATTTGTTCAGCATACAAATTGAACATGTACAGAGAAACTGGAGAGCCAGTAAAAAGGAGGAAGCCTCTTAACAAAATGACCGTAACAGTGGGTTTAAATGCAACAATGATTGTGAGGCTGATGCAAGACCAGGCAGTGTTGTATGTAGTGTCCTGCTGCTGGTTGTTGTTATAAGGTGCCATTGAGTCGATTATGAGTCATAGAAACCTTATGAAGAAAAGATTTATACCTCCTCTATGGTGCTGCCAGTTGTTGTTATTGTATACTGCATATTAAGGGCTAAAATTGCTTCCTGGTCTCTCTCACTGTCTAAGAGGAGGGCTGGAGTATCTCAGGAAACAAGAAGGAAATTATTATACTTGCATCAATGCAATAGTATTTCTGGCAGGTGCCAAAAAGTGATTATACTAGGAAGTAGGTTCCTTGCCAGTCAATCACACATGTCCCTCGGTGGGGCTGTACTAGACCAAGCCTCACAAGACTGGAAGTCAGTAAAAGCAATGCCCACAAGGACATCACTCTTTTACTGTCCTTTTCTACTAGCATGCTATAAGTTCTGGTTTCATAAGCCTATTTCACGTGTTGGTAAATTTTCACTGTGTGTGTCTGTTCACTTAATGAAGTATAGTCACCTCAACTCACCTCCTTGCAGGAAATAAGTAGTGAAGGGAAAAAGAGAACTCTAGTTTTAGCATGATTCACTGCAGAGTCAGAACCAACCCACAGCTGACTCTTCGGTGAGTTTTCAAAGCAATAAATTGCATGGAAAGAGATTGCCTATCTTTTTCTCAAGGAGCAGCTGGTGGATTTCAACTGCTTATCTTTGCACTGGCAGCACAATTCCTTAGGAAGCTCTCTGGTGACTTAATGGTAGGGAGCTGAGCTGCCAATACAAAGAGAAGTGATTGGATGGTACATAACCACAGTAAGCTGTGTTGTTGCCAATACTTGCTGCCAGTGTAGACCTTAAATTTGGGTACTTCTGCAACAGACAAGAAAACAATTTAAAAATGTGTATTTGAAAAGAATATTTAATAATATGATAATAATGATATTTAAAATAATATTTTTTAAAGAACAGGGTCCTTTTAGTCTAGAAAGACATTTTTGGAGAAACTCCCTTATTATGTTTAAGTCTTTTAACTTAGTTGTCATTTGCCTTTCCACCCTGCAAACTTTAGTCTCTATTAACATAATAATGGGACCTTCTGAACTTGTAACAGACATCCTTTTCAAGAAGGCTGTTATGGACCATCAGTTCAATTCATTGCCAATCTTCCTATGGACTTTCAGAGGAAGTAACACTGGAGGAAATTTTCCATCTTTCTCCCAAGAGCTGGATTCAAACCACTAGCCTTAGGGTTGGCAGCACAACTCCTATTACTAAACCACCAGAGTTCCCCTCTATCAAGGAATAAGAAAGAAAATTTCAGCTATTTTAAACTCTAACTAATTACTGCTCATTTAAATTTTAACTGAATTTCTTTGAATTACAGACTTTCTTATTTTCCCATCTCCTTTTATAAATGGTGTGCTGAATTATTTTCCCTTGAGACAGTTTGGATTAAAAAGACCAGCATTCCAATAATGCAGATATTGGAAAAAGTCATGAATACACTTTAAATAAGTAACTGTGCTAAGAGATTTCAGGGGCCATGATAATGACTCCTGCATGATCCTTCTCGAAAACAGCCATCTTGAAAGGATACATTCCTTGATGACCAAGTGCCTCACCTGGAGAGGGCCATCTTTTTATTATTATTATTATACTAGTTTATTTACAAAATTTGAATACATTGTTTTTCACACCATTTCCTTCCCATTTCCCTACCCCTCCATCAAACTGTGCAACCCCATGATTAATTCCCAACTCCACCCCACCCTTCCTTACCCCTCTGCTTCCACCCTCCCCCACCTTGGATCCTCATACTCATTCTACAATAATGGTTTTATATAGTATTTGTCCTTATGAGACTGAGTTAATTCACTCACCATAATGTTCTCCAGTCTTCCCAAGTTAGGTAATAATTTACAAAATTATTGCTCCTGTGTGCTGCACAGTATTCCATTGTGTGAATGAACCATAATTTCTCAATCCATTTGATTGTGGTTGGATGTCTGTGCTGTTTCCCTGTTCTTGCAATGGTGAATATTGCTGCTATGAACATTGGTGTGAAATCCCCGTTTGTGTCTCAGTTCTCATTTCTTGGGGCATATTCAAAGCAGTGGAATACCTGGGTCAGAGAAGGTAATCTTTAAAGACAAATACACACACACACACCCCCTTAATCATCTCTACATGTTCCCCACAAGACCCAGAAAGGACTTGGTGGCAGCCATAATTTAAGAACAACTGTGTATTGCTTGTTTATGCTAGTTCCTTCCATAGGGGCCAATCCCAGATGATCCCCTGTTCCTTTTACGAATCAACATGATGATCTTTTCCTCACCTTCTCCATGATTAAATAGGATATCCTCTCTCCCCATCTATGCAATCTTTAAAAGAATCTCTTCATACTCTGTTCAAAATAATGAGATACCTTGTCCCTCCATGCCTCCATTTGCAAACTGTTTTTTCAAATAAATGTCTTTCTTTGCTTGCATAGAAATGTCTGGATTCCTGTTTTGCTAGTCGTACTTATAGGAATCGTTGTTATGTTGCTATGTGCCATTAAGTCATAACTGACTCAGAGCTGACCTCTCGCACATTTTCAGAAGCTCTAAATCACACTGTAGAAGACTGGCCATTTTTCTCCCATAGAGCAGCTGGAGGACTCAAACTGTATGTTTGAATATTAAAAACTGGTTGGCAATGCAGCTCCTTCCTACTAGGCCACCGGTGCTGCCGAAGAGAAAGCTGTTCCTGTTGTTAGATGACTTGAATCCACTACTCATAATGACCCTTGGAACAACAGATCTATCCTTTGTCATTCTCATCATCTCTGATACACTTGAGTTTATTGTTATAGTCATGTGTCAATCAATCCTGTTGAGGTTCTTTCTTTCATTGACCCTCCGCCTTTCTGAGTATGGTATCTTTTTCTAAGGAATAGCCCCTCCTAGTAGCATGCTCAAAGTGTGTGAGATAAAGTTTTACCATCTTTGCCTTTAAAGGAGCATCCTGATTGCACTTTCTCCAAGACATATTTGTTTGGTTTTTTGTAATCCATGTGGATACTCAGTACTCTTCTCCAACACAAAACTCAAAGGCATTGATTCTTCTGTCATTTTTAGTCATTATCCAACTTTCAGATGCACAACAAATAATTGAAATGATCAAGGCTGGGATCAGGTGCACCTTAATCTTTAAACTGATATTGTTGCTCTTTATCACTTTGGAGAGGTCCTTGACAGCAGATTTTTCCAATGCAGCATGGTTTTTTGATTTCTTGACTTCTGATACCAAGAGTATTTAATGTGAATCCAAGTAAGAGGAAATAATTGGCAATTTCAATCTTTTTTTCCATCTATCATGATGTGGACCACTGGCCCAGTGGGGAGGACTTTTGCTTTCTTAATGTTGAAATGTTATCTATATTGAAGGCTGTGGGCTTTTTAAATCTTCTGCAGCAAGTATTTTAAGTCATTTTTCAGCAAGCAAAGTTGTGTTACCTGCATAACTCCGGTTGTTGTACTCCTCCAAACTTGATGTCACATTCTTCTTCTCAGACTCCTTGTTCTTGAATGATTTGCTCAGTGTACTGATTGAATAAGTATGGTGAACAAACAGCCTTGGAGTATACCTATTTTTATCTTAAACCACGTTGTGTTCCCTGGGCTCCTGTTTCTCTATTCTTACTCAACAGAAGCAAATATAGCCAGTTGTTGAGTACCATTGAGAACTGACTTATAGCTGGCCCTCCACTGGGTTTTCAGAGACAGTAAATTAATGACAGGATTCAATCAGTTGTTCATAGGGTCACGATGAGTTGTACTTGACCCATTGGTACCTAATAATAACAACAACAGTGTTCCCTTATTCTATTTGGACAATAGTTTCTTGGTTAGGTATAGGTCTGGCTTGATCACAATTAATTTCTAATCCATTAGCTACTCAGTGAGAGAAAGATGGACAATTTCCTCCCATGTGATTTACTGCCTCAAAAAACCCATGGGCGAGTTAGCTATGAGTCAGTTCCAACTTTAAGGTACTCAATAACTGGCTACACATTCTCCTGTTGAGAAAGACTAAAGAAACAGGAGTTCAGTCTTCTTTTATGGAAGTAATGAATGAAGTTTATTAGGGAAAATACATGCTCGTGGCCACTGAGCAAGTTGCAGATAACTGCTGCTCGCATGAGGAAGCTTTTTCTTGCTTCTTACTACCAGTGACAGAGGTCACCAGCAATGGAAAACTATGTTGCAGAAAGAGACATGAAGTGCCAAAATGACTCTAGTTCCCAACTCATTGGTGGAGAGAAATGGATTTTGTAGGTTGATAAAGATCCTGGTGGAAAGACGCTTCATAAGGAAAGGGGAGTAATTCTGGGCAAAGTGATCTCTGTGGTGTAGTTTGTAGGGGGTTATCCTGCTAACCCAAAGGCCAACCCTCCTGGGTGTTTTGAATCCAACAAAGGGACTCCTTGGTAAATTGTGGGCAACATCCTCCCATGCAATTTACCTTGGAAAGCTGCTAGAGGGTCAACTATGAATTGGTTCTGCACAGCGAAGCGGTTTTGTTTGGGCTTCTGTTAGTATAAGAAGGTTTATGATAATTAAGTGTATACACAACTGGTCTTCCAAGATGGGCTCTGTTGCAGAGGCTTCTGGGACAAAAGATAACACTTATGGTGGATGGTGCTTGTGCACTGTGTGTCACTGTCCTCCAGGATAATTCTCCTGTCTGGTAGATAGCTTTCCTTCATATTTGAGATCAGTTCTTGGTCACCAGTAGTATTTCTGTGAATGCTCTAAGAACTGAGTTGATTTAAAACTAAATGTTGAGGAAGTTAATCTGCAGAGGACAATGGGTTAGCAATCATCAGCTGTTTATGAAAAGCAGAGTTTAAAGGCACAACAGGATGATACGAGGGGCTGAAGGGCAAAGTTCCAAGGGGAGTCCTAGTCCCCTCTCAGTACATGTGATACAGAATCAAGTTGTTGACTCCTGAAAACAACAACCTATTCCTATAACACTGATCTTCAACAGAGTGTGGAATTTATCAAACAGTATTAATATCACATTCAAGCAAAGTCTTGATGAAGATTATTTAAAAAACAACTGTGGCAATATTGTCAGCATGGAACTGCCAGAAAATAAAGCTGGATTCAGAAGAGGCCATGAAATGAGGGATATCATGACTCGTGTCGAATTGATCTTAGTTGAAGGCAGAGAATACCAGTAAAATATTTACTTGTTTTTTATGGATTATGAAAAGGCAATTGACTATATGGATATTAACAAATTATGAGTAATATTGAGAAGGATAGGGATCTCAGAACACTTAATTGTGCTCCTGCCAAACCTATACACCAAAAATCTACCTTCCCCCTAGAAAAAGAAAATACTTTATGGGAGTGCTCATCTTAATGGCAGGTGGTGGCCAGTCACTTTTTCTTGCCTCCCTCTTTCCTCTCGTTGTCAGTGACCGAACTCGTCTGTGGTGCTGCCCAATCGCTCACAGACCGGATGACCTGGGGGTGTCAACCAATTCAGCAACACTTACATCCAGTAAACTAAGCCACTCACCCTGGAGCGCACCATCAACCTTGTGGTACTGACTCATGGAAGATAGAGATCAGTTTCTGAGTTCTGCAGTTGACCTGTAGGTCTTTGCTGTTCAGGACAGCTGCTGAAGTTTTGCCTGGCAGTGACATAGAGGAATTTGACTCCGAAGAAGACGAGGACTACATGCCGTCGGGTGGCGAGTATGTTGTTGTTGTTGTTGTTGTTATGTGCCATCGAGTCGTTTGTGACTCATAGCGACCCTATGTACAACAGTCCTAAACCCTGCTGTCCTGTGCCAATCACATTGCCTCTGACACACCCATTCCAATT
>NW_006399803.1:10430380-10432874 GCF_000299155.1 Elephantulus edwardii
GATTTCATACCACCTGAATTTCAGAATCATCTGAGGAACAGGTTTGAGGCCTTGAACATTAATGGTCGAAGGCCAGATGAGTTGTGGGAGGATGATAAATGTATCATCTAGGAAGAGTGCAGACGGTCATTACAAAGACAGAAGAGGAAGAAAAGGCCAAAACGGATGTCAGAAGAAACTCTGAAGATTGCACTGGAACGTAGAGAAGCCAAAGCACAAGGAAGAATCCAAGACACTAAAGAGCTGAACAGAAGATTCCAAAAGGCAGCACGAAATGACAAAGCAAAATACTACAATGAAATGTGCGAGGAGCTAAAGTCGGAAAATCAAAAGGGCCAAACTCATTCAGCATTTCTTAAGCTCAAGGAACTGAAGAACAAATTCAAACCTCAAGTTGCTACAGTGGAGAGTATAGTGAAGATAATTTAAATGAATTAGTGAAGGAAGACGAAGTGGATGGTGAAGAGCAGACACAGAAAACTCAAGAGGAAAAAAAGAAAGGCTCAGAGCATTTCAGGCAGAAAGAGAAAACGGGGTGGCCTCTTATTAGACGGAGAGGGAGATGTGGATGCCGGAGCATAGTCTGGAGGGACCAGCAGTGAGGAGGAAGATGGGTCTGCAGAGCAGGAAAAGGGCGGTGAGTCAGACAGAAGGTGCCAGAAAAAAGAAGGATGAACTCTGGGCCAGCTTTCTCAGTGATGTGGGACCAATATAAAAAGTGTCCACAAGTACAAGAGTTAAGGGAGGAAAGGAGGCTGCAGAAACAAATTCAAGTAAGTTGGTGAAGCTTGAGGATCTCACAAGGCCTCCAGAAGCTGAAAAGGTCAAGATCACCAAGGTCTTTGATTTTGCTGGTGAAGAAGTCAGCTACTGTCAAGTCGACGACGCCTTATAGTGACCCTGTGAACAACAGATGGGAACCTTGCCCTATCCTGTGCCATCATCATGATCTCCGCCATACTCAAGCCCATTGTTGCAGTCACTGTCATTCTGTTCCTTTGACAGTCTTCCTCTCTTTTGTTAGCCCTCTCCCTTTCCCAGCATGATGTCTCTTCCAAACCACTGACCCCTTCTGAGAACCTGAGTGAGCTCTGGTGGCAGTGTGGTCTGACATTTTGAATCCACCTCCAGCTCCAAGGGAGAGAGGAAGATGAGCAGTCACTTCCTGTGCAATTTACAGCTTCAGAAACCCCCTGGAGAACCTGCTATGAGTTGAAGGCAGTGAGATAGGGTATTGAAGGTAATGTAGAGCTTTACCAGTGGCCTCACCTACTAAGAAAAACTGATTAATAATTGTTGCTAGGAGAAGTCATTACATTTCATCATTAAAGAAAAAAAAAGATCCTTTTCTGCTGGTCAGTCTTCACAAGGTGCAAGTGTTTACTGATATTGGTGTTTCAGATACCCTCTTAGCAATTACACTTTTGTCACAAAAGAGCCCCTTTATGAAAAGGACAGCTCTGCTGCAGTCAGATTTTACTGCATGAGGGAAGAGTTGGATAAAATTGGAATGCGAAGACCTGTAGAAGGAAGGAGTTGTGATTGTACATGAACACCGCCTGCCTCATGTGTTACTGCTACAGTTGGGAACAACTTTCTTCAAATTACCTGGTGGTGAACTTAATCCAGGAAAAGATGAAGTTGAAGGATTAAACGATTACTGACAGAGATTCTTGGAGACGAAGTCATCCAAGACTGGATCATTGATGACTGCATCAGTAACCGGTGGAGACCAAATTTTGAACCGCCTCAGGACCCATATGCACAGATCACAAAATCTAAGAACATGAGAAGTTGTTTCTGGTTCAACTTCAAGGGAAAGCCTTGCTTGTAGTTCCCAAAAATTACAAGCTGGTAGTGGCATCATTGTTTGAACTGTATGACAAGGCACCAGGATATGGACCCACCATTTCTAGTCTCCCTCAGCTCTTGAGCAGGTTCTATTTTATATTCAACTGAATTCTGTGCACTGGAGAAGTAAAAGAAGCTGTCTCTGTGAGCAGAGGTAACAACAGTGTAGAATAAGAAACATGGTTGTGGTTGACAAGGATTGTTTTCCTATTTCCTGATCCCTCAATGCTTCCTAATTTCCATTATTTGAATAGTAAAGTTACTATGAGTAACTAGATAGTACTATAAAAACATGTGATAATGTTTAATTTGGATTGCTTCTGCAGCCCTCGGGCCAAGAAAAGCCCATCTATGCATCCAGTTCTACTGGATGCATCACCTTTACTCAGGAAACATTACGACTAAATTTCAGAGACATTGATCCCAATATAAGGACCTACCATCAGCAGATGTGTTTGGAATCACAGAAGCCATGGAAGCTTCATATATAAGTTGTTAGATGGACGGCTGGTCAAAGGGAGACAGATGTGAAGGGAGGGAGTAGAAGTGGATGAGTATCCTGGTGGATGGTAGAGCAGGGAAATAAGTGGGTAAAGACGCGTGTGAGAAAGGCAGGGACAACACTGACACTAAAGTTAACGCC
>NW_006399803.1:10437104-10438554 GCF_000299155.1 Elephantulus edwardii
AAAATACTGCATGGTGTACAATAAGGAAAGTTTTTTATCAAGGCTTTATTCTTTCTCCACACTTAGTCTGTGAACTGGGCAAATAATTTGAGAAGCTATACTCTCTGAATAATTGAAGGAAGACTCATCAACCACATGTGTTATGCAACTGATAAAGTCTTGCTTGTAGAAAGCAAAGACGACTTGAAGTACTTACTGCAGATGATCAAAGAGTACAGCCTTCAGTACAGATTGTATCTCAGCATCAAGAAAATGAAAATCCTCACCACTGAACAAATAGGCAATATCATGATAGATGAAAAAAGCTTGAAGTTGTCAACAATTTAATTTTATTTGGATCCCCAGTCAACACTCATGGTAGTAGCAGTCAGGAAATCAAAAGATATGTTAACATTGGAGAAATCTGTCAATGACCTCTTTAAAGTGCTAAGTAAGGAGCAAGACTCTAAGTGTAAGGATTAGACCAGATCAAAGGCTAATCTGATGAACCTTGGTATTTTCAATTGCTTCCTGTGCAAAGTTGGACAATGAAGATGGAAGATCAAAGAAGAATCGGTGCCTTTAAATTGTGTAGGTAAAGAGTATTGAGTAGCTGTCAAAAGAACAAATAAATCTGTCTTTGAAGACATGCAACCCAAAGGCTCCTTAAAGGCAGGGGTGGTCAAACTTTGTCACAGATACTTTGGACATGCTGTTAGGAGGAGCTTACTGTTATTGGTATGTACTGCTGAGTCAGAACTGATCCATAGCTGACCCTGCAGGGTTTTCTGAGGCAGCATATGCACAGGAGAAGATTACTCATAGTTCTCCTATAAAGCAGCTGGTGGATTCAAATAACTCAAATGTGCCTTTAAGTTGGCAGCACAGCTCCTTAACACTAGGCCATCAGTGGGGACGGGGGATTGGTGAGAAGACATCATGCTGGGAAAAGTAAAAGCTCAATGAAAAAGAGAAAGACTCTCAAAGAGATGTATTGACACTGTGATGACAACAATGGGCTTGAGCATGGGGAGGTGGGGAGGATGGGACAGGATGGGCCAAGGGTCACATCTGTTGTGCATTGGGTTGCCATGAGTCCTGGTTGCCTTGATGGCACCCAACAATAAGAATGCAATGATGAAAAGCAAATGACCAACTAGTTTAACCTCAGAACATGTTTTTAAGAAGTCAATCGAGAAATATAAATATCTGTGAGTTCCAAACAACTCTTTATCTATTTACAAGTTCTATTTAGCCATTGGATATCAGATAATATTTGCCCTCAGTTTGCCAGAAGAGAAACTGCAAAGTAGAACGACTTGTATACTATAGCAATGGGTTAAAATAATTCTTGAAAACCAGTCACTTCATTGCCCTCCAGTCAGAAACAATTCATTGCTGATCCTCCGGCAGGCTTTCTGAGACTATAAATCACGTGGGAGGAGATTGCTCATCTTTCTCCAGCAAAGCC
>NW_006399803.1:10438851-10462001 GCF_000299155.1 Elephantulus edwardii
GAGAAGGTAGAGGGTCAGAGAAAGACCCACAGCAGGATGGATGGACACAGTGAGTGTAACAATAGACAGTACAGCAGAGATCATGAGGATGTTGCAGAATAGAACAAGGTTCAGATATGCTGTGCATTGGATTGCTATGAGTTGTCGTTGAACTTAGTGGATTCTAACAACAACAACAACAACAACAACATGTAGAAGCAAAGAAGGAATCAAGAATTGGCTAGGAACTTATGAGTCTGCAAGTAAATAAACGCCACTCATGTGAGACCAAACAGGAACTATGTGTTCAAAACAAAGAAGTCAGTCCTTATCTGCTTTGGACAAAGCCTCAAAGAGTGGCTTGTTCTGGTTAGAAATTGTTGGTAAGGGAAAGCTGATTAGAAGAGGAATTTTCATGTGACTGATTTGGGGAGCATATGTGACTTGCACTGGTTGGTTCTACAAAGACAGGTGAAAAAGCTGGCAACAAATAAGGAAGGGAGCATTCACTGACCATGGTGAGCTTCTTGCTGCTAAGGCTTAGTTGAGACTCCTGGACTAGTTGATGCAGAAGTTGTGGATTAGAGTTGTTGGTACTTGTGTTATATATGGTGTATGCTGTATATTCAACCTCTCAAATGCTAAAAGAGGCCACTTAAATGGTCTTAACAATTCTGGTAATAATAGTTTGCTATCATTCAAACTAGGAGTTCTGATGGTTCAGTATGGTAAGGAATTGCACTGCACATTTCAACATGCACAACAACAAAATAGTTAAAGAATGATGTATAAGGAACTTTGTTACAGGATCCTGGAAGATAAGTAGCTAGAACAAGCTTGTACCTCCCTGCCACAGGGATGGTGCTCTGACCAGGTTATGGTGTCTGTTGTGCCTGGTACAAGGCAAATAAAAAGGTTTGGTAGCAGGTTTATAGAATGTTATACTGATAACCAAAAGATTGGTTGTCTCTGGGTTTGAATCTACTGGCAGCTGCAAGGGACAAAGATGGGCAGTAGTCTCCTTCCATTAAGATATATATCCCTAAAACTGGAGGATGGGTTGCTATGAATTGAGATCCACATAATACAAGGGTCAAAGCTAAAGTGAAACTGAGGTTAAAAAAAATCAAGGGTGTGGGAAGTACAAAGTCAGAAAGAAAGCTGCTGAAAAATGAAGCACCTAAATTTCCACAGGAGTGTATCAGTTCTACTCCAAAGCAGTGAGAATATAAGAACAAGACTTTCTGGTCTCATTCAGGGAAAATAAGCAGCCATTTGTACAAAGATTCTTAAAAATGGCCTGAAGGCAACTCAGAGACTTCAGGCTGGGCATATTATCAGGCTGAACTAGAAGTCTAATTGTACAAGCACAGAAAATCCTCTAGCATTACCAACCCCCAGGCAACCATAACTATAAGTATCAAGATCCTTTGAAGTCCCTGGGCCAGACATCTCCATAAATCTCAGACCCCCCCAAAAAAATTGTCACTATGAGAGGGAATGGAAATGAATACAGATCTCTTACAGTCTGTTGGCCAGGTAGCTGTCCTCCAGATTTCTGGCACAACCTAGTGAGCACATTCAGGGCTGCAGCTGCATCTGTTTGTTGAATTATGTCACTTGATATTGTACCTGAGGCCTTCCCCCTCAACCTTTCTTTTGCCAATTTCTTCAGAGCAGATTGAACTTTTTCCTTTAGTACTGTTGGTTCTTGATTATATGCTGTTTCCTGAAATGGTTCTGTGTCAGCCAATCCTTTTTGGCACAGAACTGTGTATTTGGTCCATCTTCTTCTTCTTCTTCTTTTAATTTTATGCTGGTTTACATACAAAGTTCGTATACATGGTTTTTCACCCTGGATCCTTCCTCTGTTTACTCATCCCTCCCTCCACCATTAAATTGTGTGACCCTATGATTAAGCCCTCCCTTCCCCGCCCCTCCTTAGATCCTCATACTCGTTCTGTAATAATGGTTTCCATCTTCTTTCGATGCTTTCTGTATCATTCAAGATTTTGCCCACAGCCTTGTTGCTCAAGGTTTGAATTTGTTATTCCGATTTTTCATCTTGAGAAATGTTGAGTTCTTCCCTTTAGATTTTCTGACTCCAGCTCTTAGTTATAATACTTTGCTTTATCTTCAAGATCTGTCCTTTAATATCTGTTCATCTTTTTTACTTCAGCATCTCTTCTCTTTGTTTTGGATTCTCAGCATTCTAGTGCACTATTCTGAGTCTCTTCTGACATGCATTTTGGTCATTTCGTTTCCCTTTGTGCTTGTAATGACGTTATACTTTCTTCATGGATGATATCTTTAGTATCATCCCACAGCTCATCTTGTCTCGGTTCATTAGTGTTCAAGGCCTCAAACCTGTTCTTGAGGTTTTTTAAAAAATTCACGTGGGATAGACTCATGGTCATGTTTTCATTTTCTTTAGCTTCAATGAACTTGTTGATAGTCTGTTTGACAGTCAGCACCTGACCTGGTTTTCACAACTGATAATTGAGCTTTTTTTATGATTTCACAGATGTAATCAATCTGATTCCTGTGTACTCCATCAGGTGAGGTCCATGTGTATAGTGCCTGTGTGTTAAGAGTTTACTGCCCCCTAAAACCAGAAGAAGATAAAATAGATGAATGGGACCTTCTAAGAATCAAATCCCTATGAACATCCAAAAACTTCTCCAATAGGGTAAAAAGGGAAGCCAAAGACTGGGAAAAAGCATTTGGTAATGACATATCAGATAAGGGACTTACATCCAGAATTTATAAAATACTTTAGCACCACCACAAGATAAAGGTAAATAAACCAATTGAAAAATGGGCATAGGATATGAACAGACACTTCATCAAAGAAGACATTCAGATGGCCAACAAGCACATGAAGAAATGTTCAAAATCCCTATCTCTAAGAGAGATGCAAATTAAAACAACTATGAGATATCATCTCATCCCAGTCAGAATAGCAAAATTTAACAGAACAGCAAGCAACAAATGCTGTCGGGGTTGTGGAGAAACTGGAACTCTTATTCACTGTTGGTGAGAATGTAAAATGGTGCAACCACTGTGGAAGGCATATGGCGCTTTCTCAAAAAGTTACAAATAGAGATACCATTTGACCCAGCAATTCCACTACTGGGAATATACTCCAAAGAGACCATAACTGACATCCAAGCAGATATATGCACACCCATGTTTAGTGCTGCTTTGTTCACAATAGCAAGGAGTTGGAAACAACTTAAGTGCCCATCAACAAATGAATGGATAGGGAAGCTATGGTATATTCACACAATGAAATCCTATGCTGCATTGAAAAACAAGGAACTCATGCAATATTATTCAAAACAGGTGACTCTGGAGGACATTATGCTGAGTGAAGTATCTCAGTCACAAAAGGACAAATACTGCATGCTGTCATTGTTGTAAAACAGGACTGACCTGGGGGGCGGGGGGTGGGGAGACTGAGAAAGATGGGTTCAATAATGTATACTACATTGAAACAGATGAGTGAGAAAACTGTTTAAAAGGGATATGTGATTAGGTATTTTTGTCATGACAGGAGTCCAGAGTGAAGGCTGCATGGTGGAGTAGACCTGGGGGAGGGTTTGTAAAACAATGAAATAATTTTTCTTTTATTTTTCCAAGAGGGTAGTGTACTAGGGGGGAGGGGTGGGAGAGGAGAAAAGTGCAACAATGAATGAATGGAAATCCAAAGTCTCTGTAAATTTTCATTGAAATTAATAATACATTTTAAAAAAAAAAGAGTTTATTGCCTAACATGGCCTTTCTAGCCGTTACCTGACTTTGACATATGGATGTGTGGAAATATGCAAATAGGGTGTGTTAGTCTGTACACAAGGAATTAGATAGTCTCACCAACCCACAAGGGGATTGGCTAGGCTCACCTTTAAATTGAGCAGCAGCAGAATATTAGGATCTTCTCTACCAGTAAAGAAGCAGCAAGATAATGTAGCCTGTTGTTTGGAACCAGAGATTCTTGTACCAGCCAGATTAGGGCTCAGGGGAGCAGCAGCCATAGCAGCAAGAGTAGAGAACCAGAAATCTGACTTGAGACAGAAAACCAGAGACCTGAGACAAGATGAGACCTTGGAACTGCTACACCACAAAACCAGAGCTAAGAACATTTTGTCCAAGTTTATGGAGGACTGATGGTGGGAGGGAGCCATAATTGGCAGGAATGAGATCTTTGTAACACTATCCCAAAGCCACGAGGCTCAAGGCTGAGGTGCCTACCAGCATATCTTGGAAGCTGTCCTGACTGTATTTTGCTACTTACCTGAATAAGATAGCTGTTTACTCCCCCAGTATGGTTCTGTGTAGTCTGTGAGCTATGACATCAGATTTTGAACCCAGGAAAGCCTTAAGATTGGTGTTGGAATGACTAAAAAGAGGTGTAGGAGCCTGGAGGATATGTCTGACCTTATGGAAATTGGTTTTGTGCTATTGATGTTGTTGATAGGGACAGTTTCCCTTTGTGAAGTTGGTAAAGGTCAAATATGACCATCCCATGCAGCCTTTGCTCTTTTTAGTTTCATTATAAGAAAGATTTACAATAGAATTTGGGAATTATCACCACTACCATATGCAAGCAAAATCTTGCTGAAGATTATCCAAAAACAACTAGAACAGTACATTAATATAGAACTGCCAGAAGTACAAGCTGGGTTTAGAAGAGGCCATGGCACTAGGGATATCATTATTGATCCCAGATGAATCTCGGCTGGATGTACAGAGTACCAGAAAGATGTCTATTTGTGTTTTATTGCCTATGCAAGGCATTTGACTGTGAGAATCACAACAAGTTGTGGCTAACAATGAGAGGAATGGGAATCCCAGAACATTTGAATATGCTCGTGCAGAACCTATGAGGATGTTGTCAGAACAGAGCAAGGAAACACTACATGGTTCAAAATCAAGAAAGAAGTGTGTGAGGGATGCTTCCTTTCTCCATACCTTTTCAATCTATATGCTGAATAGATCATATTAGTGGTTGGACTTTAGGAAGAATAATGTGGCATCAGAATTGAAGGAAGACTCATCAACAACCTGAGTTATGCTGATGACACAACCCTGCTCACAGAAACAGAGAAGGACTTGAAGCATTTGCTGAAAGATATCAAGGCTGCAAACTTCAAAATGGACTGCATCTCAACTAAGAAAACAAAATCCTCACCACCAGCCTAATATGCAGCATCATAATGTTGTTGTTGTTGTTGTTATGTGCCATCGAGTCGCTTGCGACTCATAGCGACCCTATGTACAACAGCCCTAAACTCCGCTCTGTCCTGTGCCAATCGCACTGTCTCCGACACTCCCATCCCAATTACCCCAGGCACTGAATCAATCCACCTCATAGAGGGCCTTCCCCTCCTGCGCTGTCCCTCCACCCTCCCAAGCTTGATGTCCCTTTCCAAACACAGGTCCCTCCTTACAACATGTCCAAAGCATGTCAGACAAAGCCCCAGAATCCTTGCCTCCAAGGAGCCACCCGGTTTAACCCTTTCCAGGACAAATCTGTTTGTTTTCCTAGCAGTCCATGGTATTCTCAATACTCTTCTCCAGCACCACAGCTCAAAGGCATCAATTCTCCTTCTATCCTCCCTGGTCATTGTCCAACTCTCTGATGCATAACAAGTGATTGCAAAGACCATGGCTTGTATCAGACGCACCTTAGTCTCCAGAGAGACACCATTGCTCTTCAGTACTTTAGAGAGGTCCCTAACAGCAGACTTTCCCATGGCAATGCACCTTTTAATTTCCTGGCTGCTGGTGCCAAGACTGTTGACTATGGAGCCAAGCAAACTAAAGCTGTGTACAATCTCAATCTCTTTGCCATCCATCCTGATGCTGCCAATTGGTCCAGTGGTGAGAATCTTTGTCTTCTTGACATTGAGCCTCAATCCATATTGTAGGCTGCAGTCCTTGACACTCTGCAGCAGGCACTTCAGGTCCTCTTCAGTTTCAGCAAGCAGGGTTGTGTCATCTGCATAACGCAGATTGTTGATAAATCGTCCACCAATCTTGACCCCACATTTCTCCTCATAGAGCCCAGCCTCCCAGATAATCTGTTCTGCATATAGGTTGAAAAGGTATGGAGATAGGATGCATCCTTGGCACACGCCCTACCCAATTTTGAACCATGCAGCAGCGTTCCCTTGCTCTGTTCTGAAGACTGCCTCCTGGTCCAAGTATAAGTTTCACATTAGAACGATCAAGTGTTTTGAGAGCATCATAATAGATGGAGAAAAGATTGATGTTGTTAATGATTTAATATTGCTTGGATCCACAATCAACATTCTTGGCACCAGCAGTCAGGAAATTGAAAAAACATGTTGTATTGGGAAAATCTACTGACAAGGCCCTTTTCAGAGTGTTAAAGAGCAGTGATGCCAGTCTAGATACCAAGATACACCTGATTCAGGCCATGATCTTCTCAGTTACTTGCTATGCACCTAAGAGACAATGATTAAGGATAACAGAAGAAGAATATGCCTTTGAGTCATGGTGGTGCTGGAGAAGAGTACTGAACATCCTGTGGAACTGCCAAAAGAACAAACAGATCTCTCATGGAGAAGGTGAAACCAGGTTGCTCCTTGTGCGCAAAGATTTTTAAATTATGTCTCACATGCTTTGGGCATATGGTCTATCAGGAGAGATCACTCCTTGGAAAAAAACATCATGGTTGGACAGCTAGAAGTTCAGTGCAGGAGAGGAAGACCTTGGATGAGATGGAACTGTGGCAATGGGGTCATGTGTGTCAGAGACAATCAGATTGACTCGGGATAAGGCAGATCTCAGAGCCTTTGTTCACAGGGTTGATATGAGCCCTCTCGACAGCACATAACAACAACATGAATCAGAATCAACTCTGAGGGTATGAGACAGAGTCAGGTCCAAAGAGGAAGGCATATACCTAGTGAACCTATTTACATGTGTATAATACCACCTTTACACTTGAGATTTCTATTGGATTCTTTCCACTCTGACACACAAAAGAATGAGATTTAGCTGTGAAAATGGAGAGATTTTATCTCAAACTTTAAAAGAATTTAAACACTTATGCTTAAAATAGCTACTCAGGATAGCAGAGTTCAGAGCTGTTGTACATAGTTGCTATGAGTCAAAGACGACTCAATGACACATAACACAACAACAACATTTCTTTAAATTATAAATTTATGATCATTGTTTTTCTGGGAAAAAAACCCAAAAACCTTTGGGAAAGGTAGAAAATTATTTTTAAGAGTTCTGACGTACTAAGGGTACTAAATATAACTGTTAAATGCCAACCAAAATATGTTGTCATAGAAATGGTTAATGTATCTTATGCTGATGCATGGTGGTACAGTGGCTCAATGCTTGAATTCTAATCAAAAGCTTAGCAGTTCAAACGTACCAGCTGCTTCATGAAAAAAAGAGGTGATAGTCTGTTTCCATAGGATTTACAGAATTTGGAAACCCTGTGTAGAAGTTCTTTGTCCTACAGGGTTGTTGCAGGGCAGATTTGATTTGATGATTTGCTTCTGGTTTTATGCTAAATTTTATGGTGCCTAAAAAATACTAAAAATGCAGGCTTTCTAATCTTAAAGTATGGTGGCCTACTGTTAAGAAGCTGGGCTGCCATTCCAAAGGTGTGTGGTTCAAATCCACGAGCTGCTCCAGGAGAGAAAGATGGACAAACTCCTCCCGTGTGGTTAACTGCCTTTGAAAACTTACCAGAGGGTCAGCTATGTATTAATTCTGACAATGGTACACAATGACAACACAACAATCTTTTATAGTAGATACGTTTTTAAATTAGAATTTTAAAATTCTTTTAGTTATTTAGTTATATTTATTTTTAGTTTATTTAGTTATATAACAAAATTAATGTTAATTTTATAATCATTCTAATCATCTTAATTGGCTTAGAACCAAAACCTCTTGCCTTCCAACTGATTTTGATTTCTAGGACTCTACAAGATAAACATGTTCTATAGGATTTCCAAGGATATAAATCTTTATGAGAGTAGACTACTCTCGTCATTGTTATTGCTCAGAACGCAGGTGTGTATAAGTTGTCGAACATTTAACCCATTATACCACCTTGTTAAAGATAATAGAAAAAGATAATAAAGATCTGGGCTTATTTAAGAGGCTTAAATGTTTTTTAGAATTTAGTACCAAAGTTACTTGTCATAAAAAAAAAAAAATAACTAAGAACACTAAAGTTCACTTATTCCACTCTGGTGGTATAGTCCCTAGGAAGTTAATTTTTATTCAAAAGACTTGATGTAATAGAATAGATTTTCCTCCAAGAGTTTTCTAGGTTGTAATGTTTAAGAAAGCAGATTATCATGTCTTTTCTCTCACAGAGCCACCGGGTGAAGCATAAAAGGTAGAAGCATAAAGTGTAACCATATAAGTAATAGTTGTATCTCCCTCTCTCTACTTTGCCACAGGTAAGGGGGCTTAATCTATTTTCTACTACCTTTTACTATTCCATACATTTCACATAAGTAGAATCCTTCTTGTTTGCCTTCTTTATTTTTTTGAAATTTTTTAAATTTTACTTTTTCTGTGTGTGTGTGTGTGTGTGTGTGTGTGTGTGTGTGTACCATCAAATCAGATCTGACTGGTACAGGAAGAGGTTGCCCCTCCTTCTCCAGTAGAGGATCTATCTAGGGGATTTGAACCGCACACCTCTGTGATTACAGTGTAGCTTCTTGCCACTAGGCCACCAGAGCTCCCTTGTTTACCTCTTTTCTTAGGACGCTCTGGTGGACTAATGCAAGGAATTGCACTGCTGACCTGAAAGCATGAGGTTCGGATCAATCCAACATCTGCTCCATGAGTGAAAGATGAGCAGTCTACTCTTGCAGTTTACAGCTTCTAAACACTCGTCAGCTATGAGTCAGTTCCAACTCGACAGCACCTAACAGCAACACATTTCTCTTAGCATAATGTTTTCAAGGTTCTCCCATGTGGCGCTAATTGTGTTTGAGAAGAACATGGTTCTAAGTGGTACAGCACTTGTCTGTCAGATAACTTGGGTTTGCTGTAATACTGAACGCTGTGCTGCTGGTGTGTCAAATGCAGTAATGGTTACCCAAGCTGGACTGCATTTGGTAGAGCTCCCAGATTAAGACAGTCTTGGAAGCAGGATTGGCACCCACTTCCTAAGCAACAGGCCTTTGTAAACTCTATGAACATTAGAGAAACAGTGATAGTTATAGAACAGGGTTCAGATCTTTTGTTCATAGGGTCACTATGAGTTGTACTTGACACAGCGGCACAGCCCTTGACAACAACCCGTGTGGTAGAACTTCATTTTCTAGTAATTGTCTATTCTTAACAATATTGTTTTTAATAAGAAGACAGTTAAAAGAGAAGATTTAAAAAGTCTACCTTAGCTTCAGAACCAGGTAAGATATTTTTCAGTTTTAATAAAAATTATTTTAGAGTAAGGTTTCCACCTATTGTTTTGAATGTCACTTTCAGTTACCATATAAAGACCACGTTTTATATCTTAAAATACTGAAAAAATTATTTATAGCCTCTGGAAACTGAGTGGAGGACAGACAGCTATGAGTTAGTTCCAGTGTGAAAGCATATAGCAACATATTTATCTCTTTTTTTTTTTACACGTGTACATGACAAACTGCTTTATTTGTTGTCAGGAGGGCCAGCTTTGCCCCCTCCCAGGGTCCTGGTGGTGTGGCCTGTAGGGTCAGACACCGAGGGAAGACAAGTACAATCAGGAACAAAATATTTATCTTAATGTAAAGCTTCCAAGGTTCTCCCATGTGGTAGAACTTATGGGTGTCAATTGGAAGCATCACAGTAGATGGAGAAGAAAGTGTTAACAGTTTCAGCTTTCTTGATTTCACAATCAACACTTCTGACACCAGCAGTCAGGAAAACAAAAGATGTGCTGCATTAGGAAAATCTCCTGTCAGGGACCTTTTCAGAGTGCTAAAGAGTAACAGTGTCAGTCGAGAAACTAAGGTGTGTCTGATGCAGGTCATACCCTTCACAATTACTTGCTACACATCTGAGAGCTGGAGTAAGGATGATAAAAGAAGAATTGATACCTTTGAATTGTGGTGCTGGAATACAGTCTTGAACATACCATGGACTGCCAAGAGAACAAACAGGTTTGTCCTGGAGAGGGTGAAACTGAGTTGCTCTCTGAAGACAAAGATTTTTTGTTTGTTTGTTTTTTCCTCTGCCCTTTTAGTCCTTTAATTCGTTTGGAAATGATTTTTGAATTTAATTAGCCAAAGTCTTTCTCCTAACATTTCTTCAGTTGAAGGCAAGAGTTTTGAAATTCAATCTCACATACTTTGGGTATATGGTAAGGAGGGATCAGGCCTTGAAGGATATCATGCTTGGAAGTGTGGAGGGACAGCCAAGGAGAGGAAGATGCTCGATGAGATGGATTGGCACAGTAACTGAGGAAATGGGGGTAGATGTGTCAGAGACAGTGAGATTGGATCAGGGTTCAGAGACATTGTACATAGGGTCACTATGAGTAGTAGTCAACCCAACAACACATAACAACAGCAATCACAGTATTTTTTAATAAGAAAACAGAGCCAAAAGAGAGGAAAATTTGATGGGTGAAGGAAGAGCTGCGTAAAGAAAATAAGATCCAGTGTGAAAAATAATTTATATGAACTTTGTAAGTAAATCAATATAAAATAAAAATTATATTTCAATAAAAAGGTAAAAAGTACAAGAGAGGACAAAAAGGCTGCAGCCTCCTCCTATTAAAATTTATAGTAACTGTGAGTTTTGTTCTTTTGTTTCCCCATGATGAAATCACTAAGAATGATGATCAGACATTTTTGGCAATTACATTTCAAAGAACTTAAGAGAACTGCAGACAGAGACACAGATAAAATATAATGAATAAACTTTCTCCACACATATACATAAGAGACTATCAGGAGGGAGATGTAAAGAAAGGGACAAGATTGGCGACTAATGAAAAGAAATCACTGACTGCAGTTGTTTTCAGCACCTTCATCATGCATACCTTGCATTAGACTGCCTTGATTTAAGCCCTAGTTCCATTTCTAATTAATTGGCGTCAAGCCATTTGTGATTCATCATCTACAGCTTCTTTTTGCTGCATTGTAACTGTTTTCCTTGAGAGCACTGGTGATTTAGTGATATAAATGTCTCCTTTCATTGATTGCAACCAATATAGTCCGTGCATAGCTACCACCTGTCAGTGGAGACATATTTCGAAGGTGCTGAACAAGGTAAGGCAGAGCTTCCAGTTAAGACAGACTAGGACAAAAGGCCTGGTGATCTATTTATAAAACTCAGTCAATGAAAACCCATTGCATTGACGCAAGAAAGAAAGGCAAGAACCAGGGGTTGAAGGCAGGTCTAAGAATGTGGTTACTAGGGACCTCTCTCTCTTACACACACACACACACACACACACACACACACACACACACACACACACTGTGGTTACTGGTAATTTGGAGCTCAAAAGTCAAGGGATAGGGGAGCTCTGGTGGCTTACTGGCAAGAAGCTACACTGCAATCCCAGAGGCGATGGTTTGAATCCACCAGATGCTCTGCCAGGGAAGGAGAGACAGTCTCCTCCTATACCAGTAAGATCTGATTTGATGCCACACACACACACACACACACACACACACACACATAATAAAAATAAAGAATAAATAAAAAACGTTCAAGGGACAGCATTTTGAGAATGATTAGCTTTTTTGCCAATATTCAAAAAGTGATTGGCTATCTTTAAGGCATGTGAAAACAGTGGCACTGAGCTTGTACTGATTTAATATAAAAACCACCTTTCAATCCATTACATTATGGAAGGAGAAGAGGCAGAAAAGACATAGGAGAGGAAGGAAAAGTAATGAAATAAAGAGAAGGAGAAGGGGAAGGACGAAGAGAAGTGGATGAGGGAGAGAAAAAGGAAGGGAAAGAGAAAGAGAAAGAAGGAAGAATGCCTTCCAGCGACTGAATTTCAGTGGGTGTTCTAGTCATGGTGGGTTAAATATTGGGGGGCTAACTGAAAGACAGGGTTCAGTTCTGTTGTTCATAAGGTCACTACGGGTCATGCACAATTTAACAGCACCTAACAACAACACCTGAAAGCTTGGTGATTTAAATGCACCTGCTGCTCCATGAAATGAGGCTATAAATAGAATGATCGAATTTTGCACATTCAATGACTTATTAATTATTCATTTTGTACATTCAATGTTTTGTTCTTAAAAAAAGAACAAACCAAAAGGCAACCTTACACATGGACCTCAGCAGGTGGACCGCTTGGGATGCAAATTAACCACATCTGTGGAAGGAAACGTTGGAGAAGCTCAACCTCAGCAGCCAAAACAAGGCCAGATGGTGACTCTTCCATTACACACATGCAAGTTCAAATTAAAGCTGAAGAGAATTAAAACAAGTACACAAGACCGGCGCTGGCTGAAAATCGCCTGTGACTTCATCCATAGCCACTGGTGAGAGTCAGCGCCCAGAGCCATCAGGGGCTTTAAGCTTGTTGCCCACTGCTGTGGTGTGGACAGCTGAAACCCAGGCCCCGACAGGCACCTAGGGGGGGCGGGGAACCCAGACTCTACTTCATGCTCTGCTGGAGAAGGAGGGGCAGTCTCCTGTACCAGTCAGATCCAATTTGACGGTACACACACACACACACACACACACACACACACACACTTTTTCTTCTTCTCTTTTAAAAAAAGACTACTTCAGCCATAGCGGCCCTCTGCCCGGGGCGAGTCATCGTGGCCTGCCCGGGACGGGCTGCGCTTGGCCCCCGGCTTGGGGCAAACCGTCGCGGCCCTCAGGAGCAAGAAGGCAAGCAGCTTTAACCCAAGACCACCAGTAAGGTGATAAAGTGTCCTCCCTTCCCCCCTTTATATCTACGCCCCTGTTCAGCATGAAGAAGCCAGAGAGTCGGCATCCAATTCCCAAATCAATAAGACAGTTGGTTTAATTACTATTGGAAAATGCTTGTCATTCCTCTGTAGCATCTGGTCCCCACTGGACCCTCATCATTTCCTTCACCTGCTTCCCCCACCGACCAAACTGTGCAGCTCTGCAACTGCATCCTGGCCCATCCTCACCCTTCTGCCCCCAACCCTCACCTCCTTGTGCCCCCAATATGTTTTTCCCAATAAAAAAAATATTTAAAAAAAAACAAAAATAACCCCAAGTACACAAGAACAAAAATATGATCGCAAATCTATCTCACCTGAATTTAAAACTCATCTCTAGAATAGGCTTAAGGCATTGACTGAAGAGCAGATAAGTTGTGTGATAACATCAAGGATATCATCTTTGAAGACAGCAAAAGGTGATTAAAAAGACAGGAGAGAAAAAAAAAAACCACCACACCAAAATGGATGTCAGAAGAGACTCAGAAAAAGTACACTAAAATGTCACGAAACCAAAACAAAGGGAAGAGATGCCAAAGTAAAAGAGCTGCAAAGAAGATCTCAAGGGGCAGCTCAAGAAAACGAAGTATTATAACAGAATGTGCAAAGATGGAATTGGAGAATAAATAGGGAAGTTACCTTGACATTTCTCAAGCTGAAAGAACTGAAAGGCATTTTTAAGCCTCAATTTGCAATACTGAAGAAACTATTGACAAAATACTGAGTGATACATCAAAAGAAACATCAAAAGAAGACGGAGGGGATATACAGAATCTGTACCAAAAAGAATTTGGTAACACTAAAATATTTTTGAAAGTACCATATGATCAAAAGCCAACAATAATGAAGGAAGAAGTTCAAGCTGTACTAAGAGAAATGGCAAAAAATAAGTTTCCACGAATCAATGTGATTCTAGTTGATGTGTTTCAACTAACAGATATAACTGTCAAAAACCGATGCCTTGGATATGCTCACCGATCCATGCCAGAAAGTTTGGAGGATAGCTACCTGGCCAACAGACTAGAAGAGACCCATATTTGTTCCATTCACATGAAAAGTGATCCAACAGAATGAAAATTATGGAATGATATAATTAATGTCACAATCAAGCAAAATACTGCTGAAGATTGTTTAAAAATAACTAGAACAATACACAGATAACTTCTGGAAGTTCGAGCTGAGTTTAGAAGAGGTCATTACACCAGGGATATCACTGCTAATGTCAGATGGATCCTGGCTAAAAGCAAAGGATACCAGAAGAATGTCTATTTATGCTTTATTGATTATGAAAAGGCATTGTACTGTGTTTATCATAATAAATTATATCTAACATTGAGAAGAATGGGAATCCAAATCACTTAATTGGGTTCAGGCAAAACCTATACCTGAACCAAGAGGTTATTTTGCAAACATAGCAAGGGAACACTATATGATTTAAAATTAAGAAAGGTGTGTGTCAGTGTTTGTATCCTTTCTCCAAATTTATCCCATATGTAAGCTAAGCAAATTACTTGAGAAGCTGGACTATAGTTGGGAAGAAGTATGTGGCTTCAGGATTGGAGGTAGACTCATCAATAACCTTTGCTATGCAGATGATAAAAGCTTGCTTTCTGAAAATGAGGAGGTCTTGAAGTGTTTGCTACAACCTTCCATATGGATTGCATTTCAACATCAAGTAACAAACATTCTCATCACTGAACTAATAAGGCAACATCACGATTGGTGGAGAAAAGATTAAAACTGCTAATGACTTCATCTTACTTAGATTCACAATAAACACCATTGGTATTAGCTGTCAGGAAAGCAGGAGGGATTGCACTGGGAAAGTCTGTAGTCAGGGATCTTTCTAAATTATTGAGAAGCAATGATGGCTGAAGATTAAGGTGTGCCTGGTTCAGTCCATGTTTTTTTCAATCACTTGCTATGAATCTGCGAGCTGGACAATGAATAAAGATGACAGAAGACTAACTGATGCCTCTAAGCTGTAATGTTGTAGAATATAAAATATTCCATGGATTGTCAAAAAAATCAAACATATGTCTTAGAAAAAGTGGAGCCAGAGAACTCCCTGAAAGCAAAGATTACAAAGCTTTGACATACATACTTTAAACATGTTGTGAGGACAGGCTCTTTCTTGAAGAGAGATAGCATGCTTGAAAAGATGAAGAGTAGAGGAAAAGGTGGAAGACCCTCACCAGATGCTTTGGCACCATGACTGAAAGCAATGGGCTCAAGTATGTCAGAGGTGGGAGGATGGCACAGGAGAGGACAGAGTTCAGCTCTGTTGTCCATAGGGTCTCTACGGTTTGCCCTCGACTCTACAGCAGCAGCTCAACGGGAGAAAATGTGGCAGTGTGCTCCTGTAATGATTTACAGTCTCAAAAGCTCTATTGGTGGTAGTGTAGAGACAAAATGGCTTGTGAAGTGAATGAGTAGTGGGTACAACACTGTCATCAGTCGTTGCTCGAATCTCTGTCCATTTCTTGGGCACTCTCCAGTCCTGGTCATTTTTCTCTTTTCTTTCATCTGACAATTTCTTAAAACTAGTATACCCAACTGCCGATGAGTTGTGTTGTTGGTTGTTTTTTTTTGGGGGGGGGGGTATCTAAAACAAGGATTTGATATGAGTAGCCAACCCCATTTATGGCATTAACATTTTTTTATAAAGTTTAAAAATGACGGTTAGGGAATATTTTTAGTTGCTTTGCTCTTCCATCAATAGAATCAGCTTGCCCCCGTTATTAAATACACGTTTTTAAAATTATATTTTCTTTTCAAATAAGAGAGCTTTGGTGGCCTAATGGTAAGGTCATATGTACTGCCAACCCCAAGGCATGAGGTTCTGATAAATACCAGCTGCTCTCAGGAGAAAGATGCGCAGTCTCCACTCTTGCAACTTAAAGACAACAACATAGCGCTTTTTAAATAAGAGTTTGCAAATTTGACTTGAATGTCTCCTTTAAAAAACTTATTATGCTTAGCTGGAAGCTAAATTACACAGCAAATTGGGTTCCTATTTAATTACCAATTTTTTAAAAATTGTATTCTTTTTACGTGTACCGTCAAATCAGATCTGACTGGTACAGGAGGAGATTCCCCCCTTCTTCTCCAGCAGAGCATCTGGTGGATTCGAACCGTGTGCCTGTGGGATTGCAGTGCAGCGTCTTGCCACTAGGCCACCAGAGATCCCTTAATTACCAATTTTATACAAAATTTTCCGTGATATTTGTAACACATTTTTACCGTGTGTTAGTATCCTTTCCATTACGGAACCTCCCTGCTCATCTTTACTCTTGGGTAAATGTTGGACTGTTTTAGCTTCAATGGTTAGTTGTTTTAGGGAGTATAGAAAGGTTTGAATTACTGCACTAAATGAAAGTCAGGGAAAATGTTTGGCTGGGAGTTCTGGTGGCCTAGGGGTCAGAAGCTGTGCTGTAATCTCAAAACCAAGCAGCTTGAATCCACCGAAATCCGAGGAACAAGGCTGAGCAATCTGTTCGGGTGTGATTTAGTGCCTCTGAAAACTCGCTGGAGGTTCAGCTGTGGGTCAACAAACAGTAACAGGATCCTGAAGCACACCCATCCTTTCAGAGCCGCCCTAACTCCTCTATCCTAGACCAAAGATGGAGACGTCAACCTAAAGGCTGAAAAATGCGAGCTCGTTCAGAAACCGGGCAGGGCCTGGCAAGGAGGCGGAAGAAACTTGGGACCCAGTAGAAGGCGGAGCATCAGCAGTGACCTGGAGAAACCAGGCAGAACCTGGGGAAGCGGACGCTGGCACCTGATCAGCCCTGGAGTGAGGGCAGAGCTGCAGCGCTTAGTGCGGCGCTGGCTCCCGGAGCAGCAGCGCCACGCGCAGCCCAGGCGGCTGCAGAAACCTCATCTAAAACCTGCGACTCGGCTGCGAGGGCCTGGGCGCCGGGCTCCAAATGCCCAGCGAAAAAGTGTCCACCCAAACCCCAGAGGGCTGCCTGCACCAGCCCGCAAGTAGTGAGGTAAGGTGAAGTGACACTTCCTTTTGGAAGATTTAAAGACAAAAGTTAATATACCTTTTAGGGAGCTGTTCATAGCTGACTCACTGAAGTCTTAAAAAAAGTCTTCAAGAAACTTTTAAAATTTTAAATCTAGAAATGACTGCTCAAATTCCTGAATTCTCTTGTCCCGACTCCCCCTTGCAGAGTCCGTCTTAGGCACAAGAGGGAGCTATGCACCAAACAAAATTGATCCAACGTTAGAAGCCCTCCAACCTACAGAAACCTCACCTGATTTCAGAGGTGGTAAATCTCACGGAAGCAGAGTGCCTCATCGCGTGTTCATTAGGGAGCTAGGCGATTCGAACTTCTGATCTTTCAGTTAGCAGCCCAATACACAAAGCACCATGAAGTTTCAAGGTCTTATTAAGATAAATAAATTAACATGTATTTTAAGCTTGTGAGTGCATAAAATGTCTTTGGAATGCTAGCCTATATAACATGGCATGGGTGACAAAGAAGGGTTTTGCTGCATACTCATTTGGCTTTTATATCGTAACTAATTTACCTAAAAGGTAAAGGACTGCAGTCTTCAATATGGATTGAAGCTCAACTTCAAGAAAACAAACTGAGCCAATTGGCAGAATCATGATAGATGGTGAAGAGACTAAAATTGTTAATAGCTTTAGTTTGCTTGGCTCCACAATCAACACTGTTGGTACCAGGAGCCAGGAAATCAAAAGACAAATTGCATAGGGAAGCTCTGCTGTCAGGGACCTCTCCAGAGTATTGAAGAGCAACGATGTCAGTCTGGAGACTGAGGTGCACCTGATCCAGGCCATGGTCTTCATAATTACTTGCTATACATCAGAAAACTGGCTAGGGATGATAGAAGGACAATTGATGCCTTTGCTCTGTGGTGCTGGAGAAGAGTTTTGAATAGACTATGGACTGTTAGGAGTACAAACAGGTTCATCCTGGAGAGGGGCAAACCAGGCTACTCCTTTGGAGGCAAGGATTCTGAAGCTTCATCTGACATACTTTGGGCATGTTGCAAGGAGGGACCAGTCCTTGGAGAGGGAAATTATGCTTGGGAGGGTGGAGGGACAGCACAAGAAAGGAAGATCTTGGGTGAGATGGATTGACTGAGTGACTGGGATAAGGTTTGTCTGAGACAATAAGGTTGGTTTAGGATAGAGCAGGATTCAGAGTTGTTGTACACAAGGTCACTATGAATCATAGGCGACTGGAAAGCACATAACAACAACAAGCGATTTGACTTTATTATTTACTCAAAATATGAAATAGAGGAATAAAAACAAGGAAAATTATCTTGTGCTGTTATTTAGACTAGATATTAAGTTGACAAAAGGATGTGGAGAATCTAGTAAAAATATAAAATAATTTAAAAATATGAAGAGATTATTCTAATATATTTTTTTAAATGACAGGCATTTCACACTAAAAATGTAAATTTTTTACATATTCTTTTAATGAATTTAAGGACTTTTTCTGTACATTTTAAATTTACTACTTTTTTCTTATTATACTTTTTTTAAAAAAATGCATAGCTCATTGCACTTGAGCTTATTGCAATGTAATTCACACATAAACCCCAAACTAAACCCACTGCAGCTGAGTATGATTCTGACTCACAGTGACCCTCGGTAGGGTTTTCTGAAACTGTGAATCTCTGTAGGAGGAGGTTGCCCATCTTTTTCCCATGAAGAGTCCTGTGGATTCAAACCATAGACCTTGATGCTAGCAGCCTAATGCATTATGTATACACTACAGTTGATAGAAGAAAGAGAATTTGTTCCACTGTTGACATATCTTAAAAATTTTCAGTAAAAAGGTGAAAGAATAAGTGCAGTAAGTACTCACTAGCCCTGATTCAACAATTTAACATTTGCTTTGTTTAGACTGTTCTCTCTGTGTGTACATGTGTATGTGTGTATATTTTTTTCCAGGCACTCTACCTATATGTTAAAAGTAGTCTCTTAGGGGTGGGAGCAGAGGATTCATGGTGGGCAGGGGTGAAATCACCATTTGGTGAGTGAAAGGACAGGGTAGAGATATTGGGAAAGATCTGGCTGGGACCTGAAAAGATGGGATACTGGTGGGCATAGTTTAATGGTGATTAATTTTATAAAACATGCTGTATGGGGATGATTGTATAAAACAGGATGTAAATGAAGGAAAGTGTGAAACACAGTGTATACGAATTTTGTATGCAAACCAATTTAAAATTAAAATAATAAGAATAAAAAAAGAGAAGTCCCTCGGTAGCACAAATGGTTAAGCAAGTGCTTATTGTTTTAATATTTATTTAATATTTAATATTTTATTATTTTGAATGGAAAGTTTAGTTTGAACCCACACAGGACAACTCAGAACACAAGCGTGATGATATTCATTAACAAAATACAAATTGAAACCATTAAAATGAAATATCATTCTTCCCTAATTGGATGCCTATTATCATATCAGTAAAATAGAAAATAAGTGTAGGTTAGGATAGGAAGAAATTTAATCTCTCATCAACTGTTGGTGGAAATATAAAATGGCAGAGCCAGTATGAAAAAGTTTGGTGGCTCCTTAAAAAGTTAAACATTCACTTACCATGCTGTTATGTGCTGTTGAGTCACTTGCGACTCATAGCAATCTTCTATGTACAACAGCTCTGAACCCTGCCTTATCTCAAGCCAACTTCCTTGTCTCTTACACACCTATCTCCTTTACCCAAGTCACTGAGTAAATCCATCTCATCCAAGGTCTTCCTCTCTTGTGCTGTCCCTTCACCCTTCCAAGCATGATGTTCTTCTCCAAGTACTGGTCTTGCAATATGCCTAAAGTATGTCAGATGAAACTTCAGAAACCTTGCCTCCAAGAAGCATCCTGGTTTCACACTCTCTAGGATGAACCTGTTTGTTGTTCTGTCAGTCCACAATATATTCAATGGTCTTCTCCAGCACCACAGCTCAAAGGCAGCAACTTTCTTATCATTCCTAGTCATTTCAGCTTTCTGATGCAAGTAATTATGAAGACCATAACTAAGGCACATCTTAGTCTTCACTCCTAGCTATATACTCAAGACTTTAAAACTAGTACTTGTCCACCTTTGTCCATTGTATTCACAATAGCCCAAAGGTGTACATAACCAAAATGTCCATCAACAGATGAATGGCTAAAAAAATGTAGTTCATCTTTATATATATATATATATATATATATATATATATATATATATATATATATCTTATTGACTCATAAGGATAATGAAATCTTGGTACCTGTCACAACATAGAAGAATCTTGAAAATGGAATGAAACAAGTTAGATACAAAGGGACAGAGATTAATGATTCTACTTACATGAACTATCTAGATCAGACACATTCACAGAGGCCAGTTTACTAGTGGTTACTAGGGACAAAGAGGGTAGAGGTTTGTGTGAGTTGTGCTGCTAACCAAAGGTGGTACCTTTCTGGCAGTATGAATCCACCAGTGACTCCATGGGAGAAAGGTGGGCAATCTCCTCCTGTGGAATTTACAGCCTGGGAAGACCCACTAGAGGTTCAGGTATGAGTTGGTTCCAAATTCATAGCAATGAGCTTAGCTAAGAGGCACAAATAGGAGATGAAAGGGGAAAATTATTGCTTAAAGAACACCGAGTTCCAAAAATGTTTTCACACTTTTCAGGGTTTGCAAACTCTTAATTTTCTCCATTACATCCCTTTCTGTTTAAAATACCTAGAAGGATTTCATTGCACTGCAACTGGAAATTGACACAGGGGCCAAGACGCTTGTCTTTCTAAATAACCTTTTTCAACTTGCACATTGTAAAACTGCAACTAAAGAAAATTTAGAGAGAAAGAGGAAATATTCCCACAAATCCTGTTATTTCCCTATTTTTGTAGGTGCAGATTTCTATTTTGCATGTTCTCTCCTGTCACGTCTTTTCCCAGGTGCTGTTATGATGTTTAATGATTGCATAATTCTTAAAATATTTAAAAATATTAAATTAGTAACATAAGCTAATAGTCAATATTAGCATTCAATTTGATGCCAGTAAATCACACACAAAGAGACAAACTGCATACTCAGAGCTGATTAGCATCACCTGGCATTTTAAGTGGGTTCTCCAAACACTTGAGCTCATTGCAAAAGCAACGGGGGGGAAATTCTCCTAAAAATAGATTCATGCAATTCAAACCCATGTTGTTGAAGGATAACTGTACACAACTTATGTAGCCATTTATAGGGACAATCAAGAATCAGAGATCAAGAAACTATTGTATCAGTGGTTAATCCAGCACCACAAAATCAGGGGTATCAGCAAGTTACTATAGACGACTTCACCACCACCTGGCCACTGGATCAAGAAAGATGAATCCACTCAGTATTTCACAAAGAAACTCACTGCCCTCAAGTCAGTTTGCAAAGCTACAAATCACAATAGAAGGAGACTGTCCATCTTTCCCCAGACGAGATTTCTGGTAGATTCAGATTGTCATAGATGCTTGGCCTTTGGGTTAGCATCACAACTCCTCTGGACTAAGCTGATTGACCTCATTTAGACATGGGAGACGTCCATTGTTAGATTTCACGAAGTTGAGACTGTCTCACTGAGTTCTCCCTCATTCCCACTGAACTGTTTCTGAGTTTAAGTGAATCTGGCTGGTCAAGTCAATGACATGAAGAGTCTTAGCTGTATAGAAATCTAGGAAATGGAATTTCCACCTTTCTAACTTCTGAAGGATAGGAGCACAGTATTAAGCAAGGGAGACTTTATTTTCTTGATAACCAGTAAACGTTTATGAATTGAATTATTGATCTACCACTGTGCTGCCTGAGCTCTCTTCTGTCCTTTTCTTTTTTGCCAAATGACCTTCAAAGCTGGTCTTTATGTATGACCCCTTCCTTGCTCATCTGAGTTTAGCAGTGTTTGTGTTTTTCTACTTAAAAGCAAAGTGTCTGCTGGTAGACTTTCTTCACCTTGATTCCTATAGATCTAGAAGCGTTAATGACATCTTACTGTTGCTAGTCAAAAAAATCAATTGTGGTCCAGTTGATTAGGACTCATCGTGACTGCATGTATATCAGAGCAGAATTATGTTCCGCAGAGTTTTCAATGGCTCATTTTTTCAGTAGATTGTCAGGTATCTGAAGTGCCTGTATGCGGACTACAGCCTCCAAGTTTTTGGTTAGCACATCAGAACCTTTTTTAAAAATATTATTTTATTAATTTTAATGAACATTTACAGAGATTTTGGATTTCCGTTGCACTTCTCTCCCTGCCCACCCCTCCCCCTCAGTTTGCTCTTCTCTTTGAAAAGTAAAAGAAAAATTCCTTCATTGGTATACAATCCCCCCGCCCCGAGTACACTCCACTACGCAATCTTCATTCTTGTGATAACCATAACACCCAATCATATATCGCTTTTAAACTGTTCTCTCCCTCATGTGTTTCAATGCAGTATACATAATTTATTCAGTTTTTCTCAGTCTTACCCCAACCCTGATGTCAGTCCCATTCTACAACAGTGGCACTATACAGTATTTGTCCTTTTGTGACTGAGATATTTCACTCAGCATAATGTTCTCCAGAGTCAACCATTTTGAATAATATTGCATGAGTTCCTTGTTTTTTAATGCAGCATAGTATTCCATTGTGCGAATATACCACAGCGTCTCCATTCATTTGTTGATGGGCACTTAGGTTGTTTCCAAATCCTTGCTTTTGTGAACAAAGTTGCGATAAACATGGGTGTGCATATATCTGCTTGGATGGTTTCTTTAGGGTATATTCCCAGTAGTGGAATTGCTGGGTCAAATGGTAAGCTCAGAACCTTCTGCATCAACCACGGACTCCACTGGTTACTGGTTACTCTGCTGGTTACAAAGGATTTAATCATCAACTTTTTCCCTCTTATCTCCACTTACAGATATGAAATAGGACCTTCACCTAGCTCATTTTAGGCTCTTCACTCATGTGACTGACAAAATGATGGGTAAGATGCCGTTCTTACCCTAAAATGCATACAGCTTGATAGGGGAGATAGAAATGTAGCCATCACAAAGACCAACTATTAGAAATGTGTCAGAAGACTTATTAGTCCTGTGGCTTTTAGAGCATGAAATAAGGGGTTGGGGAAAGGAGGTGTTTAAAATGGAACTTAAAAACTGTGATTAGGTAGAAGCTTTCTTTTTTTTTTAATGTTACTTTCTTTTTTTTTATTAAATTATATTAGTTTT
>NW_006399803.1:10463051-10478336 GCF_000299155.1 Elephantulus edwardii
CATACTGCTTTCCACAGGGGTTGCACCATTTTACACTCCCACCAACAGTGAATCAGGGTTCCAGTTTCTCCACAACCTCGCCAGCATTTGTTGCTTGCAGGTAGAAGCTTTCTTTATCCGAATGACAACTGAATTTCTTCTAGGTTAAGCCTGAGATACTCCAAATCATGTTGATAATGTCAGATTTTGCAAGTAATAACATGTCTGTTATTTACATTCTGTGGAAACTTGAATACACACCCGAACTCTCGTTTTTATTCTACTGCCCAACATAGTGGTGATTTTAATATTTTTCCTTTGGGGAAAAAAATGAATGAATATGAACATTTCCATTGTACTAAATGTAAAAAGGTCCAAACATGGTCAAAAAATTTAAATTTTATACAAAAATAGTTTTAAAAATGGAACTTAAATTGGAGAATAGATCAGTACTTATTCCACAGTATTATGAATATTAAATGAGAATAAACAGACAACAGTGTCTTATTAAGTGTTGAATAGATTTGTTATTCATAACAACACTCCACTACACTCACAGGCCTAGGTTCAGGACTGGCTCCTGACTTCCCAGAGCTGACTCTTCTTGTGCCTTCGAAGCCCTTGACTCTCAGCTAGTTGGTTCTCCCCATTCTTGTCTTTAGTTAGTTTTGTTCGCTGGCGCTTGTGCACTTTCTCTCCCTCGCCCTTCCCTTCCCCTCCCCCTCCCCTTCTCTTCTCCTTCTTCTTCTCTCTCTCTCTCTCTCTTTCTCTCATTATATTGTGGTTTGGATGAAAGTTTACATAGCACATTAGTTTTCCATTTAACAATTTATACACACTTTATTTCGTGACATTGATTACAATCCCCTCAATATCACAGCCCTCTTCCCACGTGCTGCCTGGGTTCCTTGTTTCCGGCTGTCCTTCCCCTCCCTTTCTTGCCGCCTACACTTGTTTTGGGCAAATGTTGTGCTTTTGGTCTCATATGGTAAATGATCTTGAAGAAAGTAGGTTCATACTCCAATGGGTAATTATTCTGAGGATTAAGTTCCTCATGAGTATTACTGCTCACTTTTAAAAAATATATACAAATTGTTTTAATATTTTTCATTGTTGCACTGCCCTCTCTCCTTCAGCCCTTACCACAATTCACGCCTTGCTCCAGATTGTTGTCATACATATAATGCCTAATTATATATTCCTTTCAGGTAGTTCTTCCCCTCATCGGATCTATTGCAATGTTCATTGTCTATATTTGCCCCCAACTCCCTCATGCCTGTCCTATTTTGTAACAGTGGTTTTGTGCAGTATTTGTCCTTTTGTGAGGACATTTCACTCAACATAATGTCCTCTAGGCTCCTCCAAGTTGTGTAAGTCTTGTGAGTTTATTTCTGCATAATATTCCATTGTGTGAATGTACCATAGTTTTTCTATCTATTCATTTGTTGATGGGCACTTGAGTTGCTTCCATCTCTTTGCTATTGTGAATAATGTAGCAATAAATATGAGTGTGCATACATGTGTTTGAGAGTCGTAGCTCTCCTTTCTTTAGGGTATATTCCTAGTAGTTGGATTGCTAGGTTTAATGGAATTTCTATTTCTAACTTTTTTTTTTTAAACTATTTTTTGTGTGTGTACTGTCAGATTGGATCTGACTGGTACAGGAGATTGTCCCGCCTTCTCCAGAAGATAATCTGGTGGGTTTGAACTGCAAGGACAGACCAGTCCTTGGAGGAGGACATCATGCTTGGGAGGGTGGAGGGACAGCACAGGAGGGGAAGGCCCTCTATGCGGTGGATTGATTCAGTGACTGGGATAACCGGGATGAGAGTGTCAGAGACAGTGCGATTGGCACAGGACAGAGCAGAATTTAGGGCTGTTGTACATAGGGTTACTATGAGTCGCAAGCGACTCCATGGCACATAACAACCACCACCACCCCCTCTGGGATTGCAGTGCAGCTTCTTGCCACTAGGCCACCAGAGCTCCCTTATTTCCAACTTTTTGAGAAAGCACCAGACTGCTTTCCATAGTGGCTGTACCAGTTTATAGTCCCACTAGTAGTGAATAAAGGTTCCAGTCTCTCTGCAGCCTCACCAGCATTTGTTGCTTGCTGCCCCGTTGCAATTTTGCTATTGTTACCAGAGTAAGATGATAGCTCATAGTTGTTTTGGACTGTTCACTTCTTTTAAACTTATCTGTTGTTTGGTTACAAGATGCCCCTATGGTGGGGACTGGGTTCAGTTTCAGGTTTGAAGAGCATCCAAACACCAGTTTTGGGAGTTCCACTTCCATAATAGCTTGCCTCCGGAAACCCTATGAACCTGGAGAGAGGATGAAAGGCACCCAAACGTTGAGGACTCTCCTTCATAGGGTCGCTATGAGTTGCCTGCTACTCACTTGACAGCACATAACAACACTAGTTTCTATCAGGAAGTAAGATTAGTCATTATTTTTTTTTTAATGATTTTGAATTTTGTTCCACATTTCCTCCTGTCTAGGCCTTCTATGGTCTTGATCAGAGCTGGTGGTAGTGGTAGCCAGGAATCCTCAAATTCTCCTTGTCTCAGAGTCATAGAGGTCGAGATGTGGTCATTCATGAGTGTTTTGGATTTGTCTCCATGAGTCTTTTATTTTCTTAACAGGCAGAAGTCAATAGTTTTCTCTAAAATGGCTGCTAGCTGATGTTTAGGACCTCAGCCATTGCTCAGCACAGAAGGACGTAGAATATTGTTTGTTTTTTTCCTGGCCTGATTCTTTTTATTTTTTTAAACTTTAATTTTTTTTATTATTAATTTCAATGACAATTTACAGACTTTGAATTTCCATTCATTCACTGTTGCACTTTTCTCCCCTTCCAACCCTCCCCACCCAGTACACTTCCCTCTTGGAAAAGTAAAATTCTTTGTTTTTTAATCCCTCCCCCCAGAATACCTTTCTTGTGGAGTGTGTTAGGCTTGGTCATACCTCTTGACACTCAACCAACCCTGACTTTGTGATATCCTCTGAGAGGGTTCCTCTAGGTGGCATAATCTGGTAAGTGCTCGATTACTAAATAAAGGGTTGGCAGCTCAAACTGATCCAGAGGTTCTCTAAACTCTATGGAGCATAACCCTCATCTGTACAGAGCAGAGTGCCAGGAGTCACAACTGACTTGAAGGCAGCCGATTTCTATGTGGGATTCAGATGGCTCTCAGAGGTCCTTACTTCCTGGTATTTTTTAAAATTTTTTATTATTATTTTTTGTGCATGTACCGTCAAATCAGATCTGACTGGTACAGGAGGAAATTGTCCCTCCTTCTCCGACAGAGCATCTGGTGGATTCGAACCGTGTACCTTCAGGATTGCAGTACAGCTTCTTGCCACTAGGCCACCAGAGCTCCCCACTTCCTGGTATTTTTGCTGGTTAGTCTCCTGCAGAGTGGGGAGTATGACCCATAGACTACAGCAGAGATTATAGGCTAAGCCATAAAAGACATTGCAGTGGAGAACTGGTCACTTCTTCCATTTGCTGTTGTTGTTATGCACCATCAAGTCGCCTGGGACTCATAGCGACCCTACATAGTCCTGAATCGAATCCTGCCCTGTCCTGAGCCAATCTTATTGTCTCTGACATATCTGATCCCATTTCTTTGCCACTGAGTCAATCCATCTCATCCAGGGTCTTTCTCTCCTGCACTGTCCCTCCACCCTTCTGAACATGATGTCCTTCTCCAAGGACTAGTCCTTCCTGGCTACATGACCAAATTGAGAGAGAACTTCAAAATCCTTGCCTCCAGGGAGCAGCTTGGTTTTAACCCTCTCCAGGACAGACCTGTTTATTCTCTTAGCAGTCCACAGTGTGTTCAATACTCTTCATCAGCACTACGACTCGAAGACATTGATCCTGCTTCTATCATCCTTAGTTATTGTCCAGCTCTCTGATGCGTGACAGAGTGGCTGGTGGATTAGAACTGCTAACCTTTCAGTTAGTGCAGCAAAGTGCTTTAGCCACTGCATGATCAGAGTCCATGTAAGAATTAAAAGCCAGGACAATGGAATGTGTTAAAGTCACAGGATGTGGCAAAGGTTAGGAATGGAACACAAGTGTTGCAAATGGAATTCCATTATTACTAGGATCCTGGTACTTTACTCAATAAAACTGTTTTTGTTCTCTTAGCATTGTTTTCCCCGAAGTTGTTGTTGTTAAGTGCTGTTGAGTCTCCTCTGACAATGGGAGATGCTAATTTAATGACTCCTTGGAAGACAGGAAGTCTACAAGAAGTGACATTTCCCCTTGTTAGTAATTGACTTTAGAAACTCATTTCATCTCTATTATTTCAAAGACTTTTAGAACAGTTACTTTTGTAGTAAATACTTGCCAAACATTTAAAATTTGAACTTCAAAACTATACACAGATTGATAATACCGTTTCAGGAAGTAGGGTTTGAATTTTCTTTCTTTTCCTTTTCTATTCTCTGCAAAAATATGGAGTTCTATAGGGTGTTGTGCTGCTAACCCAAAGGTAACCTCTCTAGTGGTTCCAATACATCAGCAGCTCTGCAGGAGAAAGATACACAGTCTTCTACCATTCAATTTATAGCTTCCTTATCATGCCCTGGAGCGCACTGACAGCCATGAGATGACGCTTATACTCTACCCAAGGCATATCCTGGTGGCTAAGCAGCTAAGCAGTCATTGTAAACTGAAAGATTGAAGGTATGGACCCACCAAGCCTTCAGTTCCAACTCCAGGGCAATGAGTGTTAGAGTCCCTCAGGGGGAGAAAAGATGTAGTAGTCTGCTCCTATAATGATTACAGACTAGGAAACCCTACATGGGAATTCTACTCTATTTTATCAGGTTACTAAAGGTTTGGACAGACTCAGTGTTACATAACAAGGTGTATTTGCACACATGGGGCTCATCATGATTTAAGACTAGAGAACAACATGTCCCACACATCGTGGTGTCCAACGTCTGGCATTGTGTACATAACACCATTAGTGAAGTTAATAATAAATAATGACTATGAATAATGAAATTCTAATGAAGTATACCACTCGACTACAAGTCAATGGTACTCAACAACAATAACTACAACAGCATAGAGAGAAATCAGTTGGCCTAGTGGACAGATAGTGATGTAGCCCTTAGGTCTGTTTTTAATTGTTTTTGGTCAGTCTTCTAGGTCGTATAGTTGTGTGTCCACTTGCTGTACAGAGGTAACTCATGGTTGCTGGGAAGCTGAACACTGTGACACTGATGTGCCAAATGCGATAATGGTTACTCATGGTGGACAGTGTTTGGTGGCGCTCCCCGGTTAAAACAAGCTTGGAAGCAGGAGTGGCATCCACTTCTGAAATAGCTTTCCTCCAGAAACCCTATGAACCTGGAGAAATGATCAAAATTATATAAATGTTCAGGTCTTTTGTTCATACGGTCGCTATGAGATGCTTACGACTCAATAGCACTTAACAGTAACAATGAAGTATACAGTTATCTTTTAAAATGTTAATTTTTATGTTCATGTGAATTATTAAAATGGAATTTTTCCAATACTGATTAACTATATTTACATAAAACATGTAAGCTTTTAAAAATACACCATTTTAATCTTATACACAGCAGACCACATAACACTTTCCAAAAACATCCCAGAAATATGTATATGGCGTTGGGCCTCTGGCTTTTCTCTCTGGCCACTCTAGACGTGGTTTTTCTCTCCGCATTTACAGCAATAAAAATATCTTAGTTATAATTTTCATTTGGTTTCCACAACCTCTTCTGTTCCTGCTATTCTCAGTCCCAGTAAGTCTCACATAGAAATCTCTGGCCGAAATGGACGTGCGGTATGCTCTTGTCTTTCTTAATATGGAATTTTGTGTAGTATTAAAATAAGGCATAATTTTAATACAACTCCAAGTATGTCTCAAATAACTAACCCAGATTTTAAGTGAAATTTAATGTGCAATAGTGCACGTTCACAGAGTTTTTATTAAATAGTAGTTAATGAAACCTCTAACAAAACACTAGGGAAGATAGACAATTGATGCCTGAAAGCTGTGGTACCAAAGATGAGTGTTGAATATACTATGGACTGCCAGGAGAACAAACAGGTTCGTCCTAAGGAGGGTGAGGCCAGGCTGCTCTTTTGAAGCTTCCTCAGACACACTTTGGGCGTGTTGCAAGGAGGGACCGGTCCTTGGAGAGGGACAGCATGCTTGGAAGGGTGTAGGGAAGGAGAAAGAGAGGGAGACCATCGATAAGATGGATTGATACAGTGACTGGGATAATGAGGATAGGTGTGTCAGAGATAGTAAAGTTGGCACAGGATAGAGCAGGTATCAGGGCTGTTATAGGGTCTCTATGGTGGCTCAAGTGGCACAAAACAAAAACAAACAAAAACATACTCTAAAGTGTTTCTAAACCAGTGGAAGGAAGTAGTGTGTGTATTTTTACCCCAGACAAATTATATGCAAACACCCACAGGTCTAATTACAAGGTGACAGAAAGATAAGAAGACTAATGATAAAAAAAAACAAGAACCACCACACACAAAAAACCCCTCCACCCTAAGATTGTCCACAATGATCCAATGTTGCAAAAACGCTGGGCCGAGTATGTCAAAAGGATTTACAGCATTTCACGAGGTACTGGAGATATTTAAAAACTTACTTCTCATATAAATGAAAAATCCCAGCTAATTAATATGACAGGGTCATTTCCCAAGTCTTGTTTTACATAAGAAAGCACAATTTCTGACGTGATGTTTGCGCAGAGCCCCTTGTTATTTCACGCCCAGCACGGTGACAGCACTGGGTAGGTGGAAGTGTAACATGGGCAAACATGGGAGCAAGCACAAGCTAAGTCTCCTAGAGCAGGAATGTTATGTCACGGCATCGAAGAGATTTTTCTTGCGGGAAACAAATCACCGTGCAGAAGTAGGGCGAGAACAGTTAGTGACATAATCAGGTTTTGGTCTAAGGAACAGCTGAAAATACAAAATTGTTACGTCCTTACTACTCAACAATTTCAATATCTAAATGATCTATTTGAAATCATAGAGCCAAACAGTTTGAAAGTTTTATTTCATAGCCAGGAAACATCCACAACTGGATCTTTACAAAAGAACTTATGCAAGAAAGAAGAAAATCTATACATAAAATTTTGCTGCTGAAATTTGGGATATTTATCAAAAATCGATTTAGCTTATAAGAATTCACGTCTTCTTATGTAAAGGAGGCAGAATCTACCATTCCCCCAAAACTAATCGGTTCATTACAAAACATGTTAGAGACGACACTAAACTTACAGACAATTCTGTCAACTAAAGGGCAAACTAGTTATTTCAAATTATAGTAATATTCACACACACATTTAGACAGATAAAAACCAACTACCTCACCAAGACTACTGATATCTCATTGTATCAAATCCACGATGTCTACAACATTCATTTACATCATCTCATCTTTTCATCTCATAGTTGTCAGTTTTCAGAGTTATATACAAATTTACATATATTAAACATTATTGACAACACTTGTAACTATAAGACTCTCCTCTTCCTGTGGACCCACATGATCTAGCCATATTCACAGCCTCTGTCACTGACCTGATTGTTTCTGACAATGCAGGACAGAGCTAACAAGAGTGCTCCAAAGATAGGATATCCTTGGCTTACTTTATTATTGGTCTACTTTATGGTTTTGCCTTTGTATTCATAAAAAATCTGTAAGTCAACACTTTCAAATACGCCATAATATGCAGGCACTGCCAACACCAAATGTTGTTGGTGAAAATCCACGCGTTGAGATCAGTGAGTGTCTGGAATAGTGTATACACATAAAGTAGTTAACATTTTCACAAAATATAAAAAAAGAGTTTTCCCTAAAGGAGGAAAAGACAACATGCCACTAGGAAAACAAACACTGGTATTTGGTTTTCAGTTTAAATACATTTATGAAGACTGTGACTTCTTCACTCCATTCCCATGCCCTGCCAACTAATTAAATATAGAGTCCAGGAAAAAACTGACTCATGACTTAAATATACAACATTTCCATATAAAATTTAGTCTGATTAAATGCTATATACGTATATAGACATACATAGATGTATGTCTACATAGATATATACTCATAGTACCTTTATGGGACTCTCTAAAATGGTCACAGTAGCTTATATGCCATTGACAAAAAATAAAGATATAAGCTTATAGAGTGTAGATTAAACACATCTTTTACAGCTTACTTCTACGGTAACGTCTGTTAAATAGCTTAAATTTTTCAAGTCTGAGTTTCGATTTCTGAAAGCAAAGCTGTGTATTCAAGCCTCACAAAGTTTATCAAGACAAAAAGGCAGAGCATATCAAACATATGTTGTTATGTGCCATCGAGTCGCTTGCGACTCATAGCGACCCTATGTACGACAGCCCTAAACTCTGCTCTGTCCTGTGCCAATCGCACTGTCTCTGACACACCCATCCAGATTACCCCAATCACTGAATCAATGCACCTCATAGGGGGCCTTCCCCTTCTGTGCTGTCCCTCCACCCTACCAAGCATGATGTCCCTCTCCAAGGACCTATCCCTCCTTGCAACATGTCCAAAGTATGTCAGACAGAGCCTTAGAATCCTTGCTTCCAAAGAGTAAACCAGTTTGACCCTTTCCAGGATGAATGTTTTCTTAGCAGTCCATGGTACCCTCCATACTCTTCTCCAGCACCATAGCTCAAGGGCATCAATTCTCCTTCTATCCTCCGTCACTGTCCAACTCTCTGATGCATAACAAGTGATAGCAAAGACCATGGCCTGTATCAGGTGCACCTTAGTCTCTAGAGAGACACCATTGTTCTTCAGTACTTTGGAGAGGTCCCTAAAAGCAGACTCTCTCATGGCCATACGTCTTCTAATTTCCTGGCTGCTAGTGCTGAGAGTGTTGACTGTGGAGCCAAACAAACTGAAGCTGTGAACAATCTCAATCTCTTCACCATCCATCTTAATGCTGCCAATTGGTCCAGTGGTAAGAATCTTTGTCTTCTTGACATTGAGCCTCAATCCATTTGGAGGCTACAGTCCTTGACCCACTGTAGCAACTGCATGAGGTTCTCCTCAGTTTCATCAAGCAGGGTTGTGTCATCTGCATAACGCAGATTGTTGATAGATCTTCCACCAATCTTGGCCCCACATTTCTCCTCATAGAGCCCAGCCTCCTGAATAATCTGTTCTGCATACAGGTTAAAAAGGTATGGAGATAGGATGCATCTCTGGCGTATGCCCTTCCCAATTTGGAACCATGCAGTGTTCCCTTGCTCTGTTCTGACAACTGCCTCCTGGTCAAAGTATAGGTTTCGCATTAGAACGATCAAGTGTTCTGGGATTCATATATAGTAGGGATAAAAGGCAAAAGCCCCTTTTAATCTGGAACACCATAAATATCAATCAATCAGTGGTTTTCAACAGATGCCCGGTTAAAATCTAGCTTCTTGGGAGATGAGTTAGAAACTGCTAAGAGAATAAACAGGTCCATCTAGGAAAGACTGAAACAAGGCTGCTCCCTGGAGGCAAGAATTTAGAAGCTCCGTCTCACATATTTCCAGGCTTGCTGCCAGGAAGGACCAGTCCTTGGTGAGGGACATCCTGCCTGGAAGGGTGGAGGGGCAGTGCAAGAGAAGAAGACCATGATGAGATGGATTGACTCAGTGACTGAGGTAATGGGAGTAAGTATGTTTGAGACAATGAAATTGGCTTAAGACAGAACAGTCTTTCAGAGCTGTTGTACATAGAGTTACTATGAGTCGCAGGCACATAACAACAACTAAAAATCTTTTGCTTCTGTAAAAAAACAAAACAACTAAAACCAAACCACCCCAAAACAAACCCAAAACCCACTTCTTCACCATCTCTGATATTCTCAAGCCATTCTAGTCACTGTGGCAATCCACCTTGTTGCAGGTCTTGTCTTTTTGTGACACTCCCCCGCCACCAGCCTTTCCCAGTATGATGTCCTTTTCCAAGGACTGGCCCCTTCTGACAACAAGTCCAAAGTAGAGATAAAGCAGAGAAGCAAACCGGTTGCTGAGTTTCACCAACTAAAATCTCAATTTCCTATCTATATTATAAATCTGAATGTAAAATACATATATCCTGTTACGATGGATTTTTCAGTCTTCATATTTTCAGGAATACATGTAAAATTTTATTAAAAGAAGATTCTACTGCTAAATTTGGAAAATAATGGTCTAAAGAAATTAAATTTGTGAATTTAATATTTAGTGTGATTTAAAAATTGCTTGATATTTTTCATTTCTTGAATTTTGCTGTAAAAAGAATCAGTTTATCTATCTACAATTAATAGTGTAGTGCTTCATACAAAACTAAGAAGAAATTTTGTTAAAAGTCCTCTTAATTGCTTTAATTACTTTCAGTAGATAGCTTTAAATGATAATTTTAATTTCTAAATGAATCATATATTATTGTGTTTTAAATCTCAAAATACATTCATGCTCTAGGTAATATAATTTAGTGTCTTCACACATCCAAGTGTGTTGGGTGTTTTGATAGGTTAGGCACATCTCGATGTGTGCACATTTCATAGTTTATTATAAAACAGCTTACACATCAAACTTAAACAATAATATTTATTGAAAAATCCACCTCAAAAATTCACTTCTGAGTTTTAGTTTAAAAATAAGCAAAACATTTAAGAGCATCATATATTGCTAGTCTACAATTCATTTTGTTATGAACATTTTTAGTGTGTGGATTGAGGAAATACACCCATTTCAATGGTTAGGCACATTACTATGGCAAACAGGCCAGAAATCAGGGCACATCTGTGTATTCATGCAACAGCTAGAAGTCTGAATGGAGGGAGCCACACTCCCACTGTGCATAATCTTATCTCTGTGTCCACTCAAAAACTCTTAGTAACTCTTAAATCAGCATATTAAGAGATTGTATACAACTTAATTTAAAGAAACAAACTAAGATAATTTGTTTCTCTAATTACATTGCAAAAGTGAAACAGATGAAAATAAATTGTAGCCTCACTATATAATTTGTGGTTTTGATATCCATGTCACAGGACCAAGTTACAGGTAAGACAGAATTATAAAGGGTCCTCTGGTGTTTGGAAGTGGTGCATGACTGTAAGGTTTCACATTATTGCAAAGCTTCACCGGTTCTTGAAGAGGGCAGCAAGTAAGAGTCACAGTACAAAATCCTTAATTCTTTTACTAAAAAAGCAACAGGTACTACACATAAGATTCACTTATCTATTTTTTAAAATGCAGATAAAAAATTGTAATTGCATAGGGATTTAGACATAAGGCCAAGAAGAGTATTATATTAAAAAAATTCATAGAAAGGGCACTATGGTGTCAAAAGAGAAAATTTTCATTCTTAGAGTAGTAAGTCTGAATTACGATCCAATTAAAAATATCACAGTATGTTGCTATAACTAACAGTGAATGTCAGCTGTTCCATTCATTCCAATCTGGAAACAAATGTTGTTGTTGTAGTGTGCTATTGGTCAGTCCTGACACGGAGTAACCCTGTATGGCAGAGCAGAGCAGCCCCACAGGGTCTCCCGGGTGGTAATCTTTACAGAGGCAGACTGTCACTTCTTTTTCCCACAGAGTGGCTGGTGTGTTCAAACTACTGACTCTTCAGTTCGCAGCTGAGCATTCAACCACTGTGCCACTACTGTATCTCAAACCAGTATCCCAAAAGCACAACGAAAGCTCACTGTCCAAACCTGATCAGTGTATTAGCACATCAGTGCCTGGTGCGTACCTGATTAGTATATCATCTACCTTTTGTAAATAATGAAAAGTTCAATACATGTTAACGAGAGCACATTGTCACTGCACACTACCAGTGATTCGCAGATTTACTTGATCATTTCATGAATCAGTCTTTAAAGAGTGCAAGATCCCACCCTGCAGAATCTTAACTCAAGGAACCCAAAACACTGTAATTAACAAAATAGAATAAAATTCCTCCATTAACAGCTAAATGTACATAAGCCAGAGCTAGGTCCTAAAACCAATATGTGCATTATCTTCAGCAGTTAGAAGGCAATGAATAGGTCCAACCACACTCTGTATCTTCAGCTAATGGTTGCCACCTGAACTTTCAGGTACAAAGTTAAACTGTGAATCTACTACTCATTTAATGTTGTTAAATTGTAGTTTAAACAACTTTCAACTCTAAAAGTAGCTTAGTTAACTTAGTATTGTTATAATATATAGAGTAGTGTGAAGAAAAAAAAAGAACTCCCAAAGGAATTACGTTAAGGTACATTTGGGGATACCCAAACTAAACTTTTAAATGAAAAAGTGCATAAATTACAGTAATACTACAAGTGTGTTGTTAACTGTGGAAAGAGTGTCTGGAAGCCAAACAATATTATTTCCCACATTATTTACATGTTTTGAATTGTTCAGATACCACAAAGCACCATTTAGGATTGAAATTCTTTGAATATGTCTGAAAGGTCCTTTGACCTCAACTCTGCTCATTTGAGGATCTCCTTAAATAGAAGAGTTGTGTCATCTCTCGACAAACACTGCTGTGACTGTGATTCTGTTCTCAGGATTTATCTTCACAATTCAGTTCTTATTTGTTCAAAAAGGGCAACGGAGCATTTTCATTTCATACTCTTGGTGGGGGTCTCGGATTCTGTCGACTGCCTCCCATCAGTCCAGGCTTCCCGGGTGCTCTTCAGTGCCAGGGTCTTCTGCTGGTCAACCACAACATAATCAACCCTCTCATCTGCTACACTGCTGCCTGAGCCACTGCTCTTTTGCTAAAAAGCAAACAAGAAGAAATAAATAAAGCCCCCCTATATAAAGGAATGGCTGAATGATAATCAGTCTAATAGACATACAGACACATACACAGTGCAAACACTCTAAGAATTCCATTGCATCACACACAAAAATAACATTACTTCAACTGAACCATGCTGTTTCACTTTAATGCTATTTTTTTCCCTTAAATTTAGAACATTTGTATATGAGAATTTAACCACCCCTCATCTCTGACAAAATTTTTATTAAATGGGGGCAACTTATTAACCCATTCATTTTAAAATATACAGCTAACTTCTTCCTTTAACCTTTAGCACAAAGGGAGTTCTGGTGACCTAGCAGCAAGAAAATTCGCTGCAATCCCAAAGGCGCATGGTTCGACTCCATCAGATGCTCTGCTGGAGAAGGAGGGGCAATCTCCTCCTGTGCCAGTTGGATCCAATTCGTCTATACTCAGCAAGAAAAAAATCCCCCCCAAAACAAATAAAAAACCTTTAGTGTTGACATTTTTCCAAGCTCTGAGAACACGTATCAGTACATAACTTTCTGAGCTTAGAAATGTTTTTTATACTAACTAGCCTCATGGATCTTCTTCTGTCTAAATTACAATTAGACTCTAGGTAACAAATACAATTATTAAAATTTATTAATATTACATTTTATGAAATAATGATATATTATATATTTTAAAGTTAATTTTAAAAATTAGTTACAAAATTATTAAAACATATTATGAAAATATATGAAATGTACATTAAATTATTATATGACTTGTTAATATTAAAGCTTTACCATATGACTAAATTTAATAAAAGTCTTAAAGAACATCAGAAGGACCATGACAGCACAGTAGTTAAAGCCCTCAGGTGCTGACTGAAAGGATGGCTGTTTGAGTACACTTTGCAGAACTCTATAATCTGCTCCTTGTGAAGGCACATAGCCTTGAAAACCATATGGAGCAGGTCTGTCTGTCTTACAGGATCACAATGAGTTGAGATCAACCCTTGACAATGGATTTATTTTGTAGAAGAAATAAGTTTCTACGTAGTAAAAACTAATGACTTTAGGATCAGTGTTCCTCTCAGCAATGTAACTGGGTGCTTGGGGTAGAACAGTATGTTGAATGAGGGGGCTCTTGCCTGCCATGCTATGGACTCTTAAAGGAGACTGACTGGTCCTGGAGTGAGATCACCTCCTGGTTCATAGAAGAAACAAATGCAAATCCTTTTTGGAGAAAAATGAGGTCCTCACGATTTCTACAGATAGGCTCAGAAAAATGAATCCACAATAAGAATTTATAAAACATACTAGCCACTACACAGGAGAATTAAATAAATAAACAGAGGTTTAGCTTAAGAATCAGATGCTGACTACATATATAGCAGCATTCACAGAGTTTAGAAAGTGTTGAGGAATCATTTCAATGGTAATCACTAGAAAACTAGAAAGTATATAACTTCTATACTTAGAAAGTAAAAATAAATTTATCAGTTTTTAAAACTTTGCTATTTATAATTTATCAACTAGCGTTAAATGACAGATGGCTAAATTTTCATTATATATAACCAAGATATGATACTTTAAACTGAGGACTCACTTACCTTACGTGGTGGTGTGGATTTTCCAGAATCTAAATCCAAATCTAGGTACTCCACTTGCTTGTCTCCTTTGGGCTTTATCATAGGACTGCTTCCTCCATCAAGGCTACTACTGCCAAAAAGATTCTGTGTTAAAAAAAAAAAAAAGAAAAAACTCAGTTGTTGAACATTCATAAGATATATTTATATTCCTCATCTTGCTCTTGCAATCTACTAAAGCCTAAATCTTTGTATTCAGGAGGCCCTAACTTGAACAAATGTCTGCTTAGAAAATTAAATAATCTTGTAACTGTTTAAAAGTCACATATGATTAGGCATTATATGTATGACAACAATACAGTATAAGAGGTACAATGCAATGTGGACTGGAGGAGGAGAAAGGAAGGGAGGAGCGAGAAAACGGCAACAGTGAATGAATATTAAAAAGTGAACTGGGAAGGGAGCTCTGGTGGCCTAGTGGCAAAGAAGCTGTCCTACAATCCTAAAGGTGCATGGTTCGAATCCACCAGGTCCTCTGCTGGAGAAGGAGGGTCAATGTGCTCCTGTGCCAGTACAGTTCGATTCAATAATACACGAAAAGACAAAATAAATAAAAATTTGGGGAGCTCTGGTGACCTAGGGGCAAGAAGCTGCAGTGCAATCCCAGAGGTGAGCAGTTTGAATCCACTAGATGCTCTGCCGGAGAAAGAGGGACAATCTCCTCCTGTACTAGCCAGATCCAATTTGATGGTACACACATATAAAAATAATAAAAGAAAAGAAAACCCAAACAAACAAACAAAATAAATAAAGATTTAAAAAAAAAGTGAACTGGGGAGGGGGAGGGAGGAAAATGTGCATCAATGAATGCATCAAAATTCAACTTTTCTGCAAACTTTTGTAAAATCACCACTAAAATAAAATAAAATA
>NW_006399803.1:10478436-10598764 GCF_000299155.1 Elephantulus edwardii
TCCTCCAACTACACCTATGGCAGCAACATCTTTCTCTGGTAATAAGATCTATGCATGAACTAGAGACATGATGTGAGATGGGACTTTGGGGTAGGGAGAGCCAATACTAGAAAGACTGGAAAATTTGTTGGACAACTGAGGGTGGAAAGCCAATATTGGAAGGACTGAACACTTGGAAACAGGCCTAAAGCCTCGAGGCTGAGAGGCCTGTGTGCCCATTTAGGGAGCTGTCTTGAATCAACTTTATTTCATTTTTTTTAGTCTGGATTATAAACTTTTGATTTCCCCAATATGGTGCTGTGTGGACTATGAGCTATTGCATCAGATTTTGAACCCTGAAAAGCAGTGAGATTGGTGTTGGGACAAGTAGTAAAAGGTACAATAGCATAGGGGATATGTCTGACCTCATGGGAATTGGTTTTGTGGATTTTAAAAAATAATTATTTTTTAAAAAGAAAATTAATCTTTTAAGAATGGGTGAAATGAATATTTTAAAAAACAGATTCGAATTTTACTTAGAAAAAGCTTAGTTTCAAAAATCAAACTTGGTTTAAATTAAAATTGAGTCATCAATTAAGTTATGATAGTTCCACCAAACACTATTATATAATACATCTATATTCAATTACATTTTTAACCGTAAGATACAAGCTTTATAATTCTTACTGTAAAAATAAATTTAATAAGAACCTTTCATATTTCATTCAAAGGCTTCTCCATTGAATACAGTTTACATGCAGCTATGTAAAACAGAAGTTCTAAATAATGACTTCATTGGAAAAATCTATTTTCTTTCAACCATCTAGAATGTCTACCACTTAAATTTCCTCTTTTCTTAGCTTCATTGTTTCCTTACTAATAAGAAATGTACAATAGAAGGATTCTTCTATTAAAAAAGTTCAAGGAAGAAGGAAGATATCAGACAGTTATAAACTGCCAGAACAAATATGCTTGAGGAAGAAAATGGAAAAAAGAAACAGGCTAATAGGAACTTGAAGATCAAAGCCAAATAAAAATGAAAGTACACAAACTTGTTGTTGTTGTTATGTGCCGTTAAGTCGTTTGCGACTCATAGCAAACCTATGTACAACAGCCCTAAACTATGCTTTGTCCTGTGCCAATCACGCTGTCTCCGATACACCCATCCTGACTGCCCCAGTCACTGAATCAATCCACCTCATAGAGGGCCTTCCCCTCCTGCGCTGTCCCTCCACCCTACCAAGCATGATGACCCTCTCCAAGGACGGTCCCTCCTTACAACATGTCCAAAGTATGTTAGACAGAGCCTCAGAATCCTTGCCTTCAGGGAGCTGCCCAGTTTAACCCTTTCCAGGATGAATCTGTTTGTTTTCCTAGCAGTACCCTCGATACTCTTCTCTAGCACCACAGCTCAAAGGCATCGAGTCTCCTATCCTCCTTAGTCACTGTCCAACTCTGATGCATAACAAGTGATAGCAAAGACCATGGCCTGTATCAGACGCACCTTAGTCTTCAGAGAGACACCATTCCTCTTCAGTACTTTGGAGAGGTCCCTAACAGTAGACTTTTCCACTGCAATACGTCTTTTAATTTCCTGCCTACTGGTGCCGAGAGCGTTTACTGTGGAGCCAAGCAAACTAAAGCTGTGAACAATCTCAATCACTTCACCATCCATATCAATGCTGCCAATTAGTCCAGTGGTAAGAATCCAGAATCCAGTAAGAATATAGTACCAGAAGTCCAGGCTGGGTTTAGAAGGGGTCGTGGTACTAGGGATATTGTAGCTAATGTTAGATGGATCTTAGCTGAAAGCAGGGAATACCAGAGGAATGTCTATCTGTGTTTCATTGATTATGCAAAGGCATTTGACTGTGTGGATCGTAACAAACTGTGGCTGACTCTGAGAAGAATGGGAATCCCAGAACACTTGATCATGCTAATGAGAAACTTATATGTGGACCAAGAGGCAGTCATCAGAGCAAAGAAAGGTAACACTGCATGGTTCAAAATTGGGAAGGGTGTCTGCCAGGGATGTATTCTGTCTCCATACCTTTTCAATCAGAACAGATTATCCTGGACGCTGGGCTCTATGAGGAGGAGTGTGGTGTCAGGATTGGAGGAAGAGTCATCAACAATCTGCGTTATGCGGATGACACAACCCTGCTTGCTGAAACTGAGGAGGACCTGAAGCGCTTACTGCAGAGGGTCAAGGACTGCAGCCTTCAATATGGATTGAGGCTCAATGTCAAGAAGACAAAGATTCTCACCACTGGACACAAACTTATGAACTCATAAAACACCTCTACATTAATTTAAAGATAATTTTCTAAATGTGCAGCCTAGTGTACGTGTGTGTGTGTGTGTTTGGCCTAGGACATTTCTGCATATGTATTGTATGTGTTTCAAATATATACAAGGACATCGTAGAGCACATAGACGCGATAGTTCTAAAACTTAGTGAAAAACAAGAGTCTCTGGGCCTGGGGACTAAAGATCACAGTCCTGGAAAGCATACAAATCAATTAGCAAAACATAGCTTAAAAAGGAAATGTTCTCTCTAAACTGTCATGAAAACCTCAAATTTTTTTAAAATTTTTAATTTTTATTATTTTGTGTGTGTGTCCTGTCAAATCAGATCTGACTGGTACAGGAGGATATTATTCCTTCTCTGGCAGAGCATCTGGTGGATTCGAACAGTGTACCTCTAGGATTGAAAACCTCAATTTTTAAGAAGGAAAGAAAGAGAAAGAAAGAGAAAGAGAGAGAAGGAGAGAAAGAAGAAAGAGGAAGGAAGGAAGGAGGGAAGGAAGGAGCGAAGGAAGAGAGGTTTATTTCCTACAGTAGTGAGTAGCAACTGGAGTCTTACGAGACTGCAAGGGCCATCTAAGAGGCAACTATTGTCTTCACTGTGTTCAGAGCAAAAAGGAATAAAAAACAATGAAAATGTTCAAGGAAACAATTATTCAACAAGTTTAATGGACCATGGGAAGCGAACCAGTCTTCACTCCCTTGAGACCAGAAGAACTAGATGATATCCCAGTATTCAGAACATTACTGCCACATGTTCTGATAAGGATAACAACAGAAGGTCAAGGACAGGGTGGTGGTGGATGTAGAGCCAACCATTTCAAAAGAGCAGCCTTACTGGTCTGATTGAGACTGATGGAACTCTTCAGACTGTAGCCCTTCGACATCAGTCAAGCCTGGAAACGAACCACTTCCATTCAGGAGCACTTTGTAACCTAACAATCCATCGGCCTAGAAGCTGAATAATAGCACCAAGGAGACATGTACTCCTAAGGACTGTTGTCATTCATACAAAAATAAAACACAGTTTAGAAGGCTAGGAGGAACAACAAAGCAGGAAAGGGATCTCTGGGAAAATGTGTGACGACGGCTGTTTGACACACTTAAAAAAGCAAAACAGCAAAAAGATAAGGAAATAGGAATCAAACAGCTAGCAGCAGTTCCTCCTGAAACCCATTTCCTTACCTTTCTGCCTTTTAAAAAATTTTACAGTTTGCAAGGTAAACCTCCTTGGCTTCTGGTTATGGTTTTGTCCTCTTATAACATCTCTATCACACTATTAGTGCTCACATACTATCTCAGATACTTTGAAAGAAAACCATAATGAGGCAATGAGTTAATAAATTAATTTTGAAAAATGTAAATCTGGTTCTATTGGCTCATATATATCTTCTCTCTCTCTCTCCTCCATTAAAAAAAAAAAAGATTGTGCCAATTCCCTTTTCTGGTGGCAGGACTTTTGCCAGTCCATAAGGAAATCCTTTGTGAAGTAGAAAAAACATTGCTTTTCTTTGGAAAGTTACAGCTCTGTGAGTTTGACATACTTAGATTTCATACACTTTTATGTGGTAAACTATATGCTGAGCATTATCGTCCTATTTGGGAGAACAGATTTTGAAAACCAAATTCATCAATTATTGTGATCAAACAATAAAAAATCCCCCACACCAATGAAAATATACACAACAAAGAAAAATGTAATCAAATTTGGTGCTAAATCAGTACAAATTCCACTTAACTTCTCTCTCTTTGAGCTAATTTACAACAACTGCAGAGAAATTGAAACCACCAAGAATTTTTTTTTCTCTCCCAGCAACAACAGCAAAGTTCAAAAGGGCAGCAAACAATAAATGCTGGTGAGGTCGTGGCAAGATTAAAATTCTTTTTCACTGTTGGTGAGAATGGTACAACCATTATGGAATATAGTCTTGAGCTTTCTCAAAAAGTTGGAAATAGAAGTATCATTTGACCCGGCAACTCCACTACTGGGAATATACCCTCAAGAAACCAGAACCATTAGTCAAAAAGATGTATGCACATCTATAGTTATTTCTGTATGATTCACAAAAGCAAACAGATAGAAGCAACTTCAAGTGTCCATCAATAAACAAACATATAGAAAAACTATGATTTTTAAACAAATGTATAAAAAACTATGGTACATTTACACAATGGAATATCATACAGCACTGAGAAACAATGAACTCATAAAACATTACCTAACACAGAGGAGCCCAGAAGACACTTTGCTGAGGGAAATATCTCAGTCACAAAAAAACCAAGTATGGCACAACAATGCTGTTATAAAATAGGACTGACATGAGGGTATTGGGAGGAGAATAGAAAAAAGAATGGATAATGAACAGTGCATTGGAATAGCTGAGGGGAAGAACGATCTGAAAGAAATAGATGATTAAGCATTATACATATGACAACATTCTGGAACAAGAGGTGCACTGCTAAGTGGACTCGGGGAGAGAGAAGGGAATGAGAGGGAGGAAAATATGCAAAAACGAATGAATGAATATCCAACCTTTCTATAGAGTTCTGTTAAAAACACAATAAAAAAAATTTTCCCTGACTTTACATTTTTGTTCTCACATAAAATCATGTAGCCATGCACATATGTGTTTAATTAAAATTCTTTACTTAAATGAGCCAATAAAAGAGCTCACACTCTGCATTTCCCTGACTAGGAATGCTTAGATATATTCATTGTATTACCAAAGTTACAAAAAAGCAAGCCAAGTACATGTGAATGACATACTTAATGTTAAAAAATTATTCATCATTTATAAGAATTGGCAGTTAAAGTTGTCTGTATGTATAGTTCTTACCAGACTGAAATCTTTCATTTCTAAGTGTTGTTGAATTTTATGTCTGTAATGAAGTCTATCTGCTCTTGATCTGATCTCAACTGGAACAGCTTGTCTCTGTGTTCCAGCCTATAACTCAGTGTTTTCCCAAAACAGTTTAGAGAAACTCTAGGATCTTAGGAGTTGTTATGGTTCTGTGAGTTGAAAACAAAACAAAACAAAAACCTGCTAGTATTGGTTTAAGTTTTACATAATTTTTTAACATTACATAAATTTTTTACTAGGTTTTTGTTATTACTAAGTTACAAAGGTAAAACTTTGTCTCACTCACTGTGCCATGTCAGAGGAGCCAGTCTTTGGAAAAAGACATCATGTTGGGAAAAGCGGAGGGTCAGACAGAAAGATCCTCAACAAGATGGACTGACAGAGTAGATGGATCCTATCAAAGACGGTGAGGATGGTGCAAGCCAGCGCATGGTTCAGATCTGTTGTTCATAAGGTTACTACGAGTTGTAGTAACTTGATGACATCAAACAACAATAAAAACATGAAGTACCAACAGTTAAGTCTTTGGCAATGATTCCCCAGGATATAGATTTCAGGGGTCACATTAAAGGGTCACTGATGAAAGAAGGATTTCTGATCTTTGCACAAATGAATACACCATATTATCAATTCATAGTTCCACTTTTCAGTACTATACATACCATGTCTAGAAAATGTTCTAAATGACACTCTGTAGAACATTCACTGCATGTATAAATCAGATTTGATCAGATCCTGTCTCAACCTCTCTATGACTTTATCAATAAAATCACACATTGATTCTTGTTAATGTCTATGGTTCTCCATCAATACGTTGTTGTTGTTGTTTTTGTTATGTGCCTTCCAGTTACCTGTGACTCACAGGGCACTATATGTACAATAGCTCTAAACCCTTCCCTATCCTGAGCCAGTCTCATTGACTCCGACACATCTACCCTCATTACTCCAGTTAGTGTGTCAAGACATCTCATCTGGGGTCTTCCTCTCCTGCACTGTCCCTCCACTCTTCCAAGAATGATGTCCTTTTCCAAGGACCAGTCCTTCCTGGTCATGTGTCCAAAGTTTATGACATGGACCTTCAAAATTCTTTCCTCCAAGGAGAAACTTGGCTTCACCCTCTCCAGGACAGATCTGTTTGTTTTCTTGGTGCTCCATGGTATCTTCAATACTCATGTCCAGCTCTTTGATGCACAGCAAGTAGCTGTGAAGTGAAGACTGTGGCCTGGATCAGGCACACCTTAACAGGTACATCTTAGTCCCTAGATTGACACCATTACTCTTTAGCATTTTGGAAAGGTCCCTGACAGCAGACTTCCCCAATGCAATTAGTCTTTTGATTTCCTGACTGCTGGTGTTGACCGGTGCCAAGCAAGTTGAAATTAAATGATCTGTATATTGCAGATTGTTGATGAGTTTTCCTCCAATTCTGATACCACATTCCGCCTCATAAAATCTAGCTTCCTGAATGATCTGTTCTGTACACACATTGAAAAGATATGGAGACAAGACATCCCTGACACACTCCTTTCCTGATTTTGAATCATGCAGTGTTTCCTTGTTCTGTTCTGAGGACTGCTTTCTGGTACAAGTCTAGGTTTCACATGAGTACAATCAAGTATTCTGGGATTCTCATTGTATTCAATTTTAACCACAATTTGTTGTGATCTACACAAATGTCTTTGAATAGTCAATGAAACACAGACAGACCTTCCTCTGGTACTCTGCTTTCAGCCAAGATCCATCTGACATTAAACTTCCAAACTGAAACAATTTAGAAATAACTGCTATAACCACTTGATTATTTTCTAAAAAAGTATCATACTGGTTATCAAGAGTGCAACTGGCAGCACATGGAGATAAGAGTGTCACAGTAGGAAGTTTTAGTGTGCTTGGTTGTTGTTAGGTGCCATCGAGTATGACCCTTAGTGACCTTACGAACAACAGATCTGAACTGTGTCATATCCTGAGCCGCCTTTTTGAGAATCATGTCCCTCTTCAAGGGAAGAGCCCCTACTAGCAACATGCCCGAAGTATGTGAGGCATTATGTTTGCCTCCAAAGAGTACTCTGGCTGCACCATCTCCATCTGCATAATGCAGGTTATTGGTGAGTCTTCCTCTGATCTTGATGCTGTATTATGCTTCATAGAGTCAAGCTTTTAGAAAAATTTTCTCAGCAGATTGACTGTATTTTCACCTGACTTATTTTTGCTTATTTCTAACACCTGATACCTAAGTACTTCAGAAATGCATCAAACTATGGTTATTTTGGATGCCTCATACTGGGCACTCAAGAGTGCTGGTGGCACACGGGTTAAGCTTTTGGCTGCTAATCTTAAAGCCAGTGTTTCAAATAATTTTTGGCTTCAGGGGAAAAAAGATTCATCAGTCTGTACCTATAAATATTACAGTTTCAGAGACTCTCGGAGATTCTTTGACTCTGTCATGCAGGGTTGATGTGAACTTGAACAGACACTACACAAAAAGAAGCATTTCTCTGGTTTTTTTGAGGGTAAAAATTATCTTTTTATCTCTTGATTTTCTAGTTGTCATGTTTTTGCCTTTTAGCTTTTTCCCTACAATAAACACTTACAGGTAATTTTTTTGTTGTTGTTGTTTTTACATGTTCTTTTTAAGGTTTTCCTGGGATTCACTATTTTTGAGAAAAGGATATGTTTTTAGTATCTCAAAGTACTATGATAAATTTAGTAAGAAAAAAGTTCATTCAATTAAAAACTTGTGACAGGATCTTCTCTGACATAACATTTAGGATTTACACAGACTCTGAGTCGAGTTCATTTATTATTATGAAGGGGAAAAGTTAATAAACCATCAAAAGCAAAAATTAAGTTAATAAAAATGGCCCTGTCTTGGAAAATTAATGCCATCATTATTGATAATAGTAGATTTTATTTTAATTCACTGACGCATATTTTAAATTACATTATTCTAGCTTTTCTTATCACTTAATTATGTTCCCTGACAATTAATAGTTGTGAGAAACCTGTATTTACTATATTTGCTTAGAGTCTGTGAAAGATAAAAATGGAATTCATTAATAGAATTGGGTATTATATCTTGACTAAGCAAAGAGAATTGGTTTTAAAAACAAAAATCCCACCCAAAACCATGCATTCTAAATTTTGATGGTAGGTATTTGTTTATCCTGATAAATATTACCTGCTTGTCTTCCCTGCTCTTCCTTCTTCCATGCGTCTGAGATTTGTAAAGCTCTGTTTACTGTCTTTCAGAAAAAAAGGCTGTATGTCATGTTGGTCTGCTAACCCAAAGGTCAATAGTTTGACTCCACTAGGTGCTCTAAGTGTGAAAGACAGGTTGTCTCCCTCCATAAGTATGTACAGACTCAGAAACCCTGTGATGAGTTGCTATGAGTCAGAATTATCATGACGGCAGTAGGTCTGGCTTTGGATTTTGGTTTGTGTCTAAGTATGGTCATGAAGACCAAGTTCTGAACAATGGTGAATCTAACCCTATTTCTGGGAATCTTATCTATGCAGCAGTTACATGATCCTCATTGCTATTGTTTCTCACTTTCCCTCCTTTCCTGTGGCTTGGAATGTGAACTGGCTGGCTGGAGAGGCTTTCTGTTCTATGTGAGTCGTTCCCAGGGGATGACCTACTAGAGAGCTGGAAGAACCCAGAATCTCTGAGGATTCTACATCAGAGCTGACATAACAGCCCTAGGAAGACTGGACTTTCATGATGAGAAGGAAAGAGCCTTCTGTCTCAAGTCACTGTTATTGATTTCTGCTACTCACAGGTGAACTAACTGATAAACTTATCTGCTGAAAGACTGAAAGACAAATAGGACAAGCATTAGAGCTGATTTAAGGAAAAAGAGAATTATATCAAAACTAGTTTGTATTATTAAACATCTAAAATATTTTCTGGCAACTACTTTATTTCCAAGAAGATAATATTTCCTACTTTTACTAAAATACTCCTGTCTTGTAGCAGTTCAGCCAACCTGAAACAATTATTAAAGAAGAATACATCTTCTTTAATTGTTAAGCCTCTTCTAAGGGTATACTGTGGGAGGATCACCCAAAGATTTTACACTTATAAGACTATTAACACAGATTCTTGGTTGCGACATAGTCCTGAAGTGATGCATTATAAAAAGCTTGCAGACTAGTATTTTTTTCCTTAAATTTGAATAGAATCAATATTTGTTAATATATGTAAAGGCTGAATGGGAAACCAATTTGCTATGTAAACATTTACTCAAATCACAATTAAAAAAAAGCTATATGCTAAGTGCTAAACTCATTTCCATTAAAACAGTATCATAGAGTATTTTCTTTACTGAAAATATGTCTTAAAAGAAATAGAAACTTCACCAAAGAAGATATTCAGATGGCCAACAAGCACATGAAGAAATGTTCAAAATCCCTAGCTCTAAGAGAGATGCAAATCAAAACAACTATAAGATATCATCTCAACCCAGGAAGAATAGCATAATTTAACAGAGAAGCAAACAATAAATGCTGGTGAGTTTGGGGAGAAACTGGAACCCTTATTCACCGTTGGTGGAAGTGTAAAATGGTGCAACAACTATGAAAGGCTGTATGGCGCTTTCTCAAAAAGTTGCAAATAGAAATACCATTTGACTGAGCAATTCCTCTACTGGGAATATACCCTAAAGAAACCATAACCATCACCCTGGCAGATATATGCACACCCATGTTTACTGCGGCTTTGTTCACAATAGCAAAGAATTGGAAACAACCTAAGTGCCCATCAACAAACGAATGGATAGAGAAGCTGTGGTATAGTCACACAATGTAATACTACGCTACATTGAAAAACAAGGAACTCATGCATTATTATTCAAAATGAGTGACCCTGGAGGACATTAAGCTGAGTGAAATACCTCAGTCACAAAAGGACAAATACTGCATAGTGCCACTGTTGTAGAACAGAACTGACATCAGGGTTGGGGTGAGACTGAGAAGAACTGGATAAATTATGTATACTGCATTGAAACAGATGAGGGAGAGAAGAGTTTAAAAGGGATATATGATTGAGTATTATGGTTATGACAAGAGTCCAGAATGAAGGTCACATAGTGGAGTATACTGGGGGGAGGATTATATGAAAGAATTTTTGAAAGAATTAAGGAAATAATTTTTCTTTGACTTTTCAAAGAGAAGAGTGAACTGGGGGGAGGGGTGGGCAGGGAGAAAAATGCAACAATGAATGAATGAATGGAAATCCAAAATCTCTGTAAACATTCATTAAAATTAATAAAACTAAGATAAAAATAAAAAATAAACAAAAAAAGAGAAACAGAAGTAGAAACATATGACATTTAAACAATTCACATCTAGTTTATAGACAGATGTTATACTTTGACCTTTTAGTGGTTTTAGACATGTTTAAAAAATAATTTTTAAAAGTTTTATCCCTTTCCCCTTAAATACATAATTAAAGGGCAAAACTTCTATATTGGAAGTCTGGATCTAGCGTAAGTGATTTAAAAAGGCTGCTCAGAGGGGAAGAAGGGAAGGAGATTTTACATACCGAGTCTTCACTGGACAGGTTTGGGTTCATGGGAACATAATTCTCTTCGCTGTCATGCGAGTCACTGCTTGAAGTTGTGCTATGCACAGAATCAGGTCGGGGGGACAAAGGGAATCTAGAGGAGCTAATTATCAGAAATTATCATTACAAACACAGACCTTGAGAAAAATGTCTAAAAAGCTTCCAAAATAAAAATACAAAGAACAGTTAACATTATTTCAGAAGTACTCATTTACATTCATTTATTATTCATATAGATTGTAAGACAACTTGTTGTGCATATGGAAACGGACAACTGAGAGTTATAGCTATATTACAAACTATATCCTTAACATCAGATCATCTTGTCTAAAACAAACAAATATATTACTAGCAACTTGGGGATAAGTAAACGTTACATATAAGAGTAGATTTGAGAATTCTAATTTTTTAAAAACCTAGTTAGATATATACATAAACTATGAACAATATTCACACACATTCAACATAGATCTGCAACTTCATATATAATTTTAATTTCTCTCTATATTTAAATAAATGTATAAAAAATAATTTTGGGTTTAAAATTTTTCATTTATCATCCCTCCCTACAAAACATAAAATAAATCACTATTATTTTCTAGACTGGTAGTTTTCAAAAATTTTTGGTCTTACGAACCCTTTCCTTTTCAGAAAATGACTGAGAGATAAGAAACTCATGATTATATAAGCTACATAACTATACTGGAAATTAAAGTAACAGTTTGTGAAACAGAAAAATACACAAGCATACATTCTATTAGCTGTCATAGTGAAGATGTCATCAAGTGCTATGTAGTGTCTGGATTACTCTACATTTGCAAGAGAATCAGTGGTAAATGCAAATAACTTCCTCCTGTCTTAATGAAAATATTTTTTACTTTAGAGAGGTTTAAAAAGCAAGGCTCCTCAGATAATTCTTTGAAAACCACTATTCTAGATATTTTGCATGGGAACAAAAGATTCTAGAAGTTCAAGTTTTTAAAACTCTACATATTAAATGTAAACTTACTCTCGAGCAAAACTTCTAGTGATGGGAGATCGAACTGGAGCTTGTAATTCTTCCCATTCTGATAAAGGTTTGATGTCTAAAGGTGCTGGCTTGGCTGTTGGAAGATGGACACAGAGAAATTTTAGTGTACAAAACTTTGGGAAACAAAGGCTTTTTTCTTTATGCATTTCTGCATATGTTCTATAGGCCGTTATACCTAATATTCAGCTAGTTCAGGGACCTCATTTCAAAGGTGAGATGAGTTCACCATGTTTTGACCAAGGTTGCACAGTTAAATAACACTACTGGCAAATAATGATTCATAATCGCTGACTCCAAGTCTAAAGCTCTAAAGCAACATGGTATTTCTTTTTTAACACGGTATTTCTTAATTTAAATAAACATCTTATGGCTATGAATGAAATGAGAACAATGAATAATGGGAAATAGTTCCTTTACATTTGCTTGACCTCTCATTATTTATGACTTAATTTTCCACTAATTTAATTTTAAAACATGGAGATTTAATCTTAGCATGTAAAAACATTTCTATTCTTCAAAACTGAAATTGTGCAGTAAAAACAAAGGCAAAATGAAAAAATCAGCAATCAAATATTTGAAAATAATTTATTCCCTGTAAAGAAATAAACAATAAATAATAATTTGTATATTTAGACTCAAACTCTGCTCTTAGAAATTGAAACAATTACCTTAAAATTTAGCTTAATTTATCCAATAAAAGTGAGTATTTTTATTGGCTGCAAAGCAGATAATCATCACACTACTATGTATTGGAATTTTTAGTCCTCTTCTGACAGTCATGACTGAAATATTTTTCAGAAAACTACAAAGTGAGCAAAAGAATTCCCATCTGCTCAGTTTAAGTACATTTTTAAAAGATCATGTAAACATGTTAGGAAAACGTTTCGGTTGTCTTTTAACCCATCATTGTAAAAAAACTTTTTATTTTTTCAGGTTCCTTTCTAATCTTTATCCATGTAAATAAATTTTAATCAACTATTGTAATTACCACCAAACTATAAAATAGCTGGTCATTTTTATAGGGCTCACAGATGCATTAAGACTTAGAACTAAGATTTCTGTCAACTAAAAAAAAAAATTCAGTGAGATTTTCTGAAAACCAAACATACGTAAGGTTAGCTATGTATCAAACAGTGATGAATAAAAGCTTTTTTAAGTTTTAAATTTTTTAAACATAAAAGCTAATACTAGTTTAATGTAAAATTCTAAGTAATGACATAAAATAACTAGTTCATGGGAAAGGCAGTATATTCTGTTTTGACCTAGAATACAAATACTATATATAAAAGATAAAGACAGAAGAAAACAGGATATTACAGTTGACAAATTTAAAGAAGATATATTGATGTTTAAAAATATAAAGGAATAAAAAATATAAAGGAATAATGCAAAAGGACAAGACAATATGATGTATCAATGAATTTTTAACATGCTATTGTTAATTACATTATAAGGAAACACATTGTGTATTATGCAAGCGTTTATATTAGAAATAACATGCTGAGAAGCTTTATTTATAACATCAGGACTATTCTTCTCTATTAAATTTTAAGAAATAAATTTCTTAAGAAAAAAATAATCCCAATCTCCCATACAGCATGCGGTGCTAAAGTACATACCCTTTCTTCTTGTAGGAAAGTCACCTATGGTTTGTGAATCAGTTCGCTCTAAACCATGGGGTTTGGGTCTTAAAATTTTAGGACTTTGACCTAATTGGTAAAAAGAAGACTCTCTTAATATAATGTCATTTTTTAATTGGAAAAAAAATGGGTTCTGTAGAAAAGCAACAGAGCCCTGTGCAGAAATATTACATCTCAAAAGCATAAACGAAGGTTTGTGAAGAATTTTTCAAACTTCCTATATACCAATCATGCTTAGCACAATGGAAAAGAGGGTGCTGCATGCAATAATGTAATAAGCAATGTGTTATAAAAGGTTAGAGAGGTTAGGGTTAGTTGTTACATTTATTTAGAAAGAGGAAGAAAAACATGTGCCATGTTAGCTTTTCTAACATGTCTTAAAAAAGAAATTCAAATAATATAAAAATCCTCCTGCTAGATCTTCATTATGGCATTTTTTTGAAGTTTAGTGTCTCACATGAAAGCAATAAAGTCCAATTTCCTTGTAACATTACTTTCCTAACGTGGTAGATGAAGAAGATATTGAGGTTGTTTACAATTTCATCTTGCTAGGATCCACAATCATACTTGGCACCAGCAGTCAGAAAATCACCTAGAGAGTCAGCTGTCAGGAACCTGTCCAAAGTGCTGAAGAGCAGTGATGTCAATCTAGAGACTAGGGTATACCTGATTCAGGCCATGGTCTCCCAAATTACTTGCTATGCATTGGCGAGCTGGACAATGACTAAGGATTATAGAAGAATTGATGCCTTTGAGTTGTGGTGCTGGAGAAGAGGACTGAACTGCCAAGAGAAGAAACAGGTCTGTCCTGGAAAGAGCGAAATCAGGTTGCTCCTAAAGACAAGGATTTTGAAACTCTTGTTTCACATAATTTGGGTATGCTGGCAGGAGGGATCAGTCTCTGAAGGACGCATGCTTAGAAGGAAGGGTGGAGAGTCGGCACAGGACAGGAGATAGACTGACACAGTGAGTGTGGCAATGGGGGCAGGTTTGTCAGAGCCAGTGAGATTGGCTCAGGAGAGGACAGAATTTAGAGGTATTGTTCAGAGGGTTGCTATGAGTCATAGTCAACTTGACAGCACATAACAACAACAACAATCATCTAGCAGAGGTGTCTGTCTCACTACTGATGAGTAATAAGAACAAAACGTGGAAACACAATAGTCATTAATTTAAGACCAACATCAGCATAAACTTGTTTCCAGTGGACACTCATCTTGCAAGGATTAGATGTCTAGGTTCTGACACTGCTACTTACTTAACTTCAGGTTAAGTATTTTAAAATCATGAATTCAGCTGCTATCTTTTCACATTCATCTCATCTCTGCCACACACACAAGTAATGCTGCAAAGTCCAGTGAAAAGGTCTGAGCTGACAAGCAGTAGTTGGCCTCACACCTTTTCCTATTAGGAGTCAATGCCTGAGCAGTACTCTCCCATGAACTAGTAACTGGCCTAGTGGTAAAAAGCTGCCCTGTAATCTCAAAGGCATGCAGTTAAACTTCACTAGCCGCTACTCTATGGGAGAAGGATGGGCAATCTCCTCTGGCACGATTAACTGTTTCTGAAAACCTGCTAGAGGGTCATCTGTGAGTCAGTTCTGACTTGATGACCACCATTATCACCACCATAGCACCTTACCTAGCAATTCATAAGTTTCAAAAATATGGTTTTCACCCCCCCTGAGGTTATGAAAAAGGGAAAATTCTCTACCAATTTTCTAAGCTGGAAAACTGAAAACATTTTCATTAAAAATTGATGCAGTTCTAGTAAACTTTGGAGCTTTACGTCTAGGACAATGCCTGTCCAATAGACAACCCTGGCAGAGCACACTGGCTGTGAAACAAAGGCAGTCAGCTTCCCACATCACTCAAAATAGTGTACAACCCTTCTAAAATGGTGTAGAGGGTAGTTTTACTATGAAATAATTAGATTTTAGAGCTTAAAGATCCTTAAGGATCAAATCCTCATTTTTTGGAGGAGTGAGCTTCAGAAAAACAAAAAACGCGACATAACTTGCTCAGGGCATGGCCTTCCTCAGCCGCCGAGCTTCCTCTAGCCTCCCACTTGCTGTTTCCTCTGCCTCTCAAGCCCCATAGTGAAGGAGGATTTCTTACTTGATATTTAGAGTTGGAATGTTTGTCTATAGTTAGTTTACAACCCCCAGTTCTTGCAGTTTTGAGATCGAATAGCATCCTCTGCTAAAGTCACAAGCTAATACACTCCAAAAGAAATGTACTTGATACACTCCATGTTTCAATCTGGTATACATACAATGGGTTGCTCAGAGCTATAGTTGACCCAACAGCACCCATTAACATAACTCTAATTACCTGATGTGGTTTAGGGGACTGTATCAAGGTGAAAGCCATAAATGGTTGTTAGCCAATTATCAAGTATTTTCTGAAATGCATTTAGTTTGCTGGTATTTATCCAATGTGTCCTCACTCCCACTCTTTTTCACAAAGATCCGCTTTCACAAGCTCTTTAGCAATTTCCTCCTAAATTTTCACTGTGATGTATCTCCCATTGGTCTTTTTTTTTTTTAAGTTTCTCAACTTTGAAGGCCCTCAGAATTTTATCTGTATTTGTTGTTAAAGAATTCAGGTTACATGACTGCTAAATCTATCTACTTATGGTTTCTTATTTTTCCTCTAGTTCTATAGTTACTGTTTTCTGACAGATAACCTTCAATTAGCTTTCCTTCAAACAAATGACATTTTTTACTTTCCACAGCCTCAGCACCAGCTCCTGGATCTTTAGGCACAAAACCTTAGGGTGGACTAATAGTTCTCTGATCTACTGTATCTGGGCTTCAAATATTAATGATGTGTCAAGGTGGCAACAAAAGAAGCTTTGAAAATAAGCAATAAAATGGAAAGATCAGATCAAAGTCATTAAGAAGGAAATGGGAGTGATCTAGTAAGAAGAACAATGTATATGAACTTTGTAAGCAAACCAGTATAAAATAAAAGAATTATTTTAAAGAATAAAACAAAAAAATCCCCCATCGATTTTAAAAAAAGTAAGATTGTAAATGAAGGCTACTAAACTATCAAAATGACGGGAGGCTTATGAAAAACAACAAAGAAGGCTCTTTTAAGACCTATGCTCTGAGGAAGAAAACCTGTACAAGAACAAAAAGAAATCACGAAAACTTGACTATAAGATTACTTTTTTCTTGGTTATGAAAAACAACTGAGAGAAACTTAACTCCTATTTTACTTTAGTCTACCTTTCTAGGAGAAAGATCTGAAAACATAAAGAACAGAAGAAATAATGATTGGCAATTAAGGGCGCCAACTGGTACCAGGTGATTTTTAATTTCTATTCGATGAAATATAGTTCACTATATATTATGTATATTACAGACATAAACAAAGAATTCCTATTGGTAATTTGACTGGGATAATTGGGATGGGAGTGTCGGAGACAGTGTGTTTGGCACAGGACAGAGCGGAGTTTAGGGCTGTTGTACATAGGGTCGCTATGAGTCGCAGGTGACTCAATGGCACATAACAACATAACAACAACAATTTGGAAAAGACATGGGGAAATATGCAAAGTGATCAAATGGTACAGATGTATTTGCTTTTAATGTCAAATTCTTCCTGTGAACTGTTCTCTGCTCCAGCTAGACTATCCTTTTAGTGTTTTCCAAGCACAACTTTTTTTTTTCCCCAAGCACAACTTTTTAAGAAATCTAGTGGTACTATCTTAACTGCTTGGTTGCTAAGTGAAAGGCTGGCATTCTGAACCCTCAAACTGCTCAGGAGATGAAAAGAACTATGGATCTGCTCCTGTAAAGATTTACATCTTTATGGGACAGTTCTACTCTGTCACATGGGGTTGCTATGAGTCAGAATTGACTTAACAGTAAACAACAACATCCCTTACGCCCTCTTATACTTCATTACTACTAATCTATCATTTTCTCACTAACAAGCATCCATAAATTGTATACAAAGTTCAAACTGGAATACATTCTCTACAACTTTCTTGAGGAATACCACTACCCTTAGTCATGGCTGTTGTTAGATGTCACCAAGCTGACTCTAACTCATCACCACCTTACGAACAACAGATTTGAACCTTGTCCTATCAGGATCCTTATGATCCCTGTCATGCTCAAGCCCTCTGTAGTAGTCACTGCACCAATCCATCTTGTTGAAGGCCGTTCTCTCTACTCAATTCTCCATCTTCCCCAGCACAATGTCTCTAAGGACTGGTTCCTCCTAAAAACATGCCCAAAGTGAGTCAAGATGAAGTTTCACCATCCTTGCCTCTAAGGAGAACTCTGGTTGCACTTCCTTGAAGGCAGATTTCTTGATAATTTGGTAGTCCACTGTATATTCAATACTCTTTGCCAACACCACAACTCAAAGGCATGGATTCTTTTGTCACACTTACTCACTGTCTAATTTTCAGATGCATAAGAAGCAAATGAGGAAACAATAGTTTGAATCAGGCACACCTTAGTCTTAAATTTGATATCTTTGCTTGCTAGCCTTTTGGAGAGTTCTTTTACAGCAGATTTCCCCAATACAACATGTCTTTTTATCTCTTATTATCAATTTAATCCTTATAATAACATTGTGATAGGGGCAAACTCCCCAGATTTTAATAGTTTTACCAAAGAGGCACCTGGATCATAGAAAGGGAATTTGCCCAAAATCATACCAATAAAAACAGGCTGAAGATTCATGATCTCTTCGCATATCCTTATTGCAATCTGAAATCCTTATTCTTAGCCTTTCTATACAGTAAGTCTTCTCAGTCAAGTTTAAGTACTTCAATCTGGTAAGTAAGCATCTTTTACCTTCTTTTATTTAGTACAATGATAGAGAAAACTTTCAAGATATATGGCAAGACTTAAAAAAAACTCTACTGAATTCTATGTTGCTACTAGGTGCTGCTATATCAACTTAGACACATAGTGACCCTGTTGTCGTCATGTGCTGTCGAGTCGCCTGGGACTCACAGCGACCCTATGTGCAACAGCCCTTAACCTATAACTACTCTATCCTGTGCCAATCATATTGTTTCTAACACAACAACCCCCATTACTCTAGTCCTATAAACAAATAAATTTGAAACTTGTCCCATCCTCAAGATCTCTGAAATGATTGATATGTACAATTACCACATTCAGATATCATGTTGTTGTTATGTGCTGTCGAGTAGCTTGCGACTCATATGTACAACAGCCCTAAACTCTGCTCTGTCCTATGCCAATTGCACTGTCTCCGATACACCCATCCTGATTGCCCCAGTCACTGAATCAATCCACCTCATAGAGGGTCTTCCCCTCCTGTGCTGTCCCTCCACCCTACCAAGCATGATGTCCCTCTCCACGAACCTGTCCCTCCTTACGACATGTCCAAAGTATGTCAGACGAAGCCCCAGAATCCTTGCCTCCAAGGAGTAGCTTGGTTTAACCCTCTCCAGGATGAATCTGTTTTTCTTAGCAGTCCATGGTATATTCAATACTCTTCTCCAGCACCACAGGTCAAAGGCATCAATTCCCCTTCTATTATTATTACTGTAGAGTAAGCAATTTTCAAATAAGCCATATGATCTAGTGAGATATGTTGCTATGTGGCAGGTCACCTGAAACTCATAGTGTCCCTATGTACAGCTACCTCCATTAACTGAGATAAAAGTATAGGTGTATGATGTTGTTATGGGATACCATTTGGTTGGTTTTGATTCATGGTAACTCTCTGTACAAAAGAACAAAACATTACTTGTCCTGTGTTTCTTTCTTGAGTTCTTTGCTGCAGACACTGTATTAATCCTTCTCAATGAGGATCTTTCTCTCTTTTTCATATCCTCTACTTTACCAAGCATAATGTTCCTTCTGACAATCTGTCCAAAGCAGATAACATATCCATTTGCTGCTACTTCTTTTTTTTTTTTTTGTGAGAAAAATTTGTATTTAGAATAAGCCAGCTGGACTCAGTTTAGATTATCCCAATTTTGTTGTTATCATCCAAAGCATCATAGTCAAGAGCAAGTTGAACATAGGCCTTCTTCTCTCCATCAGGCCTAATCAAGGTATTGAACTTGGCCACATCAATGTCACAGAGCTTCTTTACAGCTTGTCTGACTTGGTGCTTGTTGGCCTTGACATCCACAATGAACGCAAGTGTGTTGTTATCGTCTATCTTCTTCATGGCACATTCAGTGGTCAGGGGAAACTTGATGATTGCAAAGTGGTCAAGCTTCTTTCTCCTGGGGGTGCTTTTTCAAGGGTATCTGGACTGCTTCTGGAGTCTCAGTATCTTAGGCTGCCAAAAGGTGGGTGATGTGAAATCCTTTTTTTTTTTTTGTGGATGCCCTTCAGGACTGCTTTCTTGGCTATTAACACCTTTGCTTTGGTTTTTATTTGGGAAAGGCAGAAGTTTCCTTCTTCATTTTTGACACCACCTTCATAGAAAGGCCCTATCTTTGCATCTGAGGTGCAGTCTGGCTAGACTTCCTCAAGAACTGATGCATCATTTGGCAGTGCAAAACATATTCCTTAGCAACACCATAATTCAATGCATTAATCATTCTTTAATGTTTCTTATTTAATCTTCAGCTTCCCCATGCATATGAGGTAAAACTATGCCTTCTGTATGGTGAACCATAGACATCAAAGTGATATCTTTACTTTTTAAACACTTAGTAAAGAGATCTGTGTGGCAGACATACTGAACATTTTGATTTCTTGAAATTTGCTCGCTAGGTGTTGACTGTGGATCCACATAAAAAGCATTCCTTTATATCATTCCCTGCCCCCCTTCTTATCATGTTGCAGCTTACAGGCTACAGTGAGAGGACTTTTCCTTGGGTTGGGGTGTACTCCACATGAAAACTGTAGTCTTAGATCTTCATTAGGAAGTGTTTCAAGTCTTCTTCAGTAAGCAAGACTGTGTCATCTCAGTTTTCCTCCTATTCTGATGTCACATTCTTCTTCACATACTTCCTATAACTCAGCTTCTTTGATTACTTGTTCACTACACAGATTGAAATAAATATAGTGAAAGGATACACTCTGAAGCACAAACTTTTTACTTCAAACCACAAAGAACATCATTGCTCTATTCAGATGACTGTTTCTTCATATATGTAGAGGCTCTATATGAGCACAAACAAGTGTTCTGTGATGCCTACTCTTCACGATATTTATTATCTCTATCTTGTTACTATCCACTCAATCAAATGCTTTTCCACAACCAATAACACACAGATAAACATCTTTTGGCTATTCTATATTTTCAGCTAAGGTCCATCTGACTTCAGCAATACTCCTCATTCCACTTCCTCTCTGGCCAGTCTGAAATATGATAGCCATCGCAGATTTAACGGTGCTGTAGGTGTATCACAGATGTGGTGTTAGCAAAGAGTACTGAATATATATTGTGGACTCCAAAAGAACAAAGAAATTTGTCTTGAAGGAAGTGCAACCAGAGAGCTCCTTAGAGGCAAGGATGGTGAAACGTCATCTCATGTACTTTGAACATATTTTCAGAAAGAATCAGTCCTTGGAAAGACATCATGCTGGGAAAGGTGGAGTCAGCAAGAGAGGAAGCTCTTCAGTAAGGTGTACAGACACAATGACTACCACAATGTGCTTGAGCAGGACAGAGACTAGAAGGATGGTGCAAGATAGGGCAAGGTTAGGTTCTGTTGTACTTGGGTGGTTATGAGTCACAGTCACCTTGCTATCATCTAGTAACAGTGGCAAGAAGCTGTGTTGCAATCTTGAAAGCATCCGGTTCAAGGCCACCAGCTGCAGTATAGGATGGACAATCTCCTCTCATATTCAACAAAAATGTTCTTACATGTGATAGTAATGATACTGTTTCATAATTTCTGCATTTTGTAAGGTCACCTTCCCTTGGAATAAGCATAAATATAGATCTCTTCCAGCTGACTGCCCAGTCTTCCAAATTACTTGGCACTGACAGTGGGTTCTTCCAGTGTCTGCTGAAATAGCTCAATTGGTATTTTATCAGTTACTGTAGCCTTGTTTTTTGCCAATGTCTTCTTTGAAACTTGGATTTCTTCCCTCACTATCACTGGTTCTTGATCATATGGTACCTCCTGAATTGGCTGAACAATGACTAACTCATTCAGTTACTATGACTCATAGGTTCTTGTTACCTTCTTTGATATATCCTGTATCATTCATTATTTTGCCCACAGAATACTTGCAAGTGAAGAGATCCTTTAAAGTGCAAAGTTCTAGATGACGGAAAATAAAGCCACCATATAATGAAAACGTTCAACATTTTCTAATGCAGAAAAGAAGTTCTTTTCTGATTCTTTGTTATGTACACTACGTGTGTCTACACTAAGTATAGCACAGAAGCTCAGTACAAAGGAGACTGGGTAAGTCTTCAGTCAGGGCCCTCTACAAATTACGACAAATAATACCAGTTTGAAGACTAGCATGTGCCTGATTCAAGCCATTATCTATTCAATCATTTACTATGCATCTAACCTAACTGCTGGACAATGAATAAGGATGACTGAAGAACTGATGCCTTTGAGCTGTGATGTTGGAGAAGAGTAATAAATATTCCACAGATTGCAAAACAAACAACTAGGTCTTGGAGAAAGTGGAGTCAGAGTGCTTCTTAGAGGCAAAGATGATAAAGCTTCGTCTCATATATTTTGGGCATGCTGCTAGGAGGGGCTATTCCTTGGAGACGAATACCATGCACGGAAAGGTGGAGGGTCAGTTAAAGAGAGAACAACTATCAACCAGATGGACTGACACAGTGACTGCAGCAATAGATTCAAGTGTGACAAGGATGATAAGGATGGTGTAGGATAGGACAGGGTTTAATCTGTTTCTCAGAGGGTCACTATGAGTCATAACAATAAATGGCAATATATAACAACAGTCACAATACTGAGAAGAGCAAGCACTGGTGGGAGAGTGGTTAAAATGTTTAGCTGCCAATTAACACGTTGCCGCAAATGATGGCAAATGTGGTTCTAAGCATGGTCGTCAATATAGAAAGTGTGCAGCAACATGTTAAAGGTGTAGTTCAAACCCAACAGCTTCCTCATGGGAGAAAAGTGAGGCAGCATTTTCCCTTAAAGATTTACTTCCTTAGAAACTCTGTGGAGACATTCTACCCTGTCCAACAGGGTCACACTGCCTCGACAGCAGTAGGAGTAGTTGCTGTTAAGTGCAGATGAGTCAAGTATGACTCAAAGCCATCTTATGAACTAAAGATCTGAACCCTGTTCTATCCTGCACCCTACTCACTCTTCCTGACACAAAGGAGCCCACTGCAGCAGCTGCTGTGTCAGTCCACTTGGTTGAGGGTCTTCCTCTCCTTCACCAACCCCCCACCCTTCCCAGCATCATGACCATTTCCAAAGAATAGCCCCATCCAGCAACATGTCCAAAGCATGTGAGATGGAGCCTCACCACTTTTGCCTCCAAAGAGCACTCTGGCTGCACCCTCTCTAAGACATATGACAGGAGTAAAGGACACAGAATTTCAAACTGCTCATCAGAGCCTGAGAGAAGAAAGGGAGTAAGCAGGGGACCAGGTCACTATTAGAACTCTGTATTCTTTCCCTAAAACATCCCACCTCCATTCACATTATATGAGATCATGTAAATTAAGTTTTGGGTTAAAAGGAGCAATCTGCTGCTAACACATGCTAATTATATGTACACAAAGAAAGCAACAATGTAGCATTAAAAAAGGTATTTCAAAGAATTTACTACATTTGTATCTTAGTGTCTAGGGTGCCATGAATTCAATTATAAATCTGTTATGTCCAAACATAAGATAGTGTTTTGCACATAAAAAATTAAGCTGGCTAATAATGTCTGTAACAGGGTTAAAGACAAATGAAGACCAGAAGAAACACAGGGACACAAAGAATCAATTAAAAAGGCTGTGGCATTAAAAAAAAAATTAGATACACCTGGGGGGGGGGGAAAAGGCTGTGGCGCTCACACCCTTTTTGAGATCACTGTCCTTGCCTGTAGGGCTACCTGGATGATCATGGGTGTCAATAAGGACCATCTTCCCAGTAGTTTGGACCACAAGTTGGTGTCTGACCCAGCAGTAACCAATCTGTGGCTTGGACTAAATCAATCATGTTGCCTGTTGTGTAAAGATAAACTGGACTCATCAAATTCTCTCACAGCAATCTGAAGTGAGTGAGTGAACTATGAACGAGGCAGTTAGCAGGAGCCAGGGCTGTGAGACCACACACAAAGGAACCATGAGGCTGAACCACGGCCAAAGAGGGGCATCATAGGCCAAAGCACAGAAATATTCCAAGCAGAAGTGACAGAACTGAAAATAAAATTAAAAAAAAAACAAACAAACAACAAAAAACAAAACAACAAACCAAACAGAAGAGAAGGGAAGGAGTGTACCTCTCGTAGTAAGAGAACAGAGCAGATGAGAGGAGGTGGTACAAGACAGACATGCAGAGAAAAAGTGAGTGAGACACAGAAAGAGTCCCCTCCAGAAGCCTGGGTCACCCGGAACACTTTAGTTTCTGAACTGGTGTGTCCTTACGAAAAAATAAAACAAAATCCTTTTTCTTAAGCTACCCGGGCTGAATCACAGGCTCTGATCCCGTCAACTGGAACATAATTAAAACTATTAATAACATTCCAAACCCAGGTTAATGAGAGATTTATATAAACATGACATGTTCATAAAGTTGCATCCAGCACACAGACTTTTTCAAGTGTGCTGAAATCCTCTGGGTGAGGTGGGAATTGCATCACCCATCACACAGCTGGTAGGCTAACTTCTCTGGTTCTCAAGATTAACTTACACTACAAGTGTGATGTAGCACAACAAGCTGTCTACAGAAACCCAAAATTTTAAAATTTTGGAATCTGTTACTGATTTTTTAGCAGGTTTCCTTTACACTGAGCTCTTAACAGATCAAGCTATTTTAGAATTTAATGTTGAAAGCCAGCTTGAAAGAACAGACGAGAAGCACTTACTTGTACCCCAGTATAGAGAGAATAGTTTTTAAGTTGTTATACTAACAGAATGGAAAGATACACACACAAGCATATAATTCTTTTTTTTAATTAAATTTTATTAGTATTAATGAACATTTACAGGGATTTTGGGTTTCATTCCTTCATTGCTTATTCTTAAAGAATTATAACACATACTCTAATACATTTTAAGAATGATTGATATTGCATACTATGGAGAAAAGGTTACAAAACAATAGCTTGCAGAAGTGTCCTGGTTCTGTATTTTATTTTTAGTTAACTGACTTATAGAACTTAAGAATCAAGAAATGACCTAAATAAAATTTAAAAATCCACTTCTCTTGACTCACTGATGGATCTGTCCATATTTTTATAAGTCAATGCAGGGCTGAAGCCCTGGAAGCAGATGCCTCATTTAGCCATGCAAATTCTAGTTCCTTCTAATTCTTTCCTGTTGTCTGTCAGAATTTCAGTTTGTAACCTGTGTTCGAGAGCTAAGAGGCTTAAATGTTACCTGGGCATTGACATAAAATGTCATAATTATTTATAAATAGCAGTATTGCTTTACTTGAATAAGGTACTAGGGTATCCTGAAATACTTCCGAATTTCTAGTTCCCATCCATTTTTTACTACATGATACAAGTCTAAATTGGACACCCAGATGCTTTCCCCACCCCATGCTCGCCTTACCTTTTCTGTCTGGCTTGAGGTTCCTATCCACCGGGGGTGGTTCACAGTCTGCAACAGGCACAGGCCTTCTAGGTGGGGTCTTCGGGCTGGACCTGAAGCCCATATGAGCAGGAGGAGGAACTTGCATTCCAAATGAAGAAAAATCAAATGTCCCTGGTGTCATTGGAACATAATTTGTTTCCTGAATTGGTTCTGTGAAACTGCTGGAATGTTGCCGTGGCGGGGAGTTGGGATTCATGGGAACGTAATTTTCATCCAATTCTTCACTCGATACACTTCCCACGTTTTTTATTTTCTACAACACACATATACTTCTTTTAGTAGACAAAAAACTACCTTCAAATGGGTAGATACATGGTAACGCACATCTATACATATGGATTTGAAGATACTGGTATCCCAAGGTCTCTGTTATTCTCAAAGCAGTAAGTATAGATTCTGACAAGAAACATGCATGTAAGATAGCAAGGTCAATGGTACTTACAAAGTGGTTGTGGAAGCCTTCAAGCGAACTAGATCTATCACTTGGAAATGTTCGTGGAATATCATAGCAGTCCTGAGAGCTAGCATCTAAAATAAAAAACAAACTATCAACATTTCTTCCCATCTATACCAGGATAATGAGGAATGACCTTTCTCTCTCTCTCTCTCCAGACACACAGACACACACACACTTACACTCTCTCACTCTCCTTCTTTCTCTCTTACATATTTTAAAAATGATGCTCACAACTCACAGAATACTCTTGAGTTGGAAAATTAAACCAGGAGAAAATGCAGGTGCTGAGACTAAGAGCTAATTTTACCAGTGAGCAAGGGTCTAGGCCTGAGTGAGATGTGATTGTCTGGAGAGAGGATAAATACTTGATCTTTTGCAAAAAGTTATTCCTTGGGAATAACTTCTATTCACCTTCCAACCAATTTTTTTCCCCACTTGCTTCAAAGAGGGAGTTAGAAAATGGTATTGAGTAATTAAATATGAACCATGAGACATATCTGTGGTACTGTCAATCTTCATGCTCTTTAAGATGGCTGGTCTATGCTACCGCACAACATGAAATGTTTTTGTTAGGTACTATTCAGTTGGAACTTATAGCTGACCCTTCAGTGTGTTTTCAGAGGCTGTAAATCACACAGAAGGAGACTCCCCATCTTTCTCCCGCAGAGCAGTTGGTGGATTAAAGCCATGTACCTTCAGGTTGGCAGTGCAGCTCCTTAGGGACCACTAGAGCTCCCCTAAAACATAAAATTTTAGTGGACAGTTTTTATGGTAGGCGTATTTAAAATTCCTCATCATGCTTGGAAAGGTGGAGCGACAACAGAATAGAGGAGGACCACAAAAGATGAATTTACACAGTGACTGTAAGAATTGGATAAAGTGTATTGGAGAAGGTGAGGATGGCAAAGGAAAGGGCAGGGTGCAGATCTGCCATTCACAGGGTCACTATGAGTGGCAGCTGACCTGATGGCACATAATACTACTTAAAAATGTTCCACCAATTGTTTGTATTGCATTTGGCAAAACTGCTTTCAGAGACTTCTTTAATATGCAAAAGAGCAAGGATGCCAATTTGAAGACTAAAGTGTGCCTGATCCAAGGTACAGTATTTCCATCTGCTTCATATACATATGTGAAAGCTAGACTCTGAATTAGAAAGACTGAAGTAGAGTCGATGCCTTCTCATAGTGGTGATGGCAAAAAGTTATGAATACATAAATAGCATGGACTGCCACAAGAATCAGTCGGTCTTGAAGAAGTGCAGTGAAGGTGATCCTTAGATGAAAGAATAGGGAGACTTTAACTCATATATATTAAGCATGTTATCAGTCTTTGGAAAAGCACATCATTCTTGGAAGGGTAGAGGGTCAGCAAAAGAAAGGAACACTTTCAACAAGCTGAATCAACATATTGACCTCAGTGATGGGTTTAAGCAGGGTGGAAATTGTACGATGATGCTGGATTAGGCAAGCTTTTGATCTGTTGTATATGGGGTCACAGCGATTCTGAGTCAATTTGACAGCACCTAACAATATATTTGAATTTTTGGTTTTGTATTTTTAGAAATTTAAGAATCTCAGAGAACAATCCAGACTTCATCTTCTCCTCTCGAAGTAGTCAGCTCTTTCTTTTTCTTTTGGTGGCAAACATTGAGAGGTACTGTAGGAAAAAACTTAGGAGAAGGTGCAGCCAGAGTGCTCTTTGGAGGCAAGAATGAGGAGGGTTTGCCTCACATACTTTGGGCATGTTCCTTGGAGGGGCTATTCCTTGGAGAAGAACATGATGCTGGGAAGGGTGGAGAGTCGGTGGAGGAGAGGAAGGCCCTCAACCAGGTGGATTGACACCGTGATGGCTGCAACAGGCTCCTGTGTGTCAGAAAGTGTGAGGATGGTGCAGGATAGAGCAGGGTTCAGATCTTTTGTTCACAGGGTCACTATGAGTCATTCAGAACCTGACAGCACCTAACGACAACAACAGCATTTATCTAAGTGGGTAAGGATAAGAGGGAGCTCTGGTGGCCCTAGTGGATAAGGAGTTATGCTGCCAACCCAACCCAAAGAAAGGTACGTGGTTCAAATATAGCAGCTGTTCTGTGGGACACAGATGGATAGTCTCCTTCTGAGCAACTAATCACCTCGGGAAACCTGCTGAACGGTCAGCTATGAGTTAGCACATAACAACAAGGATAACGGAGAAAGGAGATTCAATGCTTTAAAAAAATAACAAATAGTATGATAGCCTGTGTTGAACTGAATGTCATCTATTACAATTCAATGTGGAAACTGCCCTTAGAGGAAGGAAGGAAAGAAAACCAAACAGATATGATAGAAGTGTCCACAAAGAGACAAATACAAGAAAAGGTATAACATGGAGTTGTATTATGGTCAATTTCCTGTTCCTTTGCCTCATTCACGAATCCACTGTCCCAGGAAATAGAGAAGATAGAAAAAAGGGAGGGAATAAGAAGGCAACATGAAGATCGTGTTTCTTCAGGAATGAAAACCTCCAAATCTCTCTTCATCCATGTATGCATGTGTACACACACATACGTACTCTTGGAAAAATCTACTGAAATTGGTATCTTGGGCAATATGAGTAGATAACCACAGAGCTGTGCCAAGGGCATGCATGGGCAGGAGAGGACTATCATTAAGCATCATACCATGCTAAAAAGAAAAAGACCTAGAAAAACGGAATTTCTATCATTAACTCTAATACGGGAGAAGGCAACTAGAGCTGACCTTTTCGTAATTTGTTCAAATCCACAGTGGAAATGGTGTTGCTGCGCGACGGTGGCACTCCTGCTGTGGGGATGCAGTAACTACTGTCAGTGTCTGAGGCTGTCCGTGTGATGCTGCATGTTTCCACAGGAGATCGGTCATGAGCTGGATGCGGTTTTGGTGGCCGAGGAGGAGGAATATCTGGAATAGTCTCTAGCTTGGATGTCTGCCCCAAAGGTCCTTCTGGAAATGTTCGTGGAATTTGGTAAGTGTTACCAGGTGTTGGAGGAATGTCGTAACTGATAGAGACATGCCTCATTTGAGTCTCTACACTTGATGTCCCAGATGGGGTATTAAAAACATAGAGTTCTCCATCTGCTTCGGTGCTTGATGGAGATAGCTTTGGTAAAACATCGTGGGAGTAACTCCTGGGCAGGTTGTAAAGGCTGGAATCTACAGAAACAGATGCAACACGTGATGGGGGAGAGTCATATGTCATTTGCTGCTGAAAAAAGCCATTCACTCCATGTTTGCTCTGGGAAGAAGCTGGGTTTTTATGAGAAGGGACGTTATCATTGCAGTCTGTGTCTGAAGAGGTGGACTTTGCAGAGTCAGCATGTGTTCTAAAGAAAGATTGTTAGCAACACAACATGATGTTAGTATCATAAAGACTACATTTTAATAAACATTATATATGACACAGCAATCAAAATACATGGTTTTTATCACTGAATATTTTTGGCATGACTCTTAAGACTTAAAGCATAAAGTTTTTTTCATTTTCATGATTGTACATCAGAAAACAAAAGTGTCACATAAAACCACCAAAAGCATTCTCCCAAATTTCTTTTCTTTGTCTGCCCACATACCCTACTCCACCACTAACTCCACACATAAAAGCACAATTCTTAAAGCACTGGAATTAGATACAAAATGGTGAGAAAGATAAACGGTTAAAGTACAGGCTCACGGAAACATTTTTTCCTCTGAAGGGCATGCAAAAACCTAGTGCCAGGACAAAGTACGTGCCCGACTGCTTACAATCTGACAGACTGCTTGTTAAGTCACCTTTTCCAAATTCATTGTTCTAGAAAACAGACAATAAAGTGGTATTCAACCAACTCAATGTCACCTCGATGGAGGCGGCACCTTAGTAAGTTCCAGTTATTTTTCTACTTCTTTTAACACTTTATATATTAAAGAAGAAGAAAATATAAGACATGAATTGAACCAAACCTAAACAATAACTGACCCTGAGCCATCTTGTTGGAGAGTAGTTTATGTTTTGTAAATACGTTTAGTCTTCACATTTTGGGGTATCTAAAAATTTGGGCATAAGCCAAGTTGATGTTAATGATACAAGCAGATCACACTTCCTAAATGTTAAGTAAGACCCTTGAACTGTCTATGTATGCTGTGCAGTCCTGTAGGAATTTAATCTTAACATCTGTCTAAATAATGTGATTGTTTTTAGTCACATCTGGAATTCTATAGTGCATGTATTCATTAAAGTCCTTCCCTAGGGTTACGGAGAACCCTCAGTGTGCAATCCTGATCAAGGGCCTTTCCCTTCCATTATTCCCTCACATCATTTACTAGGTATTCTCCCTCCACCTGAGAATGGTCAACAGAATTCAGTCCCCAAATTCTTAACCACACATGCTGTAATGTCACCTTCCATTAAATGTTCCCAATTTCTATCTTCACAACAAACTCTTAAATTCCAGATTTTCAAACTGCTCTATAAAGGGCATTTCTACCCTGTCCAATGTGACCCACCAAATTCACCTTACTTTTAAATTGTGGCAACCTTAATGTTTTGTAAAACTAGATGATAACATGTTAATCAATTCAATGCAAACTCTAAGGGCTTCCATCAAAAGATGCCATCATCCAGATTTTCTATGCTGTCTACAGTCACTCAGGTACATTGTTTTCCTGTCCGTGTTCTGGTTCTCTCAGCCTGTTCCCACTGTCATCACTCCAAGTTCATGCCCACAGCTCTGCTGATCTCTACATGACTGAACCTTCCCCAGTGAACTTGATCAAATCACTCTCACTGAAACCATTCTGTGATAAGATCGTTATTTTCAAAGCATAAGTTTCATATCATTCATCTATTTGGGTGGAAAATAACCCATGAAGGATCTCTCCCTGCTGGGGGCACCACCTGAAGATCACAAAGTGTTCCACTTGGCATTGATGCTACCGAATCTGATGTCCAATCTTGTCACCTACCATTCACTAAATGGGGAAACACTTTATTCCAAGCAGGCTCTCCTCACATCCTGCCCATTTCCACCTCTTTTCCAAATGGCTACTGACATTCCCCATTCGTTCACCAGTCAGTGTCGTTCAAAGCCTGCTATTTCTGTGATGCCTCCTCTGCTTTAAAAACACTTGCACTGCTCCATCCTGGAATTACTTAAGTACGTAGATGTATGTGAAACTCTGTATTTCATTTAATTCAAACAGGTGAGTTAGCGAGTACCTAGAGGTACAATTAAGAATCTCTGGTGGTGCAGTCCCTTATGTGCAGCACTGCTGATCAAAAGATCAGCAGTTTGAATGCACTAGGCAGCAGTAGGTTTGGGGTCTTTTTTCTTTCTAAGGGAGTAGCAAGATTTCCTGCCTTTGACTAGATTATAATTTAGTGGTAAATATCCACGAATGGAGCTTTGGTGGCTAAGTGGTAAGGAGTTGCACTGTCAACCCAAAGGCACAAAGTTCAAATCGACTAAGCACTCTGGGGGCAAAAAATGGGCAATCTCCTCCTATATGATTTACTGCCTCTGAAAACCCACTGAAGGGTCAGCTATGAGTAATTTCCAACTTGATGGCACAAAACAACAACATGCAAGAGAAGCAAGCAATTTCCAATGACAGGTTGCTATGGAAAACCAGAGGGGTATTTATTCCATCCTGGGCATCTGTAAGAAGGTTCCAAAAGGATCACACATTTAAGGTAAGATGAAAAAGCGTTTGCCAGGCAATTCCCATATAAGAACTATAAATAGTTAATGCTTATAGGTTTTGATTTAAAACTCTGCTAGTAATTCTTTATCTGAAGGCTACTATATCTGAAGGACTGTATCCAGTATACTAATTTGGACCTCCACAGCACCTAGCAAGATGGTAGGCACATTATGGGTGTTTTGTATGTATTTGTTATTTAACGGCTACTTGTAAAATAGACATACAATATAGCGAGGCAGTAACTTTCAGCAAAATTTCTTAAATTATAATAGGAAAGCTGTGATACCAGTAAGATCACTGAAAGATAGTCTATAAAAAGAAAATGTTCTGAAAAATTTAGCCTGCTGTTGGCTTTAAAAAGTTGAGAGTGAAAAATAATTTCAAAGTATGGTAAAATAAAATCTTAGTTAGTATCATAACTAATTAAGTTGCAAGTGTGTAATTTTTCTCACAGCAAACAGGCAAATCAAGTTAGAATTTTATATTAACTAGTGTTGACTTACGAAACAATTTTTATTCTTACAGGTAAAATCCCATTACAACAAATGCATGTGAAACTCATCTTCGGAATATTGGTAGATTTTAACAAACTATCATTTTTTTTAACAAGTGCTATGTCTAATTGTAGTTCACACAACTTTCTACAGGAAAGAAAAAACAGAACCCAATAGTTTTTCTCATTAAAATATTTTATAGTTTATAATGCTGCATAAAACATCTTTTGGAGCTACTTCACAATTAATTTCCAATTTTCTTCTAGAAATTAAGATAATGTACTCAAGTAAACAGTGAACACCTCAAAGCACAAAATTCCTTGATTTCACTGTCACAAAGCTGTTAATGGTAAAGATAGTCATTCTGATTATTGGTTACTGCTTCCTATTCAAACAGTCAAACAACTGTTTTCAATCTCCTTCTATCCTATCCAGCAGTCAACATTAAATGACAAGAATTATCAAATTAAAATGCCTTGTACTTTAGAAGAAGAAGAGATAATGGCAACAGGGATGGAGATGACATAGAAACTGACGATCTGGGAAAGGCTCTACGACACACCTCTTACCCCTTTCTGATCAAATACTGATCTCCAGGTACTTATTTTTTCTGAACATCTTGTAAAGGCAAGCCTTGGGGGTAAGAGATGTTCCATTGCTGGGTATGAAGATCACAAAGGCAGTTTTTAGCAGTATGCTTAACTGATCAAATTTCATTATAATCCAATTTGTTTATCCCACAGGATTTGCTATATTGGAATTTTACCTGTATGATTAACTTCTCACACAGATCCAAAACAACCACAACACACTCACTGCAATGGAATCGTTTTGCTTTCAAAATCTTCTAGTAGTAGGTATTCCTCTCCTTCTTCAGAAACCAAAGATGACCCTTGGCTGGTTTACAATCACATAAGAAATGGAGCAAGATCACCATTTAAAAATCAGTGAAATCTGTTAAGCAAGTAAGACTGTAAGTCTGTAACAAAAAGTATGAAAATGTAGACAGACTTTCAAGAGTCTTGCAGATAAAACTGTTCTTTGACCACAGATGACAGAGATTGGATGTTTCAATAAAATCTCCAAGATATGGGAAAGCATCAATGGAGGAATAGAAACCTAAAAGATAAGCCTCTGTAGGTTCCTTAAGGATAAAAAATGCAAATTGAGAATTTGTGAACTTACACAGATAAACACACACACACAATTTACCTCATTGGTTCAGGCTTCTTGCTTTGACAGTTGATTAGCAAGAGGTAGTCTTGAGGGTCCTCCTGGGGGATAAGAGGATCCAGGTGTGTTGGAAGGTTAATGAGCTGATACGGAGGAGGTAGAGTAGCAGATGAGTCCACCTGTGTGGATGATGGTGCTGTATTGAGAGCTAATGGTAAATCGGCTGGTGCCTGGAAGGAGGGGCCGAGTGGCTTCACAGCATCTGTAATATCAAAGTTTAACTATCATTGTCTCTCACATTAAGGAAAAAACCAAATGTTTCACAAAAAGTTCGCAAGTCTCAACTATTTAAACATACATAAAACAAATCTCAGACTAAACCATCACAATGCCAGATAAGACAAAGACTATAGAAATGGCAACATGCTAAAAGGATTAACAAGTCTCTTTCATAGGAAGTATAACCCAAGTGTTACTTAGAGGCAAGGACAGTGAAATTTCATCTCATTTACTTTGAACAGGAGGGGTCAGTCCTTGGGGGGAAAAATAAATAAAAAGACATCCTGCTGTAAAAGGTAGAAAGTCAAAGAGAGGAAGATCCTCAACAAGATGGATTTGACCCAGTGACTTTAACAACGGGCTTACGTATTGCAGAGATGATAAAGGTGGCACAAGATAGGGTGTCCAGCTCTGCTGTTCAGAGTCACTGTGAGCTGTAGTCACTAGAACCCAGTAACAACAACAAAAAACAGGAAATATTCTTATCAAATGGGAAGAGTCTATCTCCATTCCAGAGACTCTAAAATAGTCACTGTTATCAATGCCTGTATCAATTTTTAGGCTACTGAAAATGCTTTACGGTCTTAGCAGAAGAGGCAAACCATAGGAACACAAGATAAGTGCTAATGTTGAAAAAGGTAAAAGCTTATACATTTGTAAATAAAGTTCTTTATTATCTCTTTATAAGAGGAAAGACTAGGTTGAAATAGAGCTTGCCCCCACCAACAAAATATGATATACAAGATTCTAAAATGTGATACAGGAATAAATATCTCTATGTATTTCACAAAAAAATTTAAAAGACTTTGATGTTAAGTTGATTCTGACTACAGTTTCCTACAGGACAGTAGCATTAGCCTTTAAGGTTTCCTAGGCTGGATGTCTATGCAGAGCTGACAGCCTCATGTGGAGCAGGGCTGGTGGATCAGAATCACTGGCGTTTTAGTTATCAGACACTTAAAGCACAGTGCACCACCAGTGCTCCTTACAGGATTCACCCCACTCACTGGTGGGTTGGGTGTGACTAATGGCGACTCTCCCTTGGACTTTTGAGGCTGTAACTATGGAAGGAAACTGACCTGTTTTCCTCCCCAGAGAAGCTAGTGAATTCAAACTGCTGACCTTTGGTTAGCAGCACAACAGGTAACACACGATATTTCCAAAGAGACGATAAATGTCATCTGTCTTGATTACTGACAATGCTTTGTATGTCTTCAGTTTTAATGCTATTCTATCAATTAACTAATTTTACATTTCTTCCTCCTATACTCATACCTCACTGTAAAGCTTAAGTTATGAAACTCTTGTTGTAATGTGCTCTGATTCACAGGGTCCCTCTGCATAACAGAGTGAAACCTTGTCAGATTCTCTACCATCTTACAGTCTCTGCTCTGCCCACTGTTGGAGATAATGAGTCACTGAGGGTCTTCCTCTCTTTTGCTGACCTGCTACCTTTTCCAGTATCATGTCTTTTTCCAAGAACTGGCTCCTTCTGACACCATGCTCAAAGGAGGAGATGATCTCATACTGAATCCTTGCCACTTGAAGAAGTACCACTTCTTCCAAGACAAGTTGGTTACCTCTAACTGCAGGTTCCTAAAACACAAATATTTCAGAATTTCTAGTTTTCATTTTGCCATACATGTAGTAGCTGCTTCAAAACTGTCCCATTCACTCAGCAGAACCTCAGTGACCAAACTGTAAGAGATTACGGCTATCTCATATGTCACAGAGAAGTCCTCCACAAGGTTTTTTTGGCCGTGATCCTCCTGGAACCACCTCACAGGCCCTTTCCTCCATGGTACTGCTAAATAACCTTCAGCTTAGCGCCAGTGCAAAGAAGCTGCGCCACCTAGGGACCCTGTAAGCTAATTATGTTTGAAAACTTCTTTCACTTAGAGAATTTGGCCAGAGCAAATAGAAGCGGAGTTAATTTCCATTTTTTTAAACATCGTTTATGACAGTGCTGCATGCAATGCCAAGTCTTCATACAAGCTTAGCTAACAAAATCTAAGACCTCATGCCAGGAATTAACTAATTAATTCTCATTTATGGAGGGTGACAACAGAAAATGGAGAGACAAGAAAAATGCTCTGTTGGATATCATGCAGCATAATGTTGTAATTCCAGTGGATACTGAGAAACAACTGCTATCATGTGTAACAGATGTTGATTATGAATGGTTATGTAATGTGCCCCTATGGAATGTCTGACTGCAATGATTGTGTTACAAATATACACACATTCATCTAAGGGATTTAAAATGCCCCAGATTAATTAATGGTTCAGGGTAGATCCTATGGATTGTTAAACTTTTAGAAAACTAAACAGAATACTTTCTTTTTTTAATTCTCTTTCCCCTCCACTAGTTTACTTACAAAATTCTAATATAAGTTCGAAAAAATTCTTTCAATTTCCCTCACCCCCCAACCCATCAAATTGTACAGCCCAATGATTAAATCCCCTCTTTCCCCTGTACATCCACATCCCTCTGCTTCCAGTCTCTCCCACCCCTCCTGGATCCTTATATTCATTCTACAATAATGGTCCTATACAGTATTTATCCTTGTGGAAGTGAGTTAGTTCACTCAGCATAATGCTTTCCAGTCCCTCCCAAGGTAGGTAATAATTTACAAAGTTATTGTTCCTGTGTGCCGCATAGTATTCCAGTGTGTGAATGTACCATAACTTAACTTTCAAAAAAGACTTTAAGAGGTCAAGAAGCAGTTACTGGTGTTGATTATACATATATATGCATACATATAATTTTTTAATAAAAGATTACGTCTCCTTAATATTTTCATGTCTATTATTTAGCTACAAATCGAAGAGGAAGAGGTGGAGGAAATGGCAGGAACTAACCCAGTTATTTTATCCTGCAGGCTGTCCTAACAAGTTATTTTGTATACTTCTCTATACTTACACAATGGAGGCATGGCAAAACTGCATACACCAGTTCAAGTTTTAATCTTGACCAAAACTAAATACAACACTGGAAAACACTTCACCATATAAAACAGTATGAATTTTAGTTCTCCACTGCAATTCTTAAAATAACTGTTGCAGGTGGCTGTTTTTATAGATCCATGTTTCTTTTAACTTTGTTTTCTAAATTTGATGGCGGTACAGTCAATGAATTGAATGACTCATCTTTACAGAGACAAAAACCGCACAGCCAGACAATCATATTTGTCTGGCCTTATTTTATTAACACAATGGGACTATCTCCTATTCAACCTTCTACTTCTCCCACCTGCAAATGACGAAAGTGTTTCGTCTGATTTACAACAGCAAGACCTCATCAATTTTCTGAAAAGAGGTCTGGGATTCAAATGTTCCCGAATTTTGTGCCCCTCCCCTTCCTCCTTGTTCACAATGAGAAGCCATAGTGGTCCAGTCATTAAATCACTTGGCTACTAACTGAAAGCTCAGCAGTTGAACGTACTAGTTGCTCACCAGGAGAAAAGACCCAGCAATCTGCTTCCCCAAAGATGTTTAGAATTGGAAACCTTTGGGGGCAGGTTCTACGCTTTCCTGTAGGGGTGCTATGTGGTCAGGACCTACTAGAGGGCAACAGATTGGGTCGGATCTTTTGCTCACTGGAAGTACTCATATGTACTTTTAAGAGACAAGAATTAGAGAAAAACTATCATTTTCACTAACAAGCTTGTGAAAGAAACGACTTTTACCCAGACATGAAAAGAAAGGCCAATCACTCCAAACAATACTGACTTAGAAAAGGGCTTTCTTTAAGAAAGGGGAAATGCTCAAAACTTTAGTCTTTGTAGTTACTCTGCTCATATGAATTTGAGTATGATCAGCTAGCCACACCTTTTTTTTTTTAAAAAAAAACCACACAATATTTTCTATTCTCCCAGGTTTTTTAAAAATTGAGATAGAGAACTTGGATTTTCATTCATTCATTATTGCATATTTTCCTCCCTGTCCCCCAGTTCACTTTTCTCTTTGAAAAAAAATTCTTTCACTGTTGTACAATTCCCCACCCCCACCCCAGGACCCTTTACTCTTCATCTCTTTTTCTGGACTGCTATCATACAAATAATACCTAATTATATATTCCTTTTAAGCAGTTCTTTCCCTCATCTGTTTCAATGCAGTGTATTATTTATTCCCTCTTTAATTTTCCCCCAACCCCAATGTCAGTTCTGTTTTACAACAGACCATTATGCAGTATTTGTCCTTTTGTGACTGATATTTCATTCATCATAATGTCCTCCACGATCACCTATTTTGTATACTATTGCATGAATTCCTTATTTTTCAATGCTGCATAGTATTCCATAGTGTGAATATACCAGAGGTTCTCTATCCATTCCTTTGTTGATGGGCACTTGGTTGTTTCTATCCGTTTGCTATTGTGAACAAAGCAGCAAAAAACATGAATGTGCATATATATGCTTGGGTGGCAGTTTCTTATTCCCAGTAGTTGAATTAGACATACCTTTTAACATAAGCATTGCACTGAGTTTAAATATTCTCTAATATCAAAAGGAATTGGAAGACATAGAAGAATTTCATGAAACAACATATAAGCAAGAGCCTATAGTGATGAAGGAAGAAGTTCAAGCTGCTTTGAAGGAACTAGCAAAAAAATAAGGCCCCAGGAATAGATGGTATCCCAATTGAGAATTGCAGCTAACAGATGCTGCCCTTGATGTGCTCACCAAGTTGTGCCAAGAAATCTGGAGAACAACCACTTGGGCAACTGACTGGAGCAGGTTCTCATCCCAAAGAAGGGTGACCCAACAGAGTGTGGAAACTATAGAACAATATCATTAATTTCACACGCAAGCAAGATTCTACTGAAGATTATCCAAAAACGACTGGAACAGCACATCAGCAGAGAAATGCCAGAAGTCCAGGCTGGGTTTAGAAGGCGTTGTGGAAATAGGGATACTGTAGCTAATGTTAGATGGATCTTAGGTGAAAGCAGGGAATACCAGAGGAATGTCTATCTGTGTTTCATTGACTATGCAAAGGCGTTTGACTGTGTGGATCATAACAAACTGTGGCTGACTCTGAGAAGAATGGGAATACCAGGACACTTGATTGTGCTAATGAGAAACCTATACTTGGACCAGGAGGCAGTCGTCAGAACAGAGCAAGGAAACACTGCATGGTTCAAAATTAGGAAGGGCGTATGCCAGGGATGCATCCTATCTCCAGACCTTTTCAACCTGTATGCAGAACAGATTATCTGGGAGGCTGGGCTCTATGAGGAGGAATGTGGGGTCAAGATTGGTGGAAGACCTATCAACAATCTGCGTTATGCAGATGACACAACCCTGCTTGCTGAAATTGGGGAGGACCTGAAGCACTTGCTGTAGAGGGTCAAGGACTGCAGTCTCCTATATGGATCGAGGCTCAATGTCAAGAAGACAAAGATTCTCACCACTGAGCCAACTGGCAGCATCAGGATGGATGGTGAAGAGACTGAGATTGTACACAGCTTTAGTTTGCTTGGCTCCACAGTCAACACTCTTGGCATCAGTAGCCAGGAAATTAAAAGACTTATTGCCACGGGAAAGTCTGCTGTTAGGGACCTCTCCAAAGTACTGAAGAGCAATGGTGTCTCTCTGAAGACTAAGGTGCGTCTGATACAGGCCATGGTCTTTGCGATCACTTGTTATACATCAGAGAGTTGGACAATGATTTGGGAAGATAGAAGAATTGATGCCTTTGAGCTTTGGCGCTGGAGAAGAGTATTGAGGGTACCATGAACTGCTAGGAAAATAAACAGATTCATCCTGGAAAGGGTTAAACCGGGTGGCTCCTTGGAGGCAAGGATTCTGAGGCTCTAACATACTTTGAACATGTTGTAAGGAAGGACTGGTCCTTGGAGAGGGACATCACGCTTGGGAGGGTGGAGGGACGGCGCAGAAGGGGAAGGTCCTCTATGAGGTGGATTGATTCGGTGACTGGGGTAATCAGCATGGGTGTATCGGAGACGGTGCGGTTGGCACAGGACAGAGCAGAGTTTAGGGCTGTTGTTCATAGGGTCGCTATGAGTCGCAAGCAACTCGAGGGCACATAACAACAATACGAAATTTATCTAGAGCTAACCAAATGGTCTGAAGAGACTTCTGCTCCACCTCATGTAAATGCCTCTATTCTAAGCAAACAAGTAGATTGGTTTTTTTTATATTGTTTGGGCTTCTAAGTTATTGCTGTAAGTAATGCTAGCATCAAGTTTTTGAGAACAAAACAAAGGTTGAGGATTTGGTTTTTCTGTGTTAAATTCTTTTCTCCTATCTTCATTCAAAAGCCATGGAGTAGAGTATAACGAACACTCATTAAAGATCTAATAAGCTACTGCAGCAAATGCACAATTGTAATTAGCTTAAAGAAATTTCAGCTTGTTTTCACTAAAGAAAAGCAGATGATCACATAAGAAAATCAACTGCAGAGTTACTTGACATTAAACTAGCCGGCATTACTGTTTACCTACTACATTTTGTCCTGTTTGGAACCAAATGTTCTGTTGTTAGTGCCTATCACAGAAGTTAGGGTGCTTAGATAATAGTTGTTAATTTTTTTCCTTTATATCAAATGGCACAAGTGTTTAAACCCAGAGAAGCAATTCTACTCTTTTTCATTGATAAGTAAGGTTATCTGAGTGATGATTCAGTGGTAGAATTTTTATCTTCTATGTAGAAGATCTGGGTTTAGTTCAGAAAACCAGTATTCCTAACCTAAGAGTCTACTGATAATTTTCCATTTTTATGACTTTATAATCTTTAAAATTTAAATATGAGATTAGGGGGGGAAAGTAATACTTACTGCAATTTCTATAGTCCAACTCAAATATTTTCTCATTCAGGAATCCAGAAACTGCCATTTTAGCACTTGTGTATGTTAGAAAGATATTTGGGAATACAGGAAAAAACCCTGATCTCCTTTTCATTCTTTTTTTAGTATTTTGACATTTCTGGTAATATAGCAATAATGACAATAATCACTGACATTGAATCAATTCCAGCAGAGCAGAACTGTCCCACCAGGCTTCCAAGGCTGTAATTCTTACGGAAGCTGACAGTTATCTTTTTACGGTGGAGCTGCTGGGTTTGAACCAGTAAAAACCTTCTTATTAGCAAATGAGCATTTCAACCATTGCACATCAGAGCTCCCTAAAGGCACTAGTTCCCTGAATACCTACATGTTATCTAAAAGCTTAAATTCTTATTTAAATAAAGTCTGTGGTTTGTAGTGGTGTTACATGCCATCAAGTTACCTGCAACTCATAGTGACCCTATATACAACAGCCCTAAACCCTGCTCTATCCTGTGCCAACTTTATTGTCTCTGACACACCTACCCCCATTTCCCCACTCAATTAATCTATCTCATCGAGGGTCTTCCTTTCTTGTGCTGTCCCTTCGCCTTGCTAAGGATGACATACCTCTCCAAGTACTGGTGCCTCCTTGCAACATGCCCAAAGCATACCTGATGAAGGTTCAGAATCCTTGCCTCCAAGAAGCAGCCTGATTTTACCCTCTCAAGGACGAATCGGTTCTCCTGGCATGGTATATTCAATACTCTTTTCAAGTACCACAGCTCAAAGGCATCAATTCTCTAATATCCCTAGTCACTGTCCAGCTTTCTGATGCATAGCAAGTAACTGCAAAGTCTATGGTCTGGATCAGGTGTACCTCAGTCTCCAGACTGACACTGCTACTCTTCAGTACTCTGGAGAAGTCCCTAACAGCAGATTTCCCAATGCAATTCATCTTTTGATTTCCTGGCTGCTGGTGTCAATCAGTCCAGTAGTGAGAATCTTGGTTTTCATGATGTTGAGCTTCAATTCATATTGAAGGCTTCAGTCCTTGACCTTCTGCAGCAAGGACCTCAGGTCCTCCTCAGTTTCAGCAAGCAGGATTGTGTCATCTGCATAATGCAGGTTGTTGATGAGTCTTCCTCCAATTCTGATGCCACACTTCTCCTCATAGAGCCCAGCCTCCTGGATAATCTGCTCTACATATAGATTCAAAAGGTATGGAGATAGGACACATCCCTGGCATACATCCTTCCCAATTTTGAACCATGCAGAGTTTCTTTGCTCTGTTCTGATGAGGACCTCTTGGTCCAACCATAGTTTCACATTTAGCACAATCAAGTGTTCTGGGATTCCCATTCTTCTCAGACTTAGTCCCAGTTTGTTATGATCCACACAGTCAATTGTCTTTACATAGTCAATGAAACAAAGATAGACATTCCTCTGGTATTCCCTGCGTTCAGACAAGATCCATCGAACATTAGTTATAAAAAAGGTTATACATGCTTGGGTATACACACACATGAAAGCACTATGTATCAGTAATAAGCAGCATGCAAAGTTCACATTTCCCTTATCTCTTCATCTTCTAACATACTGTTTTTGGTTTTTTGTTTTTTTTTTATTTAGTTTGTTTATTTTTCATTTCAATGAACATCTACAGAGATTTTGGAATTCCATTCATTCATTGTTGCACCCTTCTCCCCGCACAAACCCCTCATACTGTTTATTTTTAAAAGAAAAAAAAATATGTGAAGTAAAACAAATGCATAAAACTGTACCTGTCCTCTATATATCTATAAAATTCTTGGCTATCTGCATTATGGTGTACTTTTTCTAGTGATGTTAAACGTCATCAAGCAGACTATGACTCAAAGAAATCCTATGACCCACAGATTGAAACCACGTTCTATCCTGTGCCATCCTCATGAACCCTGCCATGCTCAAGCCCATGGCTGCAGTTCCTGTGTCAATCCATCCCACTCAAGTTCTTCCTCTTTTTCCCTGACCCTCCGCCTTTCCCACAGTGATGTCTGTTCCAGGGCCTGGTGCCTCCCACAGTGTAGTTAAGTCCTGCTCATTGCAGATCTGGTCACTGCAGGTGTGCCTGCTGTTGTTAGGTGCTGCTGAGTTGAGTATGACTCAGAGCGATCAGATCTGGACCCTGTCCTACCCTGTATTATCCTCACCCTTCCTGACACACAAGAGCTCACTGCAGTAGTCACAGTGTCAATCCACCTGGTTGAGGGTCTTCTTCTCTTTCATAGACCATCCACCCTTCCAAGCATGATGTACCTTTCCAAGGAACATGCTCGAAGTATGTAAGATGAAGTTTATCATCTTTGCCTCCAAGGAGCACTCTGGCTGAACCTTCTCTAAGACATATTTGTTCTTTTGGCAGTTCATAGAATATTCAGTGCTCTTCTCCAACACCACAGCTCAAAAGCATCAATTCTTCTTCTGTCACTCATTATCCATCCAGCTTTCAGATACACAGCAAATGATTGGAAATACCATGGCCTGAATCAGATGCACCTTAGTCCTCAAACTGACATCACCATGCCTCAATAAATTTGACCCCTAGCTAAAGACTTTCCTAGTGCAATATGTCTCCTGATTCCTGACTAATGGTACCAAGGACATTCACTGTGGATCCAAGTGATTCAATCACTGACAACTTCAATCTTTTCTCCATGTATCATGATATGGCCTATTTGTCTAGAGGTGAGATTTTTTGTTTTCTTGATGTTGAGATCCAATTCGTATTGAAGGCTGTATTCTTTGATCTTCTAGAGCAAGTGCTTCAAGTCCTATTAACTTTCTGCTAGTAGTTTGCCTAGTGCTAAGCAAATACAGTAATTAAAAAAAGCACATTTACAGAACTAGTAAGAATGATATATTTTCTTTATACTGTCAGATTTCAGTGAGTACTAAGTGTGTACAATTTAATCTTAAAAACCAAAATTTTCACTTTTTTGGATACATACCTAAGATATATTTCCAACATCTCAATCTTTACTGCATTAATCTCACATGAATCTATGTGTCTTATTGGATTCTTTAACTAACATGTGGACTCATAAGACCTGAACTTTTTCAGATGTGGATAATATTTAGAAAGACAAAGTTCCAGACATCTGTCCTGATTTCCTCATCTCGGAATTCTTCCAGTAGTGCAGGCATCTGGGAAAGATCCAAGCAGAAGGCTTTCCATTTAACTGCTTGTCCATTGGAGATGGGTCTACTGTGTTTGTCTTTTTTAATTGTTATTCTTATTATTATGAATTATTATTATTAATGTTAATGAAAATTTACAGAGATTTTGTTGTCTGAATCCAAGTTTCCTGGATTTGCTCCCAGGGCAAACAATGCAAGTAGGTCAATCTTTGGGTTAAAGTATCCATTCTTGGGGTTTTACCATTCTAGTAGTAAACGGACTATTTTTAACACAAATGTTCAGGGGTTTTTAGGACAACCGGGCTTAATGTGATATGAGAGATAATGGCTGTATGACTAAAAAAGAGATGATTAAGTATCTTTTTCTTTTACAAGCAGACAAAGTTGGGATAAATGAAAAATGTATGGGCTACTTTATTTTTTACATTCAAAAGTAAAACTGTTATTTAGATTCATTAGCTTATACATTTTAATAAAGAGTATTAGAGAGTAGCAATTTTTTTAAAGCCACTATTATGTGAACATTTTGAGAAAAACAACTTATGAAACAACTTTCTAATCTTCTATTCTGAAATTAGACCAAGAGCCTTTTCACCTAGTTAGCTGCATAAATCCTGTAGGCTGTGTTTCCAACACTTGTTTAGCAGATTTAGTAGCTTCCATTTTATTACAGAAACAAAAATAAATCTGCACCTTTCCAAGCAAAACAAAAGAAATTAGTCTTTACCCTCAAGTCAACTAAGCAAAAACATTCATAGGAACCACACACAGTTCAATGAACTAGAATTTAAAAACAGATAGAGCCTGCCAGCATTCTGAGTATTCAATAATAGCAATGGTCACCTGGGGCAGCGGAAATAACATGGTAAGGATATTTTGAGAGGTTCCTGGAATCAAAACACAGGTCAGATTCTTCCCCTTTCCTTTTGTTTCCAAGAGAAATTTAGCTATTCTCACAGGGACTAGGACAGCTATTTTCTCCAACTCTGATATCCAGACATTGCTTATTTCTTCCCACTTCTAGCCTGAAACCTGTACAGTGAAAAATAATCTCGTGTCATTATCCAATGTTCAAGGCAAGTTTGAGAGCACGCTCAGCTCTCTGAAATGAGAAGAACACTGGGCTCAAGGGACAGATCTCGGCAAAAACAAAGATACTTATTATTTATGACTGGCAGCAAGATTTCTTTGGAAACAAGAGAATACAAAGAAGGTAGTAGAGTTAATGGATGAACAAAGACATTTTGATATTTATCTTGTCATAGTAAACTATCTGAGTATGATTATAAAGGATAATAACAGTTCTATGCTGTTCAGAATTCAACAAAAAAGTCTTTAGACATGTGAACTTTAAAAAAACAACTAGCAAAGTCAGTTGTTACATATGCATCACAAAATACAGTGTGTGGCTTTATACGTCTTTTTGTACTTATAATATACACATCATAAACCAAAGTTAGAGAATACAGTATCTTTGGTTCCTTGGTAATAAATAATGAAAGACTGTCATCTTTCATAGAATTATTCCAAGAAACCTACATATTTAACCAAATACAGTAAAGAATGTTTAAATTGTGGACACTTGAGGGTGAGAGATGGTCAGGATGAATTTGGGAAAAATTTATATCCAGAGCTTAAAAAAATAGACGTGAGTGCATTTAAATTTAGCTCATAAGCTAAATTTAGAACTCTTAGGGGAAAAAAAGAGTTATAAATTTAGAAAGCATTGGTATTTTAAAGTTCTTAGAGGCTTATTTTAATAAACAGATAAAAGTGATTTGTGTTTAGTATAGTTGTTCAAGGTAATCAACTCTAAGATCATGTTTACTAAATTTTGTTTCTTTCGTACAACCATCTTTGACAGATATCATGATGGTAAAGAGTTCACACACTTGACTTTCATTCAACCCAAATATATTTTGAATATATTTTATAAATACCTGTGCCTTCTACCACAGAAAACGTCACTTTTGCCTTCAAGTTTTATAGCTTTCATTTTCCTGATTATGGTAGACAGGAACCCTAGTGACACTGTAACTGAAGTACTTGGTAGAGGTTGGTAGTTTCAACTCACTGAGGCTTTTCTGCAGGAGAACTTTATGGAAGTCTGTTCCCATAAAGATTACAGTCTTGGAAACATGGGGCAGTTGTATTACATCATGTGGAGTTGCTATGAGTCTGTCCTACAGAGTTACGAATCAGAATGGATTTGATAGTAAGCAGTGGGTGTGGATTCTCCTCCACTCCATTCTGGTAGGTTTATAAAGAGCAACTGAAGAATGAGTGATTCTAACTACTAAAATGATTTAAAATGTTTCTCTGAGTACAAAAACAAAGCTCTTTCTACATTATCAATTACAGTTACAAAGCCACTTACAGCTCTTTGCTTCTCCTGACTCTCTTAAGGCTAATAAATGATGTTATTAATGTCTATCTGTGCTTTCTCTAGCAAATCACTTGCCAAATAGTACTACAATTCCTCAATTATTTGCCTTTGTCTCCTACTATACTGACTGTGAACACAATGAGGGTAAGAATTCCCAAAATATATTGTTTTTTTAAAAGAATGTATATTACTTGCACACAAAAATAACTAATTAATTATTTGGAGTACTGATTTTTCTTTCTTTTTTTTAGGTTTTGTGGGTTTTTTTTGAGTACTGATTTTTAATGAAAAGCTCTCTTGCTAGATGTTCAAGCCCATGCTTTCCATTTGCCTTTTCTTCTAGCCATAAAACATGTGCATAATGAATGTCCAAAGCCTAGGGAGGGAGAGTAGTTTGTAAACTCAATTTGGTGAACTAATGATGCAATTTTCTAAAGCTGACTAAGCTTTCTTTGAGCTAATTTTTCCAGAGCTCACTCAGGTTTTATCAAACTCTCAGATGATTAAGAATAATTTCAAAGTAGTCAAATAGCCTAGATTTGATACCCTAAAATCTGCAACATTAATTTGGCAACTTTAGAATTTTCAAAGGTTTGTAAAAAGATCTGTCTACTACTTTTTTTGTTAAGCTGAAGCATGTCTGTACTTTTTTTTTTTTACTTATCAAGTTGTGATAACTAAAAACTCTTACTCTCCTAAGGTCGCACAAATCCATTTCCTAAGTAGAGAGCTCCATTTCTGGGGTCGGGGGCGGCGGCTAAGGCACAGAAGAAAGATCAAGCCAAGCTATGGGGCAGCTGGGACTGGGACTGGGAGAAGCAGTGACATTTCCGTGACAAGCTCTCTTTGTATAACTATCTTTTTACTTAATATCAGGTACTATTTTAGCAGTTATTCCCCCTTATACAGGCTGCAAAACATAAAAATATAAAGAAGGTTTAAGTAAGACAAATGGAATTTCATTGTGTTTAAAAAACACAAGTATTTTAAAACTTTGTAAACCAAATGAGGAAATGAACAGCTTTAAAACTTTTATTCTAGCCTTTAAAAATAACTAGGCTACTTACGCAATCTAATGTTCAGTAATAACACACTGGTTAAATAAGTTATGATACAACTATATGGGGAGTTACAGCCATTGAAAGTACCAATGCAGAAGAATAATTAAACATTGAAGAATAATAAATAGCACTGACATTTTTATACTGTACGGCTCCACGGTCAACACTCTTGGCACCAGTAGCCAGGAAATCAAAAAATGTATTGCGATGGGAAAGTCTGCGGTTAGGAACCTCTCTAAAGTACTCAAGAGCAGCGGTGTCTCTCTGGAGACTAAGGTGCGTCTGATACAGGCGATGGTCTTTGCAATCACTTGTTATGCATCAGAGAGTTGGACAATGGCTAGGGAGGATAGAAGGAGAATTGACGCCTTTGAGCTGTGGTGCTGGAGAAGAGTAATGAATGTACCATGGACTGCCAAGAAAACAAACAGATTCATCCTGGAGAGGGTTAAACCAGGCTGCTCCTTGGAGGCAAGGATTCTGGGGCTTCGTCTGACATACTCTGGAAATATTGTAAGGAGAGACAGGTCTTTAGTGAGGGAAGAGGGACATCATGCTGGGTAGAGAAGAGGGACAGCGCAGGAGGGGAAGACCCTCTATGAGGTGGATTGATTCAGTGACTGGGGTAATCGGGGTGGGTGTGTCAGAGGCAATGAGATTGGCACAGGATAGAGCACGGTTTAGGGCTGTTGTACATAGGGTCGCTATGAGTCGCAAACGACTTGACGGCACATAACAACAACAACAACAATGGTTTATTGGGATAAAGACATCTCAAAATATATATAACATATTTACTACATTAAAATGTAATACACATTAACATAGAAGTTTGCTCTGGCTGGCAATATTACATTATTCTTCCTTTTTTTGCATTGGTTTAATTATGTGTAAGGAGTTTTAACTGGTTTGAGGCAGAAAGTTGGCAATCTCCTTCCATGGTATTCACATCCTCTGAAAACCTGCTGGAAGGTCAGCTATGAGTCAGTTTTGATACCATGGCAAAGAATGTCTTGTGTTTTTTTTTTTTTTTTTGTTGTTTTTTTTTTGTGTTTTTTTTTTTTAAGAGACATTATTTTCTTATATAAGGGATTTTGTTGTTGTGTGCTGTTGAGTCAGAACTGACCCATAGCTGACCCTCCAGCAGGTTTTCAAAGACAGTAAATCGCAGGGGACGAGACTGTCCATCCTTCTCCCATGGAGCACCTGGTGGATTTGAACAGTGTACCTTTGCATTGGCAGTGAGTTCCTTACCATTAAGACACTAGAGTTAAGAAAGAAAATTAGCACACAGACACTTCAAACTTTGGAAGTTCTCAACTCTATCCAAACTTAGATGAAAACAAAGACTTGTTTCCACTGAGTTGATTCCGATTCATTTCAGCCCCCCAGTGGGTTTCTGAAGTTGTAAATTTTAACAGGGGGAGACTGTATTTGTCCCCTGGAGCCCTGGTGGATTGGAACTGCTGACATTTAAGTGAAACAAAACCACAAATCCTTAATCGGTGACCAAAAATTAAGACATTCATATTCCTGTGTATTCTGAGGGGGAATCTTATTTCCTTTGTTAAGACAATTATTTTGACAAAGAACAAAGAGAGGCAGAGAAGCATCTCTATAGGCTTTTGGATCAACTGAATTTATACAGGCAACTGATAGAGCAAATGTCTGCCTTCATGTACCCCCAAACAAAAAACCAAACAAAAATCAAAACTCTAACAAAAGACCCCGTAACACCTCTCAAAAAAATCCCCATGAAAGTCTACAAAGAAGACTTAAAATGACTTCAACTAAAAACCCACCATATGACAGAATTAATATGATTATCTATATTCTGTAATCATGATTTGTGATTAGGGATTAACCATTAAAAAGAGAGCTATCTCCTCTGTGACTTTAAAATGCTCTAATGAGTTCAACTATAAACTACCAAAGACAAGAAAGGAAGGGAGTTTAACTGGAGTTTGAAATTTGTAACTTAAGACAAGAAAGGGAGTTTAACTAGAGTTTGAAATAATATTGTCACGCCCACTTACAATGTGCCCACATTCAGTAACTTCACAAAAACAACTGAAGCCTTGATTCCACTTGTGAAATAATTTCTCAGACTTTTTAATCGGCAGAGTTCTTTTGAAGATCCCTAGATTGTTAGCTGCCTCCTGGCTATACTGGAACCGTTCCCTTCCTTCTCGCTTCCATGGCTGCTCCCTTGGGTATCCTAGACTCCATCTGTGATGGGCTTCCCCCAGCACTGGACAGCTATGCAATCTAGGCTGTTAACTGACTACAGGAAGCTTTACGCTGACTGGAGCTACAGAGAAATGATTACAGTTTTTCATTTCAAGGCAAATACTGACCCTGATTGCGAATTTATTTTCCTACCCCTCACAGAATCTATAGCACTCCAAAAGGAAGATACTCAGATATGCACATTTCCAAATGCTTTCCTGGCATAGCTGGGACAGAGTAATGCTAGCCCCAAAGGTAATGGCATTCTAGTGGTTTGAATCCACCAGTGGCTCCATGGAAGAAAGACAGGGAAGCACATCCTATGCAGTTCAGAGCCTCCAAAAGCTTGCTGGTAGTTCAGTTATGAGCAGATTCTAACTCAGTAACAATGAGTTTTGGTTTGCTTTAGTAAATGTATGTGACCTGAGTGGCATAAAGGGTTAAGGGTTCAACTACTAACTAAAATGTTGTTGTTGTTAAGAGCTGTAGAGTCATAAATAACTCATAGCGACCCTATGAATGGAAGACTGGAACACCTGTATAACTTTGATCATTTCTCCAAGTTCATAGTTTCTGGAGGCAAGCTATTTCAGAAGTGGATGCCACTCCTGCTTCCAAGCTTGTTTTAATAGGGAAGCTCCACCAAATACTGTCCACCATGGGTAACCATTATCACACGTGACACATTAGTGTCACAGAACTGAAAGGTGTTTCAAATCCATCCAAAAGCAAATTAGAGACAAGCCTGGCAATCTGTTTCCTAAGCTTTAAACTCGTATGGAATAGTTTCACTCTGCACACATGTGATGAACTGGAATCAACTTTATGGCACATTATCAATACCAGTCTTGTCTTACAGTAAAACTTGCAGAAGTCAGAACATGTGTAAGGCCAAATCTATCAAAGTCTTAAAATGCAAATATTTCCTACTAAAATGAAAAAGTGGTGAGACTTCATTCTCTCAAAGCTGGAAAACTTGTACGACCCAGAAACATAAGGAATGGCCCATCAAGGAAGGCCTGTTAGAGGCATTCAGTGTATTATAACTCAATCCTTATCTAGAAATTCAACAAAGGATTTTAAGTGTAACTTTTTGTCTTTTTTTTTTTTAGTTCCTTAGGCATTGCCCCACAATGGTTAAGTCTCTTTTCCCCAAAACCATTTAAAAAGTTTGTTTTTAAACGGATTTAAAAAGCACTCCATGTTGCCCGCCCCCAAATGTTAAGTTACTCCTGTGAAGAAAAACCAAAACATTATATCACGTGCCTGAAATAACAAAGAATTTTATGACAATCTTACAAAAAAAGTTAGTAATAAAGGAGTATTCTGGTTGAATAATAAAAACAAATTTACCTTCTTCTGTAGGATTGAACCCACAGATGTCACAAATACAACGAACCCACTTATTCATCTCCTCCTCGCTGTCTGCTACCAAGTAGAAAATCCGGTCAATAGTGTTGATATCAAAAATGTAGCTGTTTTCAAACTCTTTTTTGTTGAATGTCAATCCAGCATCAACTTGCTGACATAAATTTAAATCAATTATACGGATAGGCTTCTTGGCATGATCATTTTTGTAATATTCCAATACGTCTGGATCTCCAGTTAAGCGGCCACTACGTAACACAAACCATCTCCTCTTCCATGCCTAGGGACAAAACAAAAATATCCATTTAGGATTTAGCATTAATTGAAAAGATTTTCTTTTTAAGAAGATGCACCTTAATAAAACAAAATTTTAATTCATATTATAAAATGTTTTGTTTCTAAGTAATCTAACACTCTAAAAAAGCAATTTACTGATGTACAAATTAACGAACTACTCTGTGCAGCCTGTGTGTGCACCCACGGCCTATCTGTTAGTTTGTTGCACTGTGGTGGCTTACAGGTTGCTATGATCCTGGAAGCTGTAATACTGGTATTTCAAATACCAGGAGTTATCATGGTAGAGAGGTCTCAACAGAGCCATAGATAGATGAGGAAGAAAGACTTGGTCATCTATCTATGAAAATTGTTGTTGTGTACCACAGAGTCATTTATGAAAATGTGCCAGTGAAAATCTTATGAATCACAGAATATTTTTCTATACAGTTCAAGAAGGTAAGTCCCTATATCAAAAGGCACTGAAAACACACTGAGATACAACAATAGGCTTGCGTGTTCCAACAATCATGAATATGAAGCAAGACCAAGAACGGTTTTCTTCTCTTGCACACAGTGTAACTGATTGCGTCTAATAAAAATGGATAAAAAAAAATAAACATATAATAAAATTACTGGTAACTACAGGTGACAACTCTATGTGTGTATACATACCAGAAAACCAGTATTTCTATATAATATCTTATTATACAGTATCATGGGTCATATGAGATCAGTGAATCTTGGAATAAATGGTTAACCACTTGACTACCCACCAAGAAGCTGGTAATTTGAGCTACTCAGAAGCCCCAAGCCTTGTGATCTGCTTGCTTACGACGCAGTTCTGCTCTGCACATGTGGGGTTGAAATAAGCTGGAATCAATCAGACAGTATAACTCTGTGGATAGTGTAAAGCATGTTTTGCTGCTAAAACTAACAGGCCACATGTCTCTGGCAGTCCAAATCAACTAGGCACTATAAGGCAGAAAGACAGGCAGTGTCCTGTTATTAAGATTTAGAGCTTTGAAAACCTGCTGGAGGTTAGATATCAGTCGGGCTTGACTCTACAGCAGTGAGTAACAACAATGGAAGGTCAACAAACTAAGGTGAACTTGATTCCACTCAGGTGTAAGAAAAGCAATGTTTTTTCATGCTTTATTAATATCATATCATAAAGATATTTTAAGACTCCTTCTGATTTTAATATATAGATTTTTAGCAGAAGTATTGAGAGAGGGAAAATGGGTTGATCTGCTTTCCTCATTTTTCACAAAGAAAGTAAACAGAAAAATGAATGATGCATTTTCTTTTGCCAGAAAGGGTACATGAAATAAGAAGAATAGTCTTGATTTTGATAGACAACTTTGTTTCTCCTTTTCTTCCCAACAAACAATTGGCAACCTTGACCTATATTTACCATACATGCTGTCTACAAGTTTTGGTAAATTTTAACACTCCACACAAAGTAGTTTAAACTTATATTTACAACCACTCTCTCTCAAATTTCTATTAATCAAGTATTAAAAGCTGAACCAAACAGCTGAAATAATCTTTTAAAGCAGTTTTAAATGCAACATCTCTCTATGGAAACAAAGCTTACTTCTCTTTCAAGTTTTTCTCTGCTTGTCATTAGGGAAACTGAAAGAGGCCTTCTAGGCACATCTCAATTGCAAGTGATATTTTCAAGACAAAGCTGAACAAAAGAGGAAAGATCATCCTAAAGGGTACTCTAGGAAGTGAGATGACTGGAAAAATATGAAATTTTATGAACTACGATGGCATTAAACAATCTAATGACTACTGTACATTTCTGTTCACTGGGAGATCATAACTTAATAATGGTCACATATCATGCCTTTAGTTCTGGAAAGCTATAAGCAGACAAAGCAAACCACTTTTTCAATGACAATATAGGTCGATGTGGTGTTGGCCTAAAAGCTGACTTTTGTTGTTGTTATGTGCTGTCGAGTTGCCTAAGACTCACAGTGACCCTATGCACAACAGCTCTGAAGCCTGCCCTGTCCTAAGCCAGTCTATCTGATTCCCACACGCCTACCGCCATGGCCTGAGTTACTGTATAAATCCATCTCATCCGGGGTCTTCCTCTTCTGCACTGTCACTCCACAATTCAGAGCATGATGTCCTTCTCCAACGACCAGTAGTTCCTGGCCACGTCCCCAAAGTATGTTAAATGGAGCTTAAAAAGCCTAGCCTCCAAGGAGAAACTTGATATCACCTTCTCCAAGACAGAACTATTTGTTTTCTTGGCAGTCGACAGAATGTTCAAGAATCTTTTCCAGCACCACAACTCAAAAGCATCAATTCTTCTGTCATCCTTAGTCATTGTTCAGCATCTAATGCACAGCAAATAATTGTGAAGACCATGGCCTGGATCAGGTGCACCTTAGTTTCTAGACTGACATTGTTGTTCCTCAGTACTCTTGAAGGGGTCCCTAACCAGCAGATTTTCCTAATGCAATTTGGGGTTTTTTTTGTTTGTTTTTAATTTCCTGAATATTGGTGCCAAGAGTGTGGACTGTGGAGCTGAGCAAGTTCTAACTGTAACCTCAATCTCTTCTCCATCCATCATGTTATCTTAACTGCAGTTACACGTTCTTGTAATCAACATGATCTGTAAATCAGCATCAGCTGTGGGACTATGATAAGAGAAAGAGTGCTTCCCACACTGGGCAGCAAGACTTGAGGTGAGCAAGGCTTGTGGGGGCAAGACCCTGGTGGTTGAGAGGCCACCAAGCATTGCTTTGGCATTACTGCGGAGAAATGGTGGCAAGATGTGACCTGAGGCTTCTTGTGTTTGTGCTGGCCACAGTTAAAGGTTTATTATTCTTGTTGATGTCTGAAGTAGAAGCTGACTTATAACTACTCTAGGGCAAACCTTGTTGATGATTAGGATTTAACTGCTGAATTAAAAGCAGAGCCTGGACTAATTGAAGAATTGTGGGTTTGGACTGTTGGTCTAAAGACTGAACTTACATTGTAAGATATTCTTTCCAACTTTCTTTCTTAATAAACCCCATTATTGGTACCATAACTGTGAGTCTGTGAGTCAGCAACGAATAAACAAACCTCCTGCTGTTGGTGTGGCTCTAGAGGCACCATGGGGATTGGCTACGGCTCTTTATCTAGTTGGGGCAATGAGGGGCTGTGCTATGCTATTCTTACTCCCTTTGGCCCTCTGAGAGAGACACTCATGCTCCTGTGTCCCCATATACCGTTTTTTCCTCTTCAGACAGATGATAATCTTTTAACTATAGCATTTTCAGAAATTTCATTAAGGATTACAGAAGAAGAGTCAATGCTTCTGAGTTGTAGCGTTGTAGGAGAGCACTGAATATTAAATGAATTGCCAAGAGAAAAAAAAATAGGTCTGTCTTATTTGTGGAGAAAGTAAAACCAAGGTGCTTCTTGGAGGCAAGGATGGTGAAACTCCATCTCACACATACTTTGGGCAAGTTGTCAGGAAAAACCAGTCCTTGGAGAAGGACATCATTTTTTGATGGGTGGAGGGTCAGACTAAGAGATGAATTGGCACAGTGCCTGTAGCAATGAAGTCAAATGTGTCAGAGATGGTGAGGTTGGCTCAGGACAGGGCAAGGTTCAGAGTCATTGTTCATAGGGTCTCTATGAGTCGTAGACTCAGGAGGCACATAACAGTAACCCCTTCTGGGTTTGGTAGCCTAAGGATGCTCACAATGTTAATTCTATAACTTTAATTCTATAAATGCCAATATACTGAAATCATTTTTTACATCATAAGTATCTATTAGTCGACTTGTTATGTGCCGTCGAGTTGCTTGCAACTCACAGCAACCCTATGTACAACAGCCTTAAACTCTGCTCTGTCCTGTGCCAATCTCACTGCCTCTGACACACCCATCCCGATTATCCCAGTCACTGAATCAATCCACCTCACAGAGGGTCTTCCCCTTCTGCGCCGTCCCTCTACCCTCCCAAGCATGATGTCCCTCTCCAAGGACCTCTTCCTCCTTACAACATGTCCAAAGTATGTCAGACAAAGCCTCAGAATCCTTGCCTCCAAGGAGAAGCCTGGTTTGACCCTTTCCAGGATGAATCTGTTTGTTTTCTTGGCAGTCCAAGGTACATTCAAGTTTAAAATCACTCAAAGCAATATTTTCAAGGCATGATGGAGTCACTATTTTTCATGTTATAGTATTTGGCATACACAACACAAATTAACTGTGGTGTGAATATTTGTTTCCGTTTACCTTAAAAAAAAATAAGTTAGCAGAGAGAAAAGATTAATCATTAAAATCCTTCACAATCTCTGTTCTGTTCAGTTATGTCCACTGCTGCAGAACTGTGTCAATCATCTTGCTGAGGGTCTCCATCTTTCTTACTGGTCCTCTACTTACTAAGCAAGATTTCTTTCTCCAGGGACTGGGTCCTTTACTTTTTTCAATATGTCCAAAGTATGTGAGTGTTAGACACACATGAATTTAACACTTGTTCCTGTATTATAAAAATATATTTGTTTACTACAGACCTATTTATTAAAATTAAATACCAGTTTATTAATAAAATCATTCCACTGAAGATACACATATTTACCCATCAAGAGATAAATGTCAAAGAGTGACTGAGAAATGAAAATACTGTATTGTCACTTACTGAAATTATCAAGGAATTACATTAACACATGAATTTCCCAGACACTGAGGATTCCAACTTTACACACAGAAATGACATTCTAAAACTTTAATGTTTTACATGGAGATCTTTCAAAAATGATTTACTATATTCATTGTTCTCCAACAACCACTTGGCCAACTGACTGGAAGAGATCTATATTTGTTCCCATTCCAAAGAAAGGTGACCCAACTGAGTGTGGAAACTACAGAACAGTGTCATTGATTTCACATGCAAGCAAGATTCTGCTGAAGATCATCCAAAAACGATTAGAACAGCACATCAGCAGAGAACTGCCGGAAGTCCAGGCTGGGTTTAGAAGGGGTCGTGGTACTAAGGATATCGTTGCTGATGTTAGATGGATCTTGGCTGAAAGCAGGGAATACCAGAAGAATGTCTATCTGTGTTTCATTGATTATGCAAAGGCATTTGACTGTGTGGTTCATAACAAACTGTGGCTGACTCTGAGAAGAATGGGAATCCCAGAACATTTAATTGTGCTAATGCGAAACCTATACTTGGACCAAGAGGCAGTAGTCAGAACAGAGCAGGGTAACACTGCATGGTTCAAAATAGGGAAGGGTGTACGCCAGGGATGCATCCTGTCTCCATACCTTTTCAACATGTATGCAGAGCAGATTATCCGAGAGGCTGGGCTCTATGAGGAGAATTGTGGCATCAGGATTGGTGGAAGATCTATCAACAATCTCCGTTATGCAGATGACACAACCTTGCTTGCTGAAACTGAGGAGGACCTCATGCACTTGCTGCGAAGGGTCAAGGACTGCAGCCTTCAGTATGGACTAAGGCTCAACGTCAAGAAGACAAAGATTCTCGCCACTGGACCAATTGGCAGCGTCAGGATGGATGATGAAGAGATTGAGAGTGTTCACAGCTTCACTTTGCTCGGCTCCACAGTTAACACTCTTGGTACTAGCAGTCAGGAAATCAAAAAGCGTATCGCGATCGGAAAGTCTGCCGTTAGGGACCTCTCAAACATACTCAGGAGCAACAGTGTCTCTCTGGAGACTAAGGTGCGCCTGATACAGGTCATGGTATTTGCAATTGCTTGTTATGCATCAGAGAGTTGGACAATGACTAGGGAGGACAGAAGGAGAGTGGATGCTTTTGAGCTGTGGTGCTGGAGAAGAGTACTGAATGTACCATGGACTGCCAGGAAAACAAACAGATCCATCTTGGAGAGGATTAAACCAAGCTACTCCTTGGAGGCAAAGATTCTGGGACTTCGTCTGACATACTTTGGACATGTTGCCAGGAGGGATGGGTCCTTGGAGAGGGACATCATGCTTGGGAGGGTGGAGGGACAGCGCAGGAGGGGAAGACCCTCTATGAGATGGATTGATTCGGTGACTGGGGTAATCGGGATGGGTGTGTCAGAGGCGGTGCGGTTGGCGCAGGATAGAGCAGGGTTTAGAGCTGTTGTGCATAGGGTCGCTTTGAGTCGGAAATGACTCGATGGCACATAACAACAACAACAACATATTCATTGAGCATCATTCATCCATTCTCCAATGAGTCAAGCTAGACATGACAAGCATCACTTTCTTTACTGCATTTTGGTGAGGTTACAAAAGCTACTGGGGTTTTTTGGGGCCTCATTTGCCCCGTGGTAAATAGTGCCACAGCACTGTGCTGATATAACCTCCAAAATCCAATGCCACCGAGTCAATTCCAACTCATAGTAACCCTAGAGAATAGGACAGAACTGTTCTACTGTTTGTAAGACAGTACATCTTTACATAGCAGACCGTCTTGTATTTCTCCTTGTATTTATATGTTAGTTGTGGTTGTTATGTGCCATCCAGTTTGAACAAACTCATAGCTGACCCTCTAGCAGGTTTTCAGGGGCAGTAAATTGTACAAGTGGAGAATATCCATTTTTCTCCTGCTGAAAAGCTGGTGGATTAGAACCAGGTGCCTTTGGGTTGGCAGCTCTTTACCACTAGGCTACCAGAGTTCCCCTATGTTTCTACAGTTAATTCACTCACTTTTTAATATGTATTTTCTATCCTTAAAACAGAAAATTACCATTTTCCCTTCTGGTAATTTAAGGTGTCCAACTTGTTGTGAAGGATACTGAATATTCCATGAACTGACAACAGAACAAACAAATCTGTCTTGGATGAGGTGCAAGCAATGCTTTGGACAAGCTGTCAGGAAGTGTGCGGGAAAGAACGTCAGTAAAAGAAAGACCCTCAGGGAGATAGAATGACATAGCGAGTGCAATTATGGGTTGGGCATTGTGGGTATTGTGAGGATGGCACAGGATAGGGCAGGTTTTGATCTGTTGTTTATAGGGCCACTATGCTGTGGTCAACAACTTTTTCCTGCCATAGGAACTTTGCACACACTGTATATTTTTTTCCTCCTAGTCTTTGTTTGGCTAATGCCAACTTTAGGTCCATCTTTTTGTGATTACCCTCAACCCAACCAACCCCAGCATAAAGTAGGGCATATTGCTTTAGTGATTTTTTTACCTTCATAGTGATTTTTATAATTTAAAAATGAAGTTTAATTTTTCTTTGTAGGTATTTGTTTAGCATCTAACTCCTTAAATAGACTATAAAGTCCAAGAAGCTAGTGGCCTTTTATGTTTTATTTCCCACGACATACACAACACAGTCTAAGCCTTGTACATAGAAATGTTTGAACAGTAAATAGAATTCCCCTAAGAGTATGAAATAAAATTTTTGAGAATATTTGATCAGATGATGACTAGAAAGGAATGCTATTAAGACATCTTCTGTTTCAGGAAAGGCAACAATGCTGAACACATAAATAATAAATATAACTGAGAAAACATCAAAAGAATTTGGTAAAATGATAAAAGAAGGGGAAAAAAGGAACACATCGTTTTGATGTATTTTATGCATCTTGGAAAACTCTTGTTTCACTGTGGCCCCTCAACCATTCCCTTGCTTCTCGGATGAAATGATAGTTTACATTCAAAGGGTACATGAAAATAAATCAAGAAATGAGTGGCAACAAACGCAAGAGTGCAAGATACTCCTAGAATAGAGTAGAGGGCTAGAGATTATGGAGGCTGAGTAGACATTAGACAAGAAAGAAACCCTGAAAGCAGGAAATGACAGCATTAAAACACAGAATTTAGCCACCAGCACCTGCCACTTATTTATTTATTTTTAACATGGCTCCAAATGTGCATGTTTGTTTCAGTCACAAAATGAGTCACTCTCACTGGATCTGGCACAGACTGAACTGGAAAACAAAAGCAATTACATAAACTACACACTTTAATAAGGCAGATACAAAGGTTCTCTGGATTATAGCACAAAGCACAATTTAGCTACAGAATAAAGCTTGATGCTGGACAAGAGAACTGACATCAGCACCCTTGCTAATCACAGCACAAAAGCTTCTCTATGTTTTGTCAAAGCACAAAATGAGCCCACATAAATCAGTCTTTGTTATCTGAAAATATCTGGGATTCTTAAAGTTTGTCCTATTTTTATCCCTGCTGCACTGGTAACCCCAGAGCAAAGCTTGTATATGGCCCCACCAATTCTGCAGAACAGTAGCAGGCAAAAAGGACAAGTTTTCTAGAAACTACAAAATCAAATCCCTAAAGCAAGTTTATCTAAAATTCATGTGAAAATTCATTCCAATTACTAGGCTTCGATGATCAACAAGGTGCTTGACCTAGACAAAACCTTGTATTTTAGAGCTTAAAATTACCAGGCTATGATGCCAGTGTCCCAGTGTTTCAAGATTAACTTTGGCTACTACATAAACACCGAAAGAGGACAGCACATACAGTATAAATACTAATAGGAATATATCCAGACAATAATTTCTTCAGATCAGATTGCCAAATTACATGTCCTTAATCCTTGTAGTATGTGCACCAGCTTCTACCCATGAACCCAACTGCCTACTGCTTACAGGATAAAACCCAAGCTCTTTGGCTGGGCATACATACTGAGCTATAGTCCATAGGGAGTCCATAGGGAGTCATGCTTAGCCCTCTTAAGCAACATGCTTCTCTAGCAATTCAAATCTTCAAGCACCTCTGAGGGAGAAAGACAGGCAATATTGTCCCATGTAAAAAATGGCTTTGGAAGTTTGATGGAGGTCAGATAGGAAGGTGTCTGTTCCAGTTCAACAGCAGTTAAGCTTTAAAGTCCTTCCTCCCCACCTCAAGCTTCATTTCTCTGCCCTCCAAACACATCAGAAATGTCTAAAGTTACCCTAAATCTGTGCTCCAGTCTATCACTGGCCCTGACACTTGCTGTCACCTTTGCATTAAGCTCAGACCTCTTTGTGTCACCAGCCAGGTAATTCTAAATTCTGTATCCATCTTGTTGTTCCTATTATGTGTCTAGCATCCCTATATGCAATTCTCTTGAGATCTGGAGCTAGTTTTTATTCACCTTTAATCCTTCTTTCCCACTGCCTCACATCAAGGAGTCTGCTGCTCAAAGATTGCAGAATAAAAATGCTGTCAGAACAAAAATAACATTTTCTCATTAATTATGTGTTATTGGGATATAGTCATTGTCTGCAAATATAGATAGCCATTTTACAACTTGACTGATAAGAACTGTTAAAACATGGGTTGTTGTTGTGCACTTACAAGCAATACATTCTTTATTTAAAAATTCTAGAGATGAGAAGTATTTTTAAAAAACAACCATTCTTCTAAATACTGATAATATTTAAGCAAAATGTACATGCTAAATGGCAGAGAACATTTTCGTCACACTACAAAGCTGGGGTATACGCTAACTGGCATAGATTAACTGATGAACTTGTAAGAAAGCACAGATGGATGGATTCCTATCTTTTGTACAATGACAAAAAATTTCAATCTGGGATAGGTCCAAACCATTACCTATAATAATGATTAACACAACCATGAAAGTTGCCTAAGATGCTCAAATACCAAATGGTTTCAGTTATACAGGAAAACGAAAATAGTTGTTGCATACTTTCTTTCTTGAGTTCTCGATGGTTTAACTGATGGAATATATGCTCAGTGCAGGGATTACCAAGACTCCTCAATTTCTCCCTTTTATTGCAAGAGCATATTATTGAGGAAATAACCAATATATGGACTGGAAATAGAGAAGAGGAGAAAAGAATCACAGACCCTGATAGTTCTCAATCCTGCCTGCACAGCAGAGATACTTGGTGGAACTTAAAAAAAGAGAAATCATTCCTGGATCTCATGTAAACAATCTGATTCTCTCACAGTGGCAGGAGGGTGGGCAGTCCTGGCACTGGCAAGAATAAACAAAAATCGCAGGTGCTGTCCGGTGGTTCCAGTTCTTGGCAATGCTATGTGCTTCACAGAATAAGCACCCTCCAAAGGGCTTTCATGGTTGTGATCCTTTTTGTTGTTCTTTTTTTTTTTTTAAATTACAGATTGTTCTTGTGATGGTGAATAACATTGCACTGCTATGAACACTGGTGTACAAGTCTCTGTTGGGAACAGCCCAGATGTCCAACCATCCATACAATGGAATACTATGCAGCCGCAGGAGCAATGATTTTGTAACTTATTACCTAACTTGGGAGGGACTCAAGAGCATTATGCTGAGTGAAGTAACTCAGTCCCACAAGGATAAATATTGTATAAAACCACTACTGTAGAATATAAGGATGAGAACTGGGGGCGGGAGGGGGGGAGAGTGGAGAGCAGAGGGATGAGGATGGGTGGGGTGGGAGAGCAGGCTATGGCACAATCTGATGGGGGGGGGGTTGAAGGAAATGGGAAAGAGCCAGTGTGAAAAACAATGTATTCGAACTCTGCAAATAAATCAATATAAAAAAAAATCATAAAAAACCCTAAAAACAATGCTTGTTGCACATTTTCTTCCTCCCCCTCCTTAACGCTTCCTATGGTCCACTTTGCAACACACCTCTTATTCTAGATTGTCATCATACATACAATATCTAATCATATATTCCTTCAACAGTTCTTGCCCTCATCTGTTCCAATGCAGTGTTCATTATCTATCCACTCTTGTCCCATTCTCCCTCCAACCTCCCATGTCAGTCTTACAGTGTTACACAGTATTTGTCTTTTAGTGGCTGTTGTTGTTGCTGTTGTTAAGTGCCTTCGAGTTGCTGGCAACTCGTAGAGACCCCATGAACTAAAGTCCTGGACACCTGTACAACTGTCATCTTTTCTCCAGGTTCAAAGGGTTTCCAGGGGCATGCAATTAAAGAAGTGGATGCCACTCCTGCTACCTTTTGTAAATAGCTCATCAAGCCCTTTTTCCAAGGCATCTCTGGCTGAGCTGGAACTGCCAACCTTCTAGCTATTGGAGAAATGCTGCACTGTCTGCATACCCAGGGTCTCATGGCTATTTTTTTTTAAACATTAGAGATGACTGCAATGTGTCAACAGGACAGAAACCACGGGTTCAATCAATAGACTGAATCAGTTTATTCCTTTTTTTATTTCAAACTTAAACTTTCTGCTCTTGCCAATCCTGCCTGTATCTCCCTCCTTCTTCTCCTTCACAATATTTATCCCATGGATGAATAAATCCTTGAAATGCTTCATACTATTAGTAGTCAAATCTATTTTCACAAAAATCTATGTGAAGGTTTGCCTTGCTTGAGGCACCTTCCCTCAGACTCGTGACAATCAAGCGTGCACTGCCCTGAAAAGGCTCTAGGGTGGCTGAGGAACTCTCGAATAGAGTGTCATAGTACAGTTTACAATCCAATTAGACATCAAGTTTCTTGAAATCAAGCCCATTTCTTAATTTTTCCCTCACTCATACAGAACACCGGAATTACCACAGAGAACCATTAAATCGAAAAGATCACACAGAGAGAAAGAAAAGTCCAAAGTTGCTACTAAAGTAATGCCCAAACTCCCACAGCATGATGACAAGTTCTTATGGTACTTACCCACCCCTCCTATGTATGACCCCCACAGACAGACGTAGGGAGCACCCACAAGGTTCTTTAATTTTGCTATACTTTACATTTTGTTTTCATGTGGCCTAAAAACAATCTTCCTCACAGATCAGCTAGCTACTCGCTTTAAGAACTAGCTCAAGATCTCTTTGAACCTTTCCTCAACTTGCCTTGACTTAAGGCACTGGCTTTTTGGAGCTCTGAGCACACATAGCTAAAGTAGTGCATTAACTAAAAACACTCGAAGGACCTCTGATGGCTGCACAGAGCTCTCTCCTTAGCTGTTGAACTCTTAACGAAGTTTCACTTGATCCAGTAAGTTGAAGAAGAACAGCACTTTCTGCATTTTGGAGCCCTCTATCCTTCCATCATGAAACACAGACACTGTAATTTTACTAACCTTATTAATTAGTCCAAGGGAGTTCTGGTGGTTTAGTGGTAAGGAGTTGCACTGCCAATCCAAAAATACACAACAGAGAAAGGTGGGCAATCTCTTGAGCAATTAATTTTCAGCCCCCAGGAAACCCTCTGAAGGGTCAGCTATGGATTGGTTCTGATGGTATATAACAATATTAGTATTCTAAAGGAGCTCTGGAAGCTTAGTGTCAACTCAAAGGTATGCAGTTCAAAACCTACTAGCTGCACCACAGGAGAAATATGGATAATCTCCTCTCGTGGGATTTACTGTCTTTGCGTTGGATGTTCATCTAAGAGTAGATTCTGACTTGACCACAATGAGTTGTTGTTGATGATGTGGGGGAAGGGAGTGCAAGAATCTTTTTTGTTTTGCAATCTCTGAAAAAAAAAAGAATCTCATACTTGCGTGTAAAGAAAGTTCATTAAAGGGAATTCTGTGGTAGAATTGAAAATGAATATATAATTTGATCTGTAAAATGTTAACATTAAAGACATGTGTTTTGCTCTTTGTAATAAAATACATTTTAACTGAAATTTCACTTGCAGGAAATAAAAAAATGTTAAATTATGAGCTATTAATTAGTAGTAATTCTATGAGAGAAAAAAAGAGATCAACATTTATTGACTCTACTTGTTGTTCTGCTGGACAAAGATGGGACAATAACATCCTCCCATGCACTTTACTGCTTCTGAAAACCCACTGGAGGGCCAGCTAAGAGTCAGCTTCAATTCAACAGCCCATAACAACAACATAAATGAGATATTGCTAAATGAAAGAAGTCATTAAGCTATAGAGTTGTGCACATTCTATGATTTGAATTATTTTTTTAAGAACTTGTATATTTGTACACACACCTTAATAAACTATTTTTGTATGCTTAGAGGACAGCTGTGGAAGGATACATACCAAATTGTTAATACTAAGAATGCAAATGAAAGGTTCACAAATTTTTTTAATCTTTTTACTTACTATAATTCGGTAAATATGATTGTTTTCAAAGAGCTTCTACTTATTACTTTTATCATTAAAAAGAATAAAACATTATTAAACTTTTAGGTATATATTAAAAAGTTATTTTTCTAATTATTTTTGCAATTTATGAAGGAATTTTCTTGTTCTCTCTCTATATACACACACACACACACACAAAAGTTCTGGTACATCTGGAAGGAAGCTTATTGCTTCCTTATGGAAAAAGCTTAAGCAAATAAAATATAGCTCTTTTGTTTTAAGGACTGGAACTTAAGGTGTTAAAAAAGTTTTTTCCTTCCTTTAAAGTCTAGTCGTTATAATATTCATACTGCTTTTTTTTTAGCAATGTCAGTAAAAGGTAATAAACTCAGATACTTAAATATCTCAAATAGGTGCACTGAGTTCTTTTTTCTTTACCTATTAAAGTATCAAGTTTCCATAGTAATGGTACCAAGAGAAATAAAATAAAGAAAAACAAATTAACCGTGAAACAGGGACCAAAGAAAACTATTTGCTTTAAAATACTTGAGTTGTTTTCCAGGAAGCACCATCTCTTCTCATAGAGCAAAATAAGGAAAAAACAGGCTCGGTGGAAGTTTCCACTCCACTGGCTCTATCATTATGATCATCTGTTCCAAACACACGCGCACACACACACACACACGCCTAAAATTTCCTGTTTTCCAACTATTGTCACCATTTTCTAGTCTTGTGCTATCTGTGCTAACTATAGCTTAGTAATATAAACAAGAGTACACTGAAAATAATGCAGAACAATGACTAGATGTAGACTTTAACTGCTCCATAAACCTTTTAAATGTTAAGAGTTTACATACATTGTCTGGCTGAAAAGAAATTAGCTGGAAGTCAAACAATTCCATAACAGTAAAACAAACAAACAAAAATATAAAACCTAACTACAGTACCTTGGGGGGGGGGGAAGGGGAGCAGGGGGCGGATTTAGAGAATTTTAAATGATCAATAAATAGTGCTTATTATTTACTTGCTGAAATCACTGCTGGGCAGAAGTTCTATGTCACACACACATACCAGTACAAAATAATGTTTAATTACACAAAGTGGTTCTTAAACATTTTCTAGGTCAGTCATCAATGCTTTGAGAATCTGATAAAAGCAACAGAACTTTTTCCCAGTGAAAGCACTTAAATAAATGATTCAAGGGTTGTCAGGACCTTGGTGGCACATGGGAAAGACCCTTGATGTAGGACTTTGTCCCAATACTTCTCAAAACCAATTAACAATTCATATTAGTTTGGTCTTAAATCCTAAACAGAGAAATTTAGGAAACCCTGCAGGAAATAAGGCCACATCACACATTAACTGTACGTACAAAATTCCGGGGCAGGTCAGCATTTTCATTTGCAAATACTAGTTGGGAGCTCTGGTGGCCTAGTGAGTAAGATTGTACAACTAACCTGAAGGCACAGGGTTCAAGTCTACCAGCTGTTCCAAGGGAGAAAGGTGAGTAATCTCCCAAGTCATTTACAGCCTCTGAAAACCAGCTGGAGTGGCAGCAATGAGTCAGTTTCAACTCAACAGCATATAACATAACAACAATTACTAGTTAGTTCCTCCCATCATATTTCCAAAGGTCAGGGCTGTGGAAATAGACTCTTAACTCTGGAGTTTCTAAGGTTTCCTTAATCTAATCACATGAAGATTGAGACATAGGAACAGATGCAAAATAAGCAAGTAATCTTTTCTATGATTAGGGATGGATGTCTGGAAGGACCACAAAGTCAGACACATATCGGAAAGAAAGATAGGACACTTACTTGGGGTTCAACTTATCTTAGCCACCATGTGTAGTAAGAATTAAGTTAAAACAAAGGCCAGAGAAAAACAAGCTACGGAAATGAATAAGAGAGAACGGTTATAGGAAAACAAGGGAGTCCATGCTATCGCCGGGTATAAGCTTCAGCTGGTCTCGTGCCAAAACAAAAGGTAGCTAGGTTCATAAAGAAACCTGATCTATTAAGAGCTTTGCGATGAGAGCTACAACTCGTAACTGAGCAAGTATATACCTAGCTCAGCCTTCAGTGTGTCTCCCCAAGAACCTGTGGAGGCAAGATTTGGTGCAAGTGTTCAGGTAAATTCTTGTCAATCTAGCTAAATGTAGCATAAGGGCAATTAAAGAGCCCTGGATATTAGCATTAGTTTCAAATATGCCCATAGTAAATCGAAATCCAGGGCATTGTGTGGCTAATCCATGGACAGCACCTCTGATGGTTTTAATCCATCAGGTGTGCCAAGGGAGAAAAATTAGCAGTCTCCTCTTGTGCAATGTACAGCCTCCCACTGGAGGGCCAGCTATGAGTCGGTTCCAATGCCATAGCAGTGAGTTTTAAGAATCTAAGGAAATAATGCAAAATATAGCAAAATTTCTGAGGCATCAAAATATTTACCAGTGCTTTTTATAAGTAAAAAACAGAGAGTAAAACCAATCTCAATATTCAACATCAAGTAGGGTGATCAACCCATCCCTATTTTCCCAGCAATGTTTAAGTGGTAGGAAATCTTGGAGTATGGGTCTTTAAACTAAACTATAATCGATTAAACTGTGATAATAAACTCATAAAAAAAGTCATCCACATTTTCTAAAATGATACTTCTGAATGGTATTTTTTTTCTTAAAAAAAAAATTTCTCCATGGTTTGCAAAATTTCCAAAATAGATGGCAAGGAGGTAATCTTTTCCATTTGGAGCAAACACAATCTGACACAGAAATATCGGTAACATTTTCCATCCTTTCTTTTCCAGTTCCCTGGTCACCTATTCCAGGTAGTGCTGACTGCTTTGGGGTGTACACAGCACCTATGCAAACCACTTTACTCTTATATTTCCATCGGTCTTGTATACAGCTACTTTCTGCTTCTGAGACTGTCTTAGTTCTCTTTAATCTGAATGTTCAGCATAGTGGATAGCAGATAAAAGGCATTATGTTGACTCTGAAGTCTCTGTTCTTCACTAAGATGATATTCTGGTTTGATATACACCAAACCAAGAATCTAACAAATCTCTACTCCTACAAGGCTCACTCAAAAGCTTACCACTTCAGATAATACCTACAGTATTTTAACGAGTCCAAACAGTTCAGTTATAAGACATTCCATGTTTATCTCAGTTTATTTTTTCAATAGCACTCATTGTGATCAAGTCAGAACCAATGCAATGCTGACCCCCACCCCCCTGCCCCAGCAGGTTTCAAGGTCATAAAGCACATGGAAGGAGCCTGCCCATCTTTCCCTGGTATAGTTTGATGTATGGGATCCCTGGGCGGTATTGTTAAATGCTGGACTACTAACAAGAAGGGCAGTACTCAGAACATACCTAGAAGTGTTTCAGAAGAAATGTGGAGAGATCTGCTTCTGAAAAGTCACAGCATGAAAACCCCCCATGGAGGGCAGACACACACACACACACACACTTCCCTCCCTCCCTCTCTCACGCACAGCAGGAGTCCTAGTTGGACAAGGGTTAAAATACTTGCCTGGCAGCCAAAAAGTTTGGTGATTTGAGCCAACGAGCTGCTCTGTGAGAGAATGATGTGACAATCTACTTTATAGAGATTTAGTCTTGGAAAGCTATGTATGAGGCAGTCAGATCAGACCTAGTCAGTGACAGTGGGTTTGGATGCATATATATGTATACATACCTAATACTTGAACTAATATTATTACAACTTAACACCAACAGCAGTCTTGAATTTTTTCAAATGAAAATTTATCTTCCGTAAAACTAATGGCTAAATTCTATTTCTTGTTCAGATACCCAATTCCAGAATACTATTTCTAGAAAAGAAAGAATTTTTTGTTTCTGTCAAACTACTAAAAAATATTCCTACTTTCTCCTCTAAATTCCTTACTGGGCACTCACTCCCCCCCTTTTTTTAAAATTCTAGTTTATTTACAAATTTCATATACACTGTTTTTCACACCGGATCTTTCCAATTTCCTTCACCCACCCCCACCCTTACTATTTTTATGAAAGTAAAGTACTAATATATTAAGATTTATCCCACACATCAAAACCACATTTTCATCTTAAGTAGAAGAAAAGTACCAAAGGATTATGAAACAAATTTCAACTTTCCACAATTCCATTTTTATGTAATACACAAAAATAATGCTTAATTTTCTTTGTTTCCCCTTAATTTTATTCTCAATATGAATCTCAGTGTAATGCTCCTAGAACATGAGAGACATGGGCATGAAAGCTTTCTTAGAAAGCTTACATCCAAGGAGATATAAATTATGCATTCTGGAGCTGCCTATAACACATTAGACACAAGGGGCAGAGAAGAATAACCTCATCCAAGGAGAGAACCACTAAGTACAAAGCTGAACGCAGTAAAAAATGATTCTGCTGCTAATGAAATCCAGATGATCTAGGCTGCAAATGTGGAAGCCCACGTGTGATGCCTACGGCACTCTCCCAGGTGAAGGGGTGTGTGCCACACTTTCGTAAATCAAGATTCTTTGGCGAAAGTTCTTTTCCATTCATGCAACATGCAGACAATGATCTCACCACGTAAGAAAAGCTGTTGACATTTACCTCTTTCTGTTTTCAACAAATCCAAGTGCTCTCATCTCCATTCTATGATGTGCTGCCCTAAAACCAGCCCAGCTTTCTTTTTCCTGTCAACTTTCCATCTCCCTCCAATCACCCTGGCTTCATGACCTTTGACCAACAGGAAGCAGACACAATGGACTGAAAATAACAGTGACTGTAGAGGATCTGTGTGTGGAATGATTAAATGTTTAGGGGCTTAGAGAAAAGGTTTTGGTTAGAGAGAATGACTAATTCTGCCAGAGGGATAACAAGCAAAAACAGTTACTTAAATAATAAGGCTGTTAAAAGCTTTTCTTAAAAAGTACAGTGATACAATCATGGATTAATTAGAGTTACAACGTGCAGCTGACACAAGATAACAAATGCACTCATCTGCTTTAAAACATCTGTGTGAAACCTTGTGAGACAATAAGAATCATTCACAAACTGCTACTGGCATCTAAGGTAACAGGACCACAACCAACTGTGTCTGATTTGTCAAGTTGGAAGTTCAGTGAGGTCTGTAAAAGCTAAAAATAATCACATAAACATGTTTACAGCATTTAAAAAAATACAGGATCCACACTGTTTTCTAAATATAAACCTTAAGCTTGGAGTGCTGGGATTGGCTTAGAGTTTTCAGAGACGTCATCACAACATCCCACACTTTACCACAGACCTTCAAATTTCAGCATTTTACTTCAAATATGTAATTGGTGGTATTTAGAGTGAAGGAGGACTAGACTTTGAATGGAGGAAGTAAGCAGAAAAGGGAAAAGATAGTGCTGCTTCTTCCATTAGTGAAAGGGCTTCAGAACAACACAATTAAATACCAACTCTTTGTGACGGGCCCTGAATTACATAAAATTCTGAAAGGGGATATCCTGCCTGTATTTTTCCATTCAACACATTTACTTTCCCACCCTGGTGGCCCCCTCCTCCTTCCTCATTCCGAAGACTGAAGATGCTACTGTAACAGATAGATATAGACAGGGTGTCAAGTGGAGGACACACATGTGTGGCACAGTCTCAGCACTATAAATGGTATATGGCATGCTGAACAGAACATTTACAATTCTTATCTTGGCCCTGAAAAGGAGGATAATTCTAAATTATGCAAAGGGAAACTTTCCACTGTTGAAAATCTTAACACTTGCATCAAGTAGGACTGCTTTTGTTTATTGGTGAGTCAGAACCAAACCGTAGCAATAAACTGCATAGAAGGAAAATGCTAACCTTTCTCCAATGGAGCAGTAGCTGGTGGATCCAAATTATGTGTCTTGGGAATTACAACACAACTTCTTACCTCAACTTAGAAGGAGGCTAGTATACCACTACTAAGGAGTCAAAGGAATATTATAGAAGAGTATGTGGGTGGGGGTGGGGGTGGGGTGGCGATTTGGGATATTTAGACAACATAAATTAGGTGAAGTTATGTTTTTGATATACTAGTTTGAATTTTATTTTACATCTTACATTCTAAACCCACCTAACTGCTTTTTTAACCCAGAATGACTCTCCCTTCATCAGATTTCTGAATGTAAATCTTGAAGGATTTAATACTGCCGCATCTTTCTTCTTTGGAGTATCTGGTGACTTTGAACTCACCTTTTAGTTCAGTTGTTGTTATGTGCCGTTGAGTCGCTTGCGACTCACAGTGACCCTAAGTACAATAGCCCTAAACCCTGCTCTGTCCTGTGCCAATCTTATTGTCTCCAACACACCTATCCTCATTACCCCAGAGAAAGAATCAATCCATCTCATCAGGAGTCTTCCTCTCCTGCGCTGTCCCTTCACCCTCCTAAGGATGATGTCTCTCTCCAAGAACTGATCCCGCCTTGCAACTTGCCCAGAGTATGTCAGATGGAGCTTCAGAATCCTTGCCTTCAAGGAGCAGCCTGGCTTTACCTTCTCCAGGATGAACTTGTTTGTCTCCTAGCAGTCCATGTTATATTCAATACTCTTTTCCAGCACCAAAGCTCAAAGGCATCAACTCTCCTTCTATCATCCCTAGTCATTGTCCAGCTCTCTGATGAATAGCAAGTAATTGCAAAGAGAATGGCCTGTATCAGGTGCACCTTAGTCTCCAGACTGACATTGTTGCTCCTCAGTACCTTGGAGAGGTCTCTGACAGCAGACTTTCCCAACGCAATTCATCTTTTCATTTCTGGCCTGCTGGTACCAAGAGTGCTGATTGTAGAGCCAAGCAAATTGAAGCTGTCAACAATCTCAATCTCTTCATCATCCATCATGATTCTGCCAATTGGCCCAGTGGTGAGAATCTTTGTTTCCTTGATGTTGAGCTTCAATCCATATTGAAGGCTGCAGTCCTTGACCTTCTGCAGCAAATGCTTCAGGTTCTCCTCAGTTTCAGCAAGCAGGGTTGTTTAGTTCAGCTAATAGCCCAATATTCTTAAAAATTTAGTAACTATAAAAGAAATAACCAAGAACATGAACCAAGAAGCACGTGTTTGAAGAGAAAAAGGGGGTATTACAAGGTTTAAAATCAGGAAAGGTGTTTGTCAGGGTTGTATCCTTTAACCATATGTATTCAGTCTGTAAACTGAGTGAATAGTCTGAGAAGTTGGACCATATGAAGAAGACTGTAACATCAGAATTCTGGAAGATTCATTAATAATCTTTGTTTTGCAGTGACAAAACCATGGTTGCTAAAAGCAAGGAGGATTTAAAGCACATACTGAAGATCAAAGATGGTAGCATCAAAAAACCAAAAATCTTCACAACTGGATCATCATGACAAATGGAGAAAAGTTTGAAGCTACCAAAGTCTGTATTTTACCTGGGTCCAAAACCAACATCAAGAGAAGTAACAATCAAGAAATGGTGAATTGGGCAAATTTGCTATCAAGGACCTCTTTAAAGCACAAAAGAACGTCAATTTAAAAACTAAGGGGTAAGGAGCTTTGGTGGCCTAGTGGCAAGAAGCCATGCTGCAATCCTGAAGGGGTGCGGTACAAATCCACCAGATGCTCCACTGGAGAAGGAGTGGCAATCTCCTCCTGTGCCAGTTGGATCTGATTCCACAGTACACAATAAGAAAGGGGGATAGGGGCGAAGACTGTGGTAACTGACTCAACCCACAGTAATTCCAATTGCTCCCAGAATGTGAATATGGGATAAACAAGGAAGACTGAAGAACTGGTATTAACAAAGGGTTTTGAATGCACCATGGGCTGCAAAAAGAGCAAACAAATCTATCTTGGAAAAGTGCAGCGAGTGTGCTCCTTATATGCAAGAATGGTGAGACTTTATCTCACATACTTTGGACATGTTATCAGGAGGAGTCAGAGTCAGTCCTTGGAAGGAGATACGATACCACGTTTGGAATGAATGCTAGAGGGTTAGAAAAGGAGAGGAAGACCCACAACTAGAGGGACTGACACTGATGGCAACAGTGGAGATTATGAGGCTGGTGAAGGATCAGACAGGGTTCTTGTACACGGGGTACCTATAAGCTGGAGTCAACTGAATGGCACCAAACAGCAAAAAAACAAACACACACGTAAATAAAAAAAAGAATAAAAAGCCAATCAGGATTAACTCTATACTAAAATTCAGTAAATGCCAAGTATCTACTCTTCCTCTTAATTGTAACAGGATCTTAGTGACATGACACTAAGTCATCTTAGTGTGTAACACTGTATTGAGACATTAATTTAACAGCCAAGTAAGATGACCTCCAAAATAAAAAACACATAAATAGTATGGATAATTTTCAAAACAGTTAGGAAATAAAATACTAGCAAAATCAGTGAAACAAAAGGTAATGGGTCAATCATATGTAATCTATTATCTTAATTTTTTCATTGTCTCATGCATTATGTATTCATATGCATACTTTTGAAAGGTTAGCATTTTAAAGATAAATGGATGTACCTTTGATAGCATATACTATACACACAACTTTTTGAGTCAGATTTAAAACATTAATTCATCCTTTTTCGCTTCCTGTGACTTTTCCTAGGTCTTCCTAACAGTGCTAGGAATGTGGCAGCAAAGAGAAAGCCTTCATGGGCACTGAAATACCTTCTAAAGTCCAATTCAAAAAAGTTATCATTCATTATAAAATCATCACCTTTGAACATCTAACACAGCATTCTAAATACAGTCTAGTAGTTAAGGTATTAATAGATGAAAAAAAGCATTTCCTCTAGTATGAGGTTTGAGTTTATAGAGCATGCAAATGACACCCTAAACAAAAAAATGATTAAAGCAAATATGTACAATTCTTTTCTCAGCAATATTATCACCATATTTACCAATAATTATATCCTAATACTGTATGAAAAGCTTTATTAAGTATAACAGATGAAGAATTTACTTCAGGAAAAAGAAAACTCTGTATCTGCAGCATATGTTAGGTATTGTAATCTGATAACATTCTCAAAAATAAACTTTAAGGGAGTTCTGGTAGCCTAGTGGGTAAAGAGATCTACTGCTAACCTAAAGGCAAGCAGTTCAAATCCACCAGCTGTTCTATGGGAGAAAGATAGGCATCTCTTGTTTGACTGTTGTTGTTGTTGTTGTTATGTGCTGTCGAGTCGTTTGCAACTCAGAGACCCTATGTACAACAGACCTGAACTCTGCTCTGTCCTGTGTCAATCTCACTGCCTCTGACACACCCATCCTGATTACCCCAGTCACTGAATCAATCCACCTCATAGAGGGCCTTCCCCTCCTGCACTGTCCCTCCACCCTACCTAGCATGATGTCCCTCTCTAAGGACCTGTCCCTCCTTAAAATATGTTCAAAGTATGGTGGACAAAGCCCCAGAATCCTTGCCTTCAAGGAGTAGACTGGTTACAGCCTCTGAAAAGCTGTTGAAGGGTCAGCTATGAGTCACTTCTGACTCAATGGCAACGAGTTTTTATTGTTAGCTGTTGCTCAGTGACTTAAATGTTTAAACTTTTAAAATCAAAAGACTAGAAAATCTATGTGTAGGTATTTATAATGAGAGGGAAAATAGTTTCAAAAATAAAAGGAAAATTTCAGGAGAAAGTAAAAAAACTCTAGTTAAAAGTTTTAAAGAAAGAAGAAAAAATGAAACAAACAACTCCTATATTTTGCTAAACAACAAACTACAAGAAGAAAAAGCAAATGGATTTTCATTTAAGAGTTGACAAAAGCTAAGTACACTCAAGGCTGATTGAGGGAAACTACTTTTTGATAACTAGATCCAATTCCTAGTAGAGCAAAGACAAAGGAAGTATAAAAATGATAATATTCTACCTATCCTCCTAGATACAGCACACATAAAGGTCATGGTGCATTTCCTCATTTGCAACTGAAGCGCTACTACCTAGCTTTATGGTAATTACTAGACTGTACTGATATGGTATTTTTCAGTTTGAAATGCTTTTGATGAATCAAAAGCAGAAATCACTAAAAACTGAAGCCATCAAGAATCTCTCCTGGTTTCTCTTATTGTCTAGTTCTTTCTCCAAATGGTTAAGAAAGGAGCTATAAGCCATGGTATTGCCTCCTATACATCTGAAAAACTGGACAATGTAAAACAATGACAGAGGAATTGTGTAGTTGGAGAAGAGCATGAAGTAACCCATGGGATGTCAACGAATAAAGAAGTGGGTCCTGGAGGAAGTGCAACTAGAAAACTCCTTAGAGGCAAGGACGGTGCAACCGAGTCTCACAAAGATTTGGCATATTTTCTGGAGGGGTCAGGTCTTGGAAAAGGACATCATGCTGGGAAAGGCAGAAGGTCAGAAAAGAGAAGAAGACCTTTAACAAGATGGACTGACACACTATAATAATGAGCTTGAGCATGCCAGAGATTTTAAGGATGGCACAGCATAGGGCAAGGTTCGGATCTGTTCACTAATTTGCTATGAACTCGTAATTGGCATCTAACAATAACAAACTTCACCTCAATCTCCTGTACTCTCTTCATAATAACTGGCAAAAGATAGGGCCCAATTCTGCACACATAGTTTGTTATAAGTCACTAGTTGACATAACGACAACTAACAAGGATAATTTATAATAAGAAAATATGGAATAATCCAAACATCTATCAACTATTGGGTAGATAGGGAGCTCTGGTGGTCAGGAGCTATACTCCTAGTCCAAAGGGAGGCTGTTCAAATCCACCAGCTGCTTCACAGGAAAAGACAGGGAATTCCTCTTACAGCTGCTGAAAACTGCTTCAGCGTCAGTTATGAGTCAGTTCTGACAATACTGTAAACAACAGGAGCAGCAATAGCTGGATAAACAAAATTTTATACCTATCTATGTCCACGCTGGGTTTAGAAGGGGTCGTGGTACTAGGGATATTGTAGCTGATGTTAAATGGATCTTAGCTGAAAGCAGGGAATACCAGAGGCATGTCTATCTATGTTTCACTGATTATGCAAAGGCATTTGACTGTGTGGATCATAAACCGTGGCTAACTCTGAGAAGAATGGGAATCCCAGAACACTTGATAGTGCTAATGTGAAACCTTAACTTGGACCAAGAGGCAGTCATCAGAACAGAGCAAGGAAACACTGCATGGTTCAAAATTGGGAAAGGGATACGCCAGGGATGTGTCCTGTCTCCATACCTTTTCAACCTGTATGCAGAGCAGATCATCTGGGAGGCTGGGCTCTATGAGGAGAAATGTGGGGTCAAGACTGGTGGAAGATCTATTAACAATCTTGCGTTGTACAGATGACACAACTCTGCTTGCTGAAACTGAGGAGGACCTGAAATGCTTGCTGCAGAGGGTCAAGGACTGTAGCCTTCAATATGGATTGAGGCTCAATATCAAGAAGACAGATTCTCACCATTAGACCAATTGGCAGCATCAGGATGGATGGTGAAGAGATTGATATTGTTCACAGCTTTAGTTTGCTATATGTATTTGTACGTTAATAAAATAAAAATACTCCACTTAAGCTATGTTACTATTATTTGAAATATGAGTAGAATTACCCTTTGCAGTTAGGTTTAAGAGCTTCTAGACAGACTACACAGAATTGACCATCCACTTCTCAAACAGTGGGCATTCAAAAACCCTAAAAAATAATGGAACACTGTCAGATATAATGCCAGAAGAGGAGCCCCTCAGATTGGAAAACACTCAAAATATAACTGAGGAAGATTTGTTTCTCCAAAGCAGGGTGCACTAATGACATGGACTGAGTAAAGTGTTCCCTCAATGAAAGACCTTCACTTAATGATGTGGCCGACTTAAAATGAGGAGAAACAGCTGCAAATGTGCATTTTAGCTGGAATGTGGCACATATACATCTAGGGTAATTAGAAATTGTAAAAAGTGAAATAGAACCCTGCTTTTAGAAAATAAAGAGCTCTCCAAGCACTTACAGAAGAAGATCAAAGTCTTCTTCACTATGTATTACACATCAACATCAGGAAAATAAAAATCCTTACAACTGGGCTTTGGTGACATCATTTTAAATGGAGAAAATACTGAAGTTGTCAATGATTTCTTCTTACTTGGCTCCATAATCAATAGGGAGCTCTGGTGGTCTAGTGGTAAGGAGCTGTGCTGCCAACTCAAATCCACCAGCTGCTCTCAGCATAAAGACGGGCAACGTCCTCGGATGCTATTTACAGCCTCTGAAATGTGTGTAGGTTCAGCTATGCATTGATTCTGACTTGACAGTAGATAAAACACACAATCAAAACTGATGGAAGCAGCAGTCAAGATAAGAAAAGATGTAATGCATCATAAATGCTATAAAAAATTTAAAGGGCTAACGAGCAAATATGTCCATTTAAAGACAGAGGTACACCTGACCCACACCAATTTCAATGGCTTCATATGCATGTAAAAGTTAGCCGATGAATAAGGAAGACTGAGTAATTAATGCTGCTGAATAGTGGTCATAATGAAAAGTATTAAATGGACAGTCAAAAACATAAACTGATCTGCTTTGGAAGAAGCGTAGTTGAGGTGGTGGTTAGAATCAAGGCTGATGAGACTTTGTCTCACATATTTTGGACATGTTGTCAAGAGGAAGGCTATCATGCTGGGAAAAGTACTGGGTTTGTGAAGGGGAGGAGGACCTTCAAGAAATGGATTGACAGTGGTTGCAACAATGGGCTTGAGCAGAGTTTGTGAGAGTCATGCATGATCAGAGAAGGTTTCAAATTGTTATATATTGTTGTTGTGTACCATGAATTCAGAACCAATGCAGAGCTCACCTCCCAGCCAGTTTTCAGAGGCAGTACATTGCACAGGAGAAGACTGTCCATCTTTCCCCTAAAAAGCATCTAGTGGATTCGAACCAAGTTCCTCTGAGTTGTCGGTGCAACTGCTTACCACTTAGCCACCAGAGTTCCTTGGACACAGGTATAATAATCTGGAATCTCCTTGATGGCATCTAACAAACAAGTAAAAGAGACCCACTACCAAAAAATTACGTAATTCCAATTACAGAAAATTCCCTGAATATGTAAAACTACAGAAACATAAATAATTAATGGTTTCTCACAGTTGGTAATCTGGAGATGATGGCTAAAAGGGATGGCTTTCTTTCTAGGGTGTTGAAAATGTTTTAAAAATTATTGTGCGGGTCACAGCACAAGTTGTGGATATACAAATGGCCAATGAGCTAAATCTTTTAGATGAGTGCTATTGTTAGGTGCCATCCAGTTAGCCATGACTCATTCATTAATGGCCCTAGGAACAGCACACTGGAACCTTGGCCCTATCCTGTATCATCCAGATCCTTGAAAATATTCAAGTTGGTGAATTAGGTAGTAAGTGACTTATATCCCAATGCAATTATTAAAACAGAAAATAATAGGAAAAGGCTAAGTATATATGAATGTTGTTACATAGAATGTGGTGAACTCTACAGGCATTACCATTACAATCTACAGTAAATAATCACTAAGTGTTCATTATCACATGCTTTAAGGAGCTCCAGTGGCCTAGTGTTCAGGAGTTATGTTGCCAACTCAAAGGTACACAGTTCAAGCCCACCAGCTGCCCTGTGGGAGAACAATGGTCAATCGCCTTGTGTAAGATGATACTATCTCTGAAAACTCACTGGAGGGTCAGTTATGAGTCAGTTCTGAATCCATGGTAAAAAACAACACAATTAGATGTTTTCACAGTAGACGTATACCAGGAAAGCAAAAAAAAAAAAAAAAAGACCGTGGCAATGAATTAATTGAGAAATTACCAGTAAACTTGTATAACTATGCTTATCCTTTATATGTAGAAATAAACACATTAGATATGCTAACAAATGAAGCACAGCTGTACGGAAAAACTTCCCTGAAAGGTATCCATCCAGGAAGTGTAAAGACATATGGCATAAAGGCACAGTGAATGCAAACCCCTGATTCAGGTTTTCATTCTCCAGTTTTCTGTGCCTTAGTGGAGTGCTTATAAATAATGAAAACGTCAACAGGTTCCCTCCTTCATTCTGCCACTGAGTCAGAATCAACTCATACTTGACCCTCCAGCAGCTTTTCACAGGCTGTACATCAAAGGCAGACACACTGCCCACCTGTGTCTCAGAGCTGGTGATGGATCTGAACTGCCTGCCTTTAGGTTAGCAGCACAATTCCTTATCACTAGGACGCCAGGCAGGCATTATATATATAACAAGCCAACTAAACGAGCTTTTGGTGAGCATCTACAAATCAGGCATATAAAACCAGGAAGCTTACTAGTAAATATGTAATTAAACACATTTATATCAAGAAAATAAAGATTCTCACCACTGGACCATTTGGCAGCATCATGATAGATGGTGAAGAGATTGAGATTGTTAACAGCTTTAGCTTGATTGGATCCACAATCAAAACACTTGTTACCAGCAGCCAGGAAAGTAAAAAATGAACTGCATTGGGAAAGTGCGCTGGCAGAGATCTCTCCAACGTACTGAAGAGCAATGAAGTAAGTCTGGAGACTAAGGTGCACCGGATCCAGGCCATAGTCTTTGCAATTACGTGTTATGCATCAGAAAGTTGGACAATGACTAGAGATGACGGAGAATTGATGCCTTTGACCTGTGGTGCTGGAAAAGAATATTGAATATACCATGGACTACTAGGAGAGCAAACAGGTTCATCCTAGAGAGGGTGAGACGAGGCTGCTCCTTGGAGACAAGGACTTGGAAGCTTTGACTTTTGGACATGCTGCATGAAGGGACTAGTCCTTGGAGAGGGACATTAAGCTTGGTAGGGTGGAGGGACAGTGCAAGAGAGGAAGACCCTTGATGAGACGGATAGATTTAGTGACTGGGGTAATGGGGGTAGGTGTATCAAGAGACAATAAGGTTGGCTCAGGATTGGGCAAGGTTTAGGGCTGTTGTACATAAGATCACTATGAGTTGTAGGCAAGTCAAAGGCACATAAGAACAACAACTTCTCAACATGAAACTCTGTTTCAACTTACGTGCGTTAATTATTTCCTGAACACATTTCTTCATCATTTCCTCTTAAGGAAAACTAGTCTACACATAAAGTGTATGAATGTCTAGTCTATATATAAATAGTATATGGATTTTCTATTTTTCATTAATAGTAACATTTTTTAATAGAGATTTTGACAAACGTTTACAGAAAAGTTGGATTTCCATTCATTCACTGTTGGACATTTTCCTCCCCCACTCCCCTCAGTTCACTTTTTTTAATACTCATTCACTGCTGTACCATTTCCTCCCTCCTCCTCCCCCAGTCCTTAGTCCTTTCTGCAATGTACCTCTTATTCTGGACTGCTGTCACATGTACAATGCTTAATCATATATTCCTTTTAAACAATTCCTTCTAGTTTCAAGCTGTCTTTGTGGACCGTTGAGTCGAATCCAACCCATGGTTGGCCCTCTGGAGGGTTTTGAGAAACAGTAAATTTTATGGGAGATCATTCATCTTTCTTCAGCAGAGCAGCTGGGGGATTCAAACCAGCTTTGGCTGGCAGTGCAATTCCTAATTTCTAAGCAAGGGAGCTCTAGGGGTTGCCAGCCCAAAGGCATGAGATTGAAATCTACTAGTTGCTTCATGGGAAAAAGATGGGCAATCTCTTCCCATGAGAATTTACAGCCTCTGAAAACCACTGGAGAGTCAACTGTGAGTCTGTTCCAACTTAAAGGCACATTAACAGCAACAACAATTTCTAGCCTGACACGGTCTAGTGACTTTCTTTTCAGGAGTTCTCAGTATGAGTAAATGGAACAAAATCATTCCTTAAGACTGGAAATTCCGTGAGGATTCATGTCTATAGTCCATGAATCAAAGATCTGGTGAAGTGAAGATGAGACACCAGCTCGCTGATTCCAGGCGTGGCTGCATGACTCCTCCAGGGAAGCATGTTTATCTCCATGGGGATCTGTCTAGAAAGGTGTGTGGGCTTTGTCTATGAGCTCACCAGTAGCAACAGCCAACTCTTCCCTAAACTGGCTGCGTATTTCATATCGGAGTTTCACATTAACTCATTAAAAAGAAAACACCCCCAAACCTGTTCCCATTGAGTTGATTCCAACTCATAGTGACCCTGTTAAGACTAAGGGGCATCTGATACAGGCCATGATTTTCGTAATCACTTGCTATATATCAATGACTAAGGATGACAGAAGAAGAATTGATGCCTTCGTGTTGTGGTGCTGGAGAAGAATCTTGAACATACACAAGAAAACAAATAGGTCTTGGAGAAGGTGAAGCCAAGTTTCTCCTAGGAGGCTAAGATTTTTAAATTTTTTTTAATACTCTATTTTATATGCAATTTAATAGAGGATTTAAATATCTTTTTTTAGTTCACCCTTTTTTATTGCTATTTTAATAAAAGATTATAAAGAACTTGGATTTCCATTCATCCATTGTTGCACATTTTCCTCCCTGCTCATTCCCTCCCTCCAGTTCACTTTTCTCTTTGGAGAAAAAAAATCCTTCATTGTTATACAATCTCCCCTCCCTATGCCCCCTCCCTGCCACTCCCCCCCTCGACCGAGTCCACTCGACTATGTAGCTCCAACTCTGGATTCTTGTCATACAATCAGTAGCCAGTCATATAGCCCTTTTAAACAGTTCTCTCCATCTGTTTCAGTGTACATTATTTATTTCCTTTTTTCCTAGTTTTCCTGCAAACCTGATTTCAGTCCTGTTTTATAAAAGTGGCATTATGCAATATTTGTCCTTTTGTGACTGAGATACTTCACCAACACAGTGTCCTCGAGGGTCACCCATTTTGTATATTTCATGAGTTCCTTGTTTTTCAGTGCTGCATAGTATTCCATTTTGTGACTGTATCACAGCTTCTCTATCCATTCACTTGTTGATGACCACTTGGGTTGTTTTCAACTCTTTGCTATTGTGTAAGCAGTAATAAACATAGGTGTGCTTATATCTGCTTGGGTGGCAGTTCTGGTTTCTTTAGAGTAGTAGAATTGCTGGGTCAAATGGTATTTCTGTTTCCAACTTTTTGAGAAAGCACCATACAGACTTCCATAGTGGTTGCACCATTTTACATTCCCACCAACAGTGAAGAATGGTTCCAGTTTCTCCACAGCCTTTCCAGCATCTGTTGTTTACTGCTCAACTGAATTTTGCTGTCGTTACTGGGGTGAGATGGTATCTCATAGTTGTTTTGGAGGCTAAGATTTTAATGCTCTGTTTCACACAATTTGGGCATGTGGCCAGAAGGGACTGATTCTTGGAGAAGGACATCATACTTGGAAAGGTGGAGGGACAGTGCAGGAAAAGAGGCCCTGGATGAAATGGATTAATATAGTAACTGGGGCAACGAGGGCTGGTGTGTCAGAATCAGTGAAACTGGCTCAGGACAGGGCAGGGTTCAGAGCTACTGTACATAGGGTTGCAGGTGACTTGACGGCACATCACAATAATAAGAAGATAGCACAGAACTAGTGAGGGTAAGTCAAGAACATTTTAAATTGGACTTCAGGGGGAAAAAAAGAACAGCATTCAGCAAGGGGGAGTTATAGACAACAAAAGTAAATTCTACTACCAACACAACCTGACATAAAATTATTAGAGAGAGAGAAGTATAACTCTCAGGTTGGACTTCCAAAGCAGCAGTCTATATAATATGAACAGACTGCCGCAACTTTCTCCTGTGGACCAGCTAGTGAGTTTGAACCTTTTTGTTAGCAGCCAAACACTTAACCACTGTACCACTAGGGCTCCTTATATGATGTTGTTGTTGTTATGTGCCACTGTGTCACCAGAGACTCAGCAACTGTACGTACAACAGCTCAGTACCCTGCTCTACATTAAGAGCCAATTTCATTGTCTCCGACACCCTATTATGCTAGTCAGTGAGTCAACACATCTGATCCACACTCCTCCTCTCTGTGCTGTCCCTCCACCCTTCCAAGCATGATGTCCCTCTCGAAGGACTGGTCACTCCTGGAAACACACTCAAACCTTATATAATGGACAACTTTAAATGTGAAGATGACAACGCCACTGATTTAGGTAAGCAACCAAGCACATGGTTTACCCCTAGCACTTCCAACTCCCCAGACTTTGTGACCAGAAACACATTTGAAAGCCTGCCAATCAGTCTTATACCAATTACAGTGTATCAGAAAAGGAGCTTTGGAAGTGAGATATAATTATCTGATAGATTCTGGTGACCCAAGGGTTTCTGTTTCCTATTTTTTAGTTGTTGTTATTGTTAGGTGCCATCAAGTGGAGTACAACTCACAGTGACTATGAACAAAAAATCTGAACCCTGTTCTATCCTGTGCCATAATCACATTTCCTGACACACAAGAGCCCACTGCAGCAGCAGTCACCGTGTCAATTCACCTGGTTGAGAGTCTCCTCTCCTTCACCGAATCTCCATGCTTCCCAACATCATGTCCCTCTTCAATGAACAGCCCCTCCTAGCAACACGCCAAAGCAGGTGAGGCAAAGCCTCATCATTTTTGCATCCAAAGAGCAATCCAATGAGCAGTCTGAATACACAATAATACATCATAATTATTACAAATACAATGATTTCTAGAGGTGATTCAAGATTTTGTCTCATATTTAAGTGCTCGAGCATAGAATAAAGCTGCTGAATCAGCAGGAATTCTGTTTCCCAGAACTACACAAAAAATTAAATGGGAAAACCTATACAAAAACACTAAGAGATTAAAAGCACTAAAATAAATAGTGCTTACTTAATTACCATTCTTAACACCCTTTATAGGGGTGCATTAGTATGACAATTCTGGCAGAACCTAAAAGCAGCCAGCTTCCAGTGATTTATGACTACATCTTACATGTATGCAGAGTCAGCTTAAAACAACCTCACAAGCTTTTTCATGGCTTAGGAAACAGAGAGGCCTAATACTCTATTCAAAGGTATATTTTAGTAAGCAAGTGCTCAGCATACAGAAACAATGCATTTCAGTTTTTCTGTTCTCAGACTATTGTGTATGAGTTATGAACTCAACTATCAAAGGTGGGGTATAAGGAGATGGTTAGCCTCTCTCACCCTCCTTATCTACCTTCTCCCCTTGGACAAAACCCTCAACATAAAAAAACACCGAGAAAGACAGACAAAAAGGCCTATCCTTGTAACACTCATGACTCAGACATTTAATTGAAAACCAAAGGCAGGCAAATTTCAACAGGAAATCCTTAAAGATTTATTCTGATTTACCAGGCCAGGTTCTGTGTCAAGAAGATAAAGCTAGAAGAATTTTCCCTCTCTACTGTACTTGAATATATGGACCGCTTGGTTAATTTTTATTCTGTTTTTCTCTCAAGTTATTTATAGATAGTAAAATGGCTCAAATAATTGACTTTCTCAAAATTTACTATACTTAGATAATGATATCATTGCTAAACTTAAAATACACTAACATTATGATATCACTATTAAAGCATGCTTATACATCTAATTTAATATTTTGGAGTCTGTTCAAATGATTCATTAAAATGAGTATCAAATGAACAAAACAAAGAGGAGGCAGCTGTTCCGTTTGTATATGTGATTTGTAGCATGCAGGATATTTATAGCTAAATAGAGCAAAATAAGGTATTTTAAAAAGAACCACTCTCAACTCATTGTATTTTAAAGAGTCATCTAATATGGAAGTATTAAAAGAATTACATTTATACAAAAGGGGCACTTTTCTGTGCTTTGAGGCTTAACTTCTGCTCTACTGTTTTCCACTCTAATGTAGTGATTCCACAAATTTCAGTCCCTCAGACAGCTCTGTAAATTCAAAACACACTTAAAGTTCTCTTTATTCCGTCTGCCACAGAGCCCATCTTTTAACTTTTTTTGGCCCTGTTTCCCTTCTCTCGCTCCATTTTCTCTTATTCCCTTCCATTTCCTAATCTCTACTGCCATACATATATTTTTTTTTCCATTGCCAAGGCTGATAATACTTACAATATGTTCATTTTGCAGTTCTTATTTCTGCAATGTTACTACTCTACAGGATGATTCTAAGACCTTAAAAATCAATAACCAGCATTTATAACATCAAGGGCATAGATATGAGATATGCTGTCCCTATAAACCCTAATTATACAAGGTTGGGGCCGTATTTCCTTCTCTGTTTTCCAGTGCCAAGCGTTACTCCTCTCATCTTCAATTCCCTCCTGCCACCTCCAAAACCCTTCCCCTCCAACAGGAATGGGTGCTGGCAAACCTGTGTATGGCTTTTATAAAGTTACTTCATGCATGCCCTTGGACAGAGGGGTGCTCACCAGTGTACCATTATTTCCTCTTGGTTTATTCCCTCATTTTCTTACCCTCTAGAGCATTTATAAAAAGTACCTGCTTTCAAGAGGCAGTACAGATAGGCGATTTACAGAAGTATTTTCGAATTAGTACCTATTTGCAAAAAGCACAATTTTTAAAACTAGCATTTATTATGCTATCTTCTTAGTATAAAGAAAACAACATTTTCAAATCTCTCTCAAACATTTTTGGGTCAAAGGTTGCAGCTAAAAAGGCGTTAAATGGTATCTCTTATAAATAATACTATCATTCATCATTTAAGATGCAAAAATAAGAACCATGAAAACATGTAGTTCATGTTTAATTTCCCTTTTATATACTCAATTTTCTATTTGTTAAATGTGATTCATTCAAATTTTTAAATAGAGATAATTCAAAATTCTTTTTAGTACAAAGACATCTAAAATGAGTACATGCATTTCCGGAGAATGCCAACTGCATGTGATTATTCCTTCATATACTCACTCAAAAATATTTCTTGAGCCTAGAAACTCACCTACCTTAAGGAATTTATAGGGGGATAGAAATAATTTTTTGGAAAGGATTCCAAAAAGCAAGTGTGACAATCAATTTTATGTTCTGTATTTGTTTTTTTGTTTTTTTAGTTCTGTATTTGTGATGAAAGAAAAGTCAACTTGATCTGAAAGCTTTACCCTTCCCTAAAAAAAAAATTCAAAGGCTAAGTGAGATTTAACAATCTCACAAAAAGTAAGTACACACTACGCCACCACTCTTCTTAGCATAGCCTATCATGCAATGACAATTAGTAAGCTCTTAGATCAGATCCTGGGAATTGTGTGCTTGAAAGCTCTGTAATCACGTCCTCTCAAAGGTCTCCATCAGTTAATAACATGAGGTCATCAGTGTACAACTTCACAGTGTAATCTCAGTACAAACCATTACTTCAGTCCCTTGACATTGTCAAATACCCACCCTGGAACACTCATCAACCCCATCCAAAATCCATAAACACAGTAAAGTGTTTATTAAAGGAGTGAAGATGGAGAAAAAGAATTAACCGCATAAAAAACAAAAACCAACAAACAAAAAAAAACCCCACACGCCAAACCACCACACCCTGAATGTAGTGTAATTCATTTTCTAATATTTTCCTGCCTTTTGATATTTTCTGTATTTTATAAATAATAATTGTTCTTCCTTTTAAAAGAGCAAGTAGGTCAAGTACACAAGATTTAAAGATAAAGGAAATTAGAAAATCAATGAATCTCTGATGATGATGACAATGATAACAGCTGAGGAAAGTGAGTAAAAGGAACAGAACTGATTGGCCTAAGAAAAAAAGACATGATATGATGGTTTTTATAAATATATGCATATTTTTAAAGTATTTAACAGGTGTTCAGAGAGAATACATCCATGATTTATGCTCTGTAAACATTACTTGACTTAATAACAAAAAAAAATTTTACTTCTGCAATGGTAAATTACAAGGGAGGCAAAGCCACCTTGTAACATCTCTGTGACCCTCTTTTCTCTCTCATCTCCTTTTTTAATACTCGTCATAATCACATCACATTTTGTTTGTTTTTTGTAAAAAAGTGTCACATCTGAGAAATAAAACCTTGACTGCCCTTTATTTATGAGAGTTTTAGTGCCACAGTTCATAGCAAGTTGCTAGGCAAAACCAAGTGCTGGGTGTCTCGCATGGTTCAAACCCACCACTTACATTGCAAATGGTAAAGACAGGATTCAAACTAGGGCCGTTTGATGCCAGAATGAATCCATGCTCTTAACCACATAACATTACACTATTTGTTGAAAGCAAGGGATAAAAATCTTTCTCTGTCAAGGATCAAATAGTCATCATTTTAGTTCATGTAGTTACACCATCTTGATGTCATCCATCTCTATGTGATAGTGAGTGTACACACTTAAACAATGCTTTAAGTATTTCAGATAAAAATCAAGCCCACAGATTCTTGTCTGCAGATCTCTGGTACATGATTTTCGTATTTCACATGCAACAGTCTGCAACTTTTTGTTTAGACATATTGAAAAGCAGAAACCAGTAATTCCGGGTAGGCAATCCACAGTCTATAAACATCCAAGAGCCATCAATTCACAATTACTGAATTAATAAGGGAAAATTCAAAGAAATGCTGATGAACCATGTACAGACACAAATCAGGTGCAAATCTCTCATTTAAGTGAATAAAGTCCCAAAACTTAAACACTATTTATTACTTACTATACAAGTAGAAAACTCTGTATCTTCCCTTATTGGTTGAACAACTGTTACAATCTGCTCACTGATGTAAAATAATAGCATTTGTACCTTAAAGAAAGGGCTTCTTCAAAATGCCATATAACATTAACTCATTCTCATTACTGCATTATCAAAATAGTGAAGATTTTAAATGTCAGAAATGGAAGAAGAATAGCTAATTCTTCACTAGCTCACCTAGAAGAACCTGGTAATCAAAAAGATATGAGCTTCTTCAACCTGTATTATTTTTGGAAATGGTCTTTCGGGTATGTTGTTGTTGTTATGTGCTGTCAAGTCACCTGCAACTCAACTCATAGCGACTCTATATACAACACTCCTAAACCCAGCTCTGTCCTGTGCCAATCTTATTGTCTCTGACACATCTACCCCCATTACCCTAGTCACTAAATCCAGCCATCTCACCGAGGATCTTCCTCTCCTGTGCTGTCCTCTCCACACTCTCAAGCATGACATCCCTCTCCAAGGACTGGTCACTCCTGAAAACATGCCCAAAGTGTGTGAGACAGAGTTTCAAAATCCTTGCCTCCAAAGGCAGTATGGTTTCACCCTCTCCAGGACAGACCTGTTAATTTTTCTTGTCAGTTCATGGTATGTTCGATACATGAATTCTTTGCTAGTGTTCTTATCTTTATTATATATTTAAAAAAGATGAAAAGTAACATTTTTGGGTCACTGAATGAGTATGAACATTACAGAAGTTCATTTCTGGAAATGTCACAAGTGTAGTGTATGCACAAGTACACTATGCTGGAACTTTTAAACATCATTTGATACACACACTACTGATTTAGCTGTGTTATTTGTGAGAAATTCAGTAGTATTGTTAGTTAACTTTTATAATTTGGAGGCTAAAAAAAAATTGAGGAATGGACTCACTTTTACTTTCTTCCCTATCAAGTCCAGACCATCTGTTTAAAATGACTTAAGTTATTTTCAGCAATCATGCAATGGGTTACTTATAAAAACAAAACCAGATGCCATCGCCTAGAGATTGCCCCATTATCAAATATGCAGTTTACTTCCAATCAAAGTGTCCATGAACATTACTTGCCAAGCCTAAACTTGCAGGAGATTGTTTTTTTAACACCATGCAGCAGCAACTCTGGACATCACCATTAATTCCTTCGAATTATTTTGAGCAGTTAAAAACATACAAGAATGAAGTATCTTGGCAAGGTAATTTTCATAGCTATTTAGAAATATTTGGTATAATAAATACTAGGTAGATCATTTACTCACAACTTCTCTGTCCTTACAAATTTATACATTTTTTTTTTCTGCTGAGAAACACTGACTATTGTATAGTTAATTTTTGCATGAAGTATTTTCTCCTGAACACAGGAACTAATGTACTTCAACTTTCTTCTTCCTTTGGCAGCAGCAGTAAATCATAAACAATCTCAGTGAATAAGTAATTTCTTTCTTTACTAGTACGAAGTATCATCTTACAGAGAAAAAGGAAGATGAATGTTTTCCCAGGGCAGCCTCTCTCCTCTGCTTTTCTTTCCAGTGCTTTGAAATCATGACCCTGATCCCACAAAAAGCTTTACACTCCCGTGCACTTTGTTCTGTCCAGGTCAGATAAGGGGTTGAGTTTAATTTACAGAGCAGGACTTTCTTTTAAGAGGCTGACTGAGAAGAACACAGCTGAACAGCATTCAGTCCGTCCTATTTCCAACTCTGCAAATGGTTAAGCCCTATACTACTAATCAAAAGGCTGATAGTTTGAACTCATCTAGAGCTGCTATGGAAGTCAGGCCTAACAATGTGCTACTGAAAGGCTACAAGCTTGAAAACACTATGATACAGTTTATCTCTGTACATGTTGGGTTGCCAGGCATTTGAACTGACGGCAGCCAGTAACAATTTCTTTTACGTCTAGAAATATTGAGGCCAGAAGCTATGTGATATAATTTTTTTTGTTTCCTTACATTGAATTTATTTACTTTTATGTTATTTTGTTATTATTTCACTTTTACAGTTTGCCACATACCAGCTCTCTCTTGCACACCATCCTGCCGCCTCAAGACCTGAAACCGGGACAGAGGGGCACAGGGCTGTGAGCATGTCTCTCCGAAAGGGCCAGAGGAAGTGAGGATAGACAGCACTGCCCCTCACTGCCCAAGAGCACAAAGCAGATAAAGAGCCCACATCCCAGCCCTATGATGCCTCTAAAGCCACAGCAGCAGCAAGCAGTTTGTTTGTTACTGGCTCACATCTGTTGTACCCAGAAAGAAATTTATTAGGGAAGTAAGCTGGAAAGTGAGGGAGACAAAGATTATCATCCAATGCAAATCCAAGTTTTATCCTAGCCAGTCCCAAGGCACAAATTCTCAGTCTAGGCTCTAGTTTCAGTACTGCAATACATATTTAAGAAGCCTCTAGTTTCTTCAGTCATCCAGGAAGGTTTGTCTAAGAGCAGTTATAAGTCATTTTTCTCCTTTAAGTACCCAGCAAGAACAGCAAAACTTTTAACTGTGGCCAGCACAAACGCAAGAAGCCTCAGGTCATTCCTTACCACAGTTTCTCCACAGCAATGTCACAGTCCTCCACCACCATCAACAACGTCTTGTCACCAAAGTCTTGCTCTCACCAGGGTATTGCTCCAGACTTCCTCAAGTCTTGCCCTGCTCAAGTCTTGCTTGCTCAGTGTGAGAAGCACTCTCTTATCCTTGTCCCACAGCTGTTGATGTTTTGCAAGATTACGTGTCTGCAGTAAAGGCAGCTGGAGACCAGAGGGGGCTTAACACAATGGCTAAAAAAGGCCAAATTTTTAGGCTAACACCGCAGGTAACCAATATCTTGCTATGGTGTGATACTTACATTACAACCAATGAGTCAATATTGACCGTGGAGTCATAATCTACTCATAGCTGACCCTCCAGCAGGTTTTCAGAATATAAACTACACAGAGGGAGATTGCCCATCTGTCTCCTGTGATGTGGCTGGTAGATATGAATCACCACAGAGGTGCCACCACTGGATCTGCAATTCCTTCCCCGCAGACCACCAGAGTTTTGTAAAGTTTATTAACTAAAGTCCACAGCTCACATTAGAGTTCACTCTTTGTTTTGCATAAACCTATGTTTTTCATAAATATACAATGTAATGTGTCTACCATCAACAGATCATATACTTTGAAATCTTATGTCATATGTGTACCATCACAGGATTGTATGCCTTTTTTTGAATGTCATATAGTTGGAATCATACAGTATAAGCAGCTTTTTCAGGCTGGCTTTTTTTTTTTAAATCATTTTACAGATGTACTATATCTATTCACCTTTTGAAAGACATCTTGACTACTTCCATATCTTGGCAGTTATGAAGAAAGCTGCTCTAAATATTTGTATGCAGATTTTTGTGTAGACCTAAGTTTTCCATTCATTTGGTAAATACACAGGAACACAATTACTAGATTGAATGGCAAGATTAGTTTTAGTTTAGTAAGAAACAGACTGTATTCTAAAGTGGCTGTCTTCTTTTGTATTCCCACCAGCAAAGAATGAGAATCCTTGTTGCTTCACACTTCTGCTAACATTTAATGGTGTTGGTGATTTGAATTCTGGGAGGTGTACATAATGCTGTTAATTCACTGTTGTTGCACTCTGCTATTCTCTAGTGACATTTTTTTTATGTTATTTGGCAACTGCTGTTGTTGCTGTGTATCATCAGGTTGAAACCAAACCACTGCTGACCCTCCAGAGGGTTTTCAGAGGCAGTAATTGCATGGGAGGAGACTGGCCATCCTTCTCTGTGGAATGGCTAGTAGATTCGAACCATGTGCCTTTGGAATTGCAGCACAGATTCTTACCTCTAGGCCACATGGTTTGTTCACAAACATTTTTCACCTACTATTCACTAAAGATCTAAATTAACATAAAACTCACTGAATTTGAAGGAATCAGATAGCAGGCTAATAACAACAAAATGCCCCACCCCCCACCCCTGAACTTTCTAAAGGAAAATTTTACTTCATTCCTAAAATCCCACTAGCACATGCAAGGCCTACATCTGTGCCTCAATTCGCCACAGTTAAGAGTTAAGGTGATTCATTCAAATGAACTCACTTTGGCTGTGTTTAGTATTCTATTTATTATAAAAGAGCCCATGATACACTGTTACCCAATAATGGGGATTTCCTTTTAGTAATAGGAGGCCATAAGCCTTCACTCTTCACAAATTTGATAAAAAGCCAAAACACCCCAAACCACATCAGAAGAGCTGTCAAAAAGGTATTTATTAAAAGAGGCTGGTGGGGATGAAGGTGGAAAGAAAAGAGAAATTCTTTCACATTCACAATTCACCTCTTTAAAAAACCATTTTTCTTAACAACCCATTTAATATTCAAGAAGGGTCTTGTAATTTGGCACCAGGATTCATGTATTTATTCATTCAGTATATATGTACTGAATATTTACTGTTTGTTAAGTATAACTATAATTACTGTTTGTTAAGCCCTGGTATAGATCAGTAGGTACAATTAAAACAGTAAGAATTGAGAGGAGGTAAACTAGTGTAAATTATAACTTTATGCTAAACTAAGCTTGAGTAAAAATTTCAGACTAAATGATTTTCTTTTTAATAACTGCAAAGAACATAGATCTCAAGAAAATAAGATTCCTCCTCCTCTTTCTTTTCAAGGACTAAGGATGATAGAGAAAAAATTCATTCCTTTGAACTGTGGTGTTGGAGAAGAGTACTGAACATCCTATGGACGGCCAAGAGAACGAACAGATATGTCTTGGAGAAGGTGCAGCCAGAGTGCTCTTTGGAGGTAAGAATGATGAGGCTTCATCTCACATACTTTGGACAGGTTGCTAGGAGGGACTATTCAATGGAGAGGCACATAATGCTGGGAAGGGTGGAGGGCCGGCAAAGGAGAGGAAGACCCTCAACCAGGTGAGCTGACATTGTGACTACTGCAATCAATGGGCTTTTGTGTGTCAGCAAGTGTGAGGATGGCTCAGGATAGAACAGAGTTCAGATATTTTATTCACAGGGTTGCTATGAGTCATATTTGATGACACCTAACAACAACAACAACAACAACAACAGCAACAACTTTCTTTTCATATCTATCAAATCTCCCTTGTAAGAAAGAACTATAAGTACTGTTTGTATTTCTGTTTCAAGCATCAACTACTGAAGTCCATCAACTGATGAAGTTCATCAACTGATGAAGCCCTGGGATCTATTTTTCTATCAACCTTTTCACAAGGTCTGAGTATACAATGAACATTTATTCCAGCACTATCAGCTCTTCCCTAGGTTTTAATTAATAGAAGATGAATGAACCACATGCACTGCATATGTAAGCATCTCATTATTTACACTGATTTCCTAATTCAGCATTTGGTTAGCAAGACAGAAGCAGAAAAAAAACCCCAAACAGTTGGCACTTCACAAGATAAATCATTGCTAAAAAAAATTTAAAAAGCTCCTTTACATTTGCTCATTTGATAACTGTGAATGGAAAGAGGAAGTTGTGCAAATACTACTTTCACTGACTGTGGTCAAATTGGTTCCAGCTTAAGGCTGACTCTCCAGCGGGTTTCCAAGGCTGTAAATTGCACAGGAGGACTCACTGCCCATCTCTCTCCTGAGGAGTGGGCTGTTGGATTCAGACTGTCAGAGAGGCTCAGCGTTCTCTCTAACAGCACACCTCTCTAACAGAGCCCCTGGAAAGTATCACTACACTCTCTTAATACAATGTAAGATATTTTAGGTGGCCTTCTCTGCCTAGGACTCTGACAGCTTCTAGCAGAAAATGGTCCAATTCTGCTCTGCGGAGCGGACTATCTGGTTTTACTAAAAGCAGCTCATCTCCTGCAGTCACAGGGAGTTCTGCCCACATGCTCTTCCTTATGCCACATGAAACTTTTAATTTCTGGCTTAGCCCTGGCTTTTCAAGAAACTGTTTACAGTTTGTGAATATGCATAAATTCACATTTCCCCCCTACTAAAAACTAGGTACCAGAAGAATATTTATACTTGTGTTTTATTGACTATGCAAAGGTATTTAACTATGTGTGGATCAAAACAAACTATAGCTAAGACTGGAATCTCAGAGCACTTAGGTATACTCACACAAAATGTGTAGCTAGACTGAGAAGCTGCTGTCCAAATGCAGTAAGGGAACACTTTGTTGTTGTTGTTGTTGTTGTTATGTGCCGTCGAGTCACTTGCGACTCACTGTGACCCCATGATTTAAAATAGGGAGGAGTGTGTGTAAGGGATGTATCTGCACAATCTGTGTGCTGAGCAATTAATTTGTGAAGCTAGACTCTGAAGAGGAATTTGGCACCAAGGTTAGAGGAAGACTCCCCAACAACCTACACTATGCAGATGACACAACCTTGCTTGTTGAAAGAGGATTCGATGCACTTGCTGCAGAAGAGCAAGGACTACAGTCACTGTGTCAATCCACGTGGCTGATGGTCTTTCTCTATTTCACCATCTCTCCACCTTTCCAAGAAATAATCTGTCCTAGAAATATGCCCACCCAAAGTGTGTGAGATGAGCTACATCATCTTTGCTCCCAAGAAGGACTCTGGCTGCACCTTCTCCAAGACCAATCTGTTTGTTCTTTTGGCAGTTAGAGACCTACTAAAGTTTTTAAAGGGGACTAACATTAAGTGTCACACTTTGAGAAAGTTACATGAAAAAGTATGAAGGGAGCTGCGTCTCAAAGCAGAGACTAGTAAGAAGGCAACAGGCAGTGAGAATGTAATTTACAATAGAAGTAATGGGAATGAAGCAAGACTCAGTGTGAGGCAAAACAACATGCGCCAGGAAGAAATGAAAGAATTATCTGAGTTTGGAGTCTGCAAGGCTGGAAAGACAACTGTGCCATTAAAAGAACTGGGGGACACAGAAGAGGGAACAGAAAGATCATAAATTCTCATTTAACCTACTGAGTTCCAAGTGATAGCAGACCACAGAAGAGGATATGGAAGAAATGATCTGGTCAAATTGTGTAACTCAAGGCTTATTTAACTTATGCTTCATAATGGTTTCAACTACCAAGTATGAATAAAATAGTGTCCTTAGGTGACTCTCTAAACAATACTTTCCCTAAACCAAGCTGTAATAAATAAGCATTTGAACAAGTTCAAATCAGTCCAGTCAATGATATTACCGGGAAATAGAAACAGTGCAGAATACACTCCAAAACGTGAGTATACTGGAATGGGGAAAATGGCAAGTGGAAACCCTGGAATGAAGTCTGGGAAGAGGCACAGGGAGGCCTGTCAGGAGTCTGATGGTAGAATCTGAAATACTGCCAGGACTATGGAGGGTAAAACATTCAAAGCAGCATGACTGACTGCTATCTTTAAGCAGGGTACCCCTATTTCCAACGCTGTCAGTGAAGAAGATTCAGTTGCTATGCAACAGACACAAAGATTTGTTTTCTAAGAAGATCTAAACTTAGTGCATGGCGTTCTTAGTAGGTGGAGTGATTTGTCTGGTTAACTCCAGTAATGAATGAGACTCTGGCATGCTAGCTAGTTATGTGGTCAGTGTAACCCCAATGTTTTAGAGGGGACAAGTGGCGTTCAGGCACCCGAGACTGAGCAGTAACAGGTTTGTGGAGCCCTTAAAGATATACAGGACTGCACGTGCACTACACTGACTGGCTCAGCGTGGCCTACTGGCAGAAAAAGGCGAAAATGACTATACAACTCTAGATCATCCCCTTGGACCAAAATGAGATTGATGGTGAGCCACCTTTACCTACGAAAATGATAAAAAACACGAGAGAGACAAAGAGAGAGGCAGGGAGAGAGGGAGGGAGAGAGAGAGCATGTGTGTGTATGTGTGTGTGCTAGTTCTGCATCACCAATGTGTCATTCTAAAAGCAAGAAACAGGGGGAAGCACCAAAGGACCATTTAATGTATCTAAGCCACTAGACTTTGGGACATCCTTTTATTAAGCTTTGCATTTTCAAGTCTATTTCAGTATATGAAGTTGTATTCAGAAGGGAGAATTTTAAAAAATTAAGAAAAAAAGGAAGGGAGAATTATTTGGTTCTAAGGCTACAGACAACGCAGAAGTCTAATGACTTACCACAAATTCACACTGGGATCAGATGGTCTAGTATAAAGGTAGCATTATCACTGGATCAACAACTTTCAAAATATCTCACTACAACTTCTTATATCACCAGATACTGCACTTAGAAGGCACCACACTCTTACTTATCTTCAAAGCAACTGTTGTTATAACCATTTTTACACATAATGTTTAGAGACATTAGGAAATATGTCTAAAGTCATGCTGCTTCTAAATAGCTGTGCAGATACATAAACTCTTGGACACGTGGTTCTCAAGTATATTTTCTTCTCAAAACAAGTCCTATGTCAAGGACAAGCTGCATAGGATTACTAGAGAGTCAATTTCTAGGGTGATATTTAGAGATGGCACAGTGATTCCAGGTTTCAATTTTCAAACTGAAACTGCCATTAAGATCCCCTGACTGACAGCTCCATTTGGTCTAATTAGCACTTGCCTTTAAGAGCCAAGTAAACCAACATGACACAAGGTTAAATGACTTACCCAGATTCCTTTGAAAGACTGTGAGAATGCCAGACTGTGGATTTCATGAGACAGTCACAGTGGCTGCCAACTCTGCCCCAGTCACACACACCACCTCCTTCTCTGCTGCCACTGGAGGTTAACTGCCTGGACACTTGCTATGCCAGCCTGGGGAGAGCCTTAAAAAGTGTCAATGATGCCAACAGAAGGGAAGAATCTCTTTTTTCCCCCCAGAAAAGGGTAAGCAATTTCACTGGCATTTGTTGTTGTCCCTAAACTGTCAGATGCAGCACTTGTCTCTGATGGGGACCACCAAGGGGACCGCCCAGCTGCTTTCCTGACCACCACAGTCTTTCCAGCCTCGGACAGTCCAGGAGTTCAAAGAGATGAGTGTAACTGTAACTGAATAAGCTTCACAATACAGGCAATGGCTCCCCTCATTATAGTAGGTGAACCCAAGTCTAGTTAGAAAAAAACCTTCAGCTTTACTTTATGCATAATGGAAAGAACACATTCAAGGTGAGGATGATTTTCTTTTGAATAGGATAAGTTCATTTTTTTTAACACTTCACTACCTTACACAACGAATGACCAAATAAAAATTAATTATTATTATTGTTTTCCATTATGCTAAGGATTACACAGTTAAAGAAAATGCTTGCAATGTTACAGAAATGTAACACTGAAAATTTAAAACTTAAAAAAACTAGCTTGAATAAAGCACAAAGTTAGAAGATTTTCAGTTTGTTTTCAAAATTAACAAAGAAAGCAAGTTGAACTAAAAAAAAAAGGACTCATAACCGTGGCTCTCCCCCCAAGCAGGTTTTTCAAGGCTCTCAATTGTGCAGAAGATTAACTGTCTTTCTTCCACAGAACTACAGCTGGATTTGAATCTGCAAAGGGGTGTTGCCTTTGAGTTACCAGAATTCCCTACAGACTTAGCCCCCAAATGGATTTTTAAAATTTGACGTATCTTAAATCTTCCCATAAAAGCAACGATGGTGAAGCTTTGTCTCACATCCTTTGGTAACAGTACCTGGAGGGGCAGTCCCTGGAGAAAGACCCAGTTCTTGGGGAAGAACAAGGGGAAGACCACCAACGAGATGGATTGACGTGGAGACTGCAGCATCAGACTTAAGCACAGCATGGACTGTGAGGATGGTGAGGGATCTGGCAGGGTTGCTCCTGGTGTGCGTGACGTTGTTATGAACCAGAACCAACCCAGGGCCATCTAACAGTCTTTCCAGAGCCAATCTACCATGAATGTGAATCTCTGCAGCTATTTAAAAATCACATATTCAAAGACTATTTTAAAATGTATTAAATGACTTCATATATATTATGTTAAGGGAGCTCTGTTGGCCTAGTGGCAAGAAGCTGTGCTACAATCCCGAAGGCACATGGTTTGAGGCTACCAGCCACTTGGAGGGAGAAGAATGAGCAATCTCCTCCCATGTGATGAACTGCCTCTGAAAACCTGCCAGTGGGCCAGCTATGGGTCGTATACAACAACAAAAACAACAACATATTATGTTACAAAAATAAGTGTTTAAAAATATTTGTGGATGTTCTTTAAAAAAAAGAAATTAAAACTCTATATATTTATGCAAATACGCGCAGAAAAATAACCTGGAAGCAAACAGCTTAAAATTTAATAGCCTTTTTCTATTTTTTTTTAAAGTAAGAAGTTCCCATGGTCTAATTGTTAAGTAGTTGCCAACCTATATGCAGGCATTTCAAATCCATCAGCTGTTCCAAGAGAGAAAGATGGACAGTCTCCTTCTATGCAATTTACAATTTCTGAAAACCTAAGGGAGGGTCAGTTATGAGTCTCTTTTGACTTGACAGCAATGAGTTTTTAGTTTCCCTATCCCCACTCCATGAATGGCACAACTTACAATTTTTTATCTTCTTCTTTATAATTCTCAGTATTTTCCAAATCTACCTATTGTATCATAAAAGTATAGAAATATATTCTAAAAGGACTATACTACATAAATAATACAACACTAAAAGTAGAGTCCTTTTCTTTTCAATATGGTCTGAAGAATATTACAAGGCTATTTTGTATCCACATCAAACATAGTGACCTCGAACCTCTCATATCAAAAGGCACATCAACTCTTAAAGACTGAGTGGTGGACATTTTGGAAAGATCATATTCAGATACAGAGCCACTGGGGAGAGTATTCAGACTCATTAAAACACACAGCAATTACCCGCATTTTATCTCTACTAAACTGACATTAAAAATGGAAAGGGGAGTGTATGCAGCTCTCAAACATCTGAGACACCGTTATGGAAGCAGACGATTTCCAGGAATCCTAATACACAGTTACTGCCTTCAAATTGAAAATGCAGCTGAAAACAACAGCTAAATTGAAAAGAAATATTTGCATGTCACAGTTCGGCAGCGGTTACCACCAACTACAATCAGTTTCTATTTCATGATGAGAGTAATCAAAACCAACTTAAATCCCCAGGATGAGAACAGAAGTCAGAAAAAAATAAGAAGCTGGAGATTTCTCTTTCTACCCCTACTTACAAAGTACAAAAGAGCTTGAGGACACCTATTTATTTTCAAATACTAGCATGGCAGCTACCTGAAGCTAAGAAATCACTGCTCTTGGTTTCATACTAACGAATGGTCATATGATCTTCCAAGTGCTTCTCCCTCAGACTTTATCTTCCTTTGACAAACAGTCTCTTCTTTCATAAAGCCAACAGATAAACAAAAAGGCTGAAACTAACCAAGTGTCTTTCCATTTTAGCCTCTTACAAAGGCTAAACTCTACTTTAAAAGTATATTTCTAGAAAAGGTAAAGACTGGGAGTTTCAGGAAAATATCTGATAAAATTCCATTGCTTACTGCCAACAAGAGAAACTTAGTTTCCTAAGGCCCAACACAGAAGCACAGCAGGAGGAAGTGCATGTTCTCCAAGACAGCTTTCTCTGAGGGATATACATTTTTATCTGTTTCAATGAGCATTTTATTGAATGGGTTATTTTCAAAGAAAGCAAGAAATACAGATGGTTAAATGAAGAAAGGAAGATTTTCAAGAATGAAACAACAGTGAAAGATAGATATTAAATAAAACAATTTTAGTCTATTTAACCAGAGGGGAGAAAACATATTCATGAAATACTAAATAAGGTCCTCATTCATCAGCAGAAATATAATGAAGAAAGCAAACACACCTTTCACGCAGGCTTCCCTGTACCTCTGATTTCATCATCCTGTTCATGACCAGAGTCTAAGAGAGTAATATATGAGCACAGTAATGTTGGCCTGGCCTTCACCCAACTTAGTGACTTCAACTGCTCCTCATTAATAACAAAAGCTGAACACAGTGGACATGTGGGGAAAATGGGAGAGATTAAAAGACTCTGTCTGCCACAAGCTTCTACCAGGCACTATCTTCTATTAAAGAAATTGGCCACATATCCTAATTCAGAAACAACAGCCTCCACAACAGATATTATCAGTTCTCTTCACAAATTAATTTTCTAAAGTCTGAATCTGCATTCAACTCTAATAAATGGATCCCACTATAAAAGACTACAATAAAAGTTTGTTCGTGGGTACGTTTGTTTTATGGGTTTTTGTTTGTTTGTTTTGTTTTGTTTTTTAAGAAAAGGTACTGTTCTAAGCCCTTTACACAAAATTAACAAATTTGATCTTCAATGACATGAAGCCTAGCTCACAAATGAGGAACTAACTAAGGCACTTAAGGAGTCACTAACTTGTCCAAGATCATACAGCTAAAAAGAATTCTTGAAGCCAGGATTCTTGGCTCTGGAAGCCAAGGACTTAACCATTTTCCCAGGCTTCCTTACAGAATCCTACTAGCACTTGGGGTCAAGTCCTCACAGAGGCCCCAGGCATGGTTATGTTATGGTACTGCCTGCACCTGGAGGAAGGAGACAGGGAAATAACTTTCACTGAGTGCCTCTGGGTCATGATGTTCTCATCCGTTACAGGATATAAACATTATAAGTATTCCCACTTCAAAGATGAACATTTGAGATTCTGAGAGGCTATTTTATTCACTATTAGTAGGAGGCAGAAGTCTTAATGGTTGCTCAACCAAAAAGTTGGTAGTTCAAACTCACCCAGTTTGACATAAGATTACAGCATAGGTAACCATACAGGGAACCTCTACCCGATCACACAGGATGGGGTGACTGAGTCAGAACTGATGTGATGACAGGCAACGACAGTGAGAAGCAGTGCTGGCATTTGAACCTAACTGTGGAAATAACCCATGTTCCTGACAATACAAAAAACATCCCTCCCTCCTCAGTTACAGGCTCAGATCCAACATGGGTGATTTTTCCCCCAATAGCTAACACTAGTCAATTGTATAGCTAGTCATTTTATAAATCAGTGCTTGAGATTCTGGGAGGACCATAGGAAAGTGACGGAGACAGCTCAATAAAATTCCAACACAACCAAAAAAACCTTCCCAGCAGTTTGAAGGAACACAGGGCACCCTTAAGTATGTTCATGCTACTGCACTACTGCAGACAAATTAATTAAGAACTGTCCATCTAAAAAACTGTGTACACACATACACACACACAGACAGAAACACATGTCAGGTATATGGAACCTCAAACTCACCGTCGTGCAGCAACAGTCCTTCTCCGGGTTTCTGAGGCTCTAACAGAAGGAGACTGCCTCTCTTGCTTGGAAGGAGCCACTGGTGGATCTGAACTACCAGACGCAAGGCCTTTGGGTTAGCAGCACAACTAAGGATTATACCACCAAGGCTTCCTTATAGGTAATCTAACGTCTATGAACTAGATAAAAGTCACGATCAAAATTAATTTTGCAGTTAAAGAGTTTTATAAAGTTAAAAGGCTTTTTCCATAGAAGTCATTCTCTAATTTCTCAATCTTTGTATTTTCAAAAGCAGGTATCTTCTAGTTTAGGAAAACTTAATGTGACACTAAGAGAGCTCCGATGGTGTGGTCCTCAGTAAGCTGCACTGCTAACCTAAGGGGCACGCCTCTAGCAAGTCAAGGTTGACTCACCCAGCAGCTCTGCGGGAGGAGGACAGGCATTCTCCTCTCATGCAATTTACAGCCAAGAGGCAAGGGTGGGCCAGCAATGAGTCCATTCCGAATCAACAGTGATGAGACTGCTTTCTCTGTGTGCGTTTTAACGTAGCTTTGGGCTTAGTGTGTTTCCGAGGGAGCTGTTCTACTCTGTTACCCATGAGGTTGTTATGAGTTAGAAAGAACTTGACAGCATTTGGTTTTAATGTGATTAACAAAGTCCCTAGGTGAGTCCTATCAGTAAAAATGATTACCAAAAGATGGGCAATTACAGTATACCTAGAAAACCGGAAAATAAATAAATAGATGATAGATAGATAGATAGAGCTAGATAGATAGCCTGGGTGCCTACACCCCAGGAATCAACCAACCAACCATCAAAAATCTTATGAAGAAAAATTCTACTCAGACAACTAATGGTTGCACTAAGTTTAAAAACATTAGGGCGGTAACTGTGCCTTAAAGTTGAAGAAATGAGCTATTATACAGGTCCAAACGTGTGCATGGTCGTATGGATTACTAAACTGCCTATCATATAGGCTGAAATTTTAATTAGTTTCTAGGATGTTGTTATTGTCAGATGCCATCAAGCTGACCAGGGCACATAGCCACCCTATAAACAAAAGATCTGAACTTGCCCTATCCTGTGCCATCCTCATTATCTCGGATGTACAGTCACAATACGCACACAGTGTCAATCCATCCTGCTCAGGGTCTTCCTCTCTTCTCTTGAGATCTCTACCTTTCCCAGCATGTCATCTTCCCCTGAAGACTGACCCCTCCCAAAGTATGTGACAGGAAGTTTCAACACTTTTGCCTCTAAGGAACATCCACATTGCACTGCCTCCAAAATAGACTTGCTTGTTCTGTTGGCAATCTGAACATGTACAGTGCATATTCAGTACCCATCCAGCATCTCAATTCATAGCCACTGATTTTCCCCCCCTGACAATTTTTATTCAGTATCCTACTTTCAGAAGCATAGTGTTGTTGTTGTTATGTGCTATTGAGTCGTTTGCAACTCACAGCGACCCTATGTACAACAGCCCTAAACTCTGCTCTGTCCTGACATTCCCATCCCGATTTCCCCAGTCACTGAATCAATCCACCTCACAGAGGGCCTTCCCCTCCTGCGCTGTCCCTCCACCCTCCCAAGCATGATGTCCCTCTCCAAGAACCAGTGCCTCCTTACAACATGTCCAAAGTATGTCAGACGAAACCTCGGAATCCTTGCCTCCAAGGAGGCGCCTGGTTTAACCCTTTCCAGCACAAATCTGTTTGTTTTCCTAGCAGTCCATGGTACCCTCTACTCTTCTCCAGCACCACAGTTCAAAGGCATCAAATCTCTTTCTATCCTCCTTAGTCACTGTCCAACTCTCTGATGCATAACAAGTGATAGCAAAGACCATGGTCTGTATCAGACGCACCTTAGTCTCCAGAGAGACACCATTGCTCTTCAGTACTTTGGAAAGGTCCCTAACAGCTGACTTTCCCATGGCAATAAGTCTTTTAATTTCCTGGCTACTGGTGCCAAGAGTGTTGACTGTGGAGCCAAGCAAACTAAAGCTGTGAACAACCAAAGTTTGAATCTGGCACAAGTTAGTCTTTAAGCAGGCATCATTACTTTTTAGCACAGGGAGAGGTCCCTGATAGTACCACGTCTTTTAAATTTCTTAACTGCTGGAACCATGGATGTTAACTGTGGATTTAAGTATGATTAACTCTTTGACAACCTCAATCTCTTGTCCATCTATCATGATTTTGCCTAATGCTGAGGATTCTTGACTTCTGATGTTGAAATAAGTAAATCTTTTTAATGTAAAATAAAATTTTTATCTTATACAGGTTTACTTACAAATTTCGTATACATTGTTTTTCACACAGGATCTTTCCCATTTTCTTTACCCACCCCTCCCTTCATCCATCAAATTGTGAGACCCTAGGATCAGCCAACCTTCCCATTCCACCAATACTCACCTCTCTGATCCCACCCTCCCCCTACTTGGATCCTCATACATGTTCTACAATAATGGTCTCATATAGTCTTTGTTCTTATGGGACTGAGTTCACTCAGCATAATGCTCTCCAGTTCCTTCCAAGTTAGATAGTAATTTACAAAATAATTGCTCCTGTGTGCTGCATAGTTTTCCATCATGTGAATGTACCATAATTTCTCAATCCATTCAATTGTGGTTGGATATCTTGGTTGTTTCCATGTTCCTGTGATGGTGAGTAATGCTGCTATGAATATTGGTGTACAAGTCTCTGTGCCTCAGTTCTTATTTTCTTGGGTCATATGTCAAGCAATGGAATAGCTGGGTCATATGGAATTTCTATGTTCAGCTTTCTGAGGAAACATCAAATTGCATTCCAGATTGATTGCACCATTTTACAATCCCATCAACAATGTATAAGACTTCTTATCTTGCCACATCCTCTCCAACATTTATTACTTGCTGTCCTGTTAAACTTTGCCACTGCTACTGGAGGGTATCTCATTGTGGTTTTGATTTGCATCTTTCTTACTGCCGGTGATCTGGGACATTTCTTCATGTGTATGTTGGCCATCTGAATATCTTTCTTTGAGAAAAGGTTTTCCATGCCTTTTGTCCATTTTGTAATTGTGTTATCAGTATTTTTCTTGTGGAGGCCCTGTAGGATTCCGTAAACATTTGATATGAGATGCTTGTCTGAAATAGTATTGCCAAATGTTTTTCCCAGTCAGTAGGTTTTCTTTTCACTCACTGGAAAGTTTCTGATGTGCACAGGGATTTAATCTTTAGAAGGTCCCATTCATCAATGTTATCCTTTCCAGACTGCACATTTCTGTTTGTATTTGGCAGTCTCTTTATACTAAAGATTAGGCCATCTAAGCTTGATCCAAGTTTGTTTCTGATGAACTTTACAGTTTTAGGCTTTACTTCCAGGTCTCTGATCCATCTTGAGTTGATTTTTGTGTCTGGTGAGAGCTGTGAATCCCATTTCAGCTTTCTGCAGGTAGCAGTCCAATTTTGTTAGCACCATTTGTTGAAGAGGTGGCCATTTTCTCATGTGATAGGTTTTATCTCCTTGTTGAATATCAGTTGACCAGTTGGGTCGAATATCAGTTCAAATAGTTGGGTCTATTTCTGGGTTCTCAATTCTGTTCCACTAGGGTCATGGTAACAGTATCATGCTGTTTTGGTTACCACCTCTGTGTGAAATGAAGTAAATACTGAAGGCTATAGTCTTACGTCTTCTGTGCTTCCAGATCTCTTCACTTTCTGCAAACAATGGTGTGCCATCTTCATAATGCAGGTTGTGGATAAGTCTCTAACTTAATGCTACATTCTTTTTCATACAGTCCAGCTTTTCAAATTATTTGCTCAGCATACAGAATGAATAGGTGTAGAGAAAGGATACAACCCTGACACACACTTCTTCTGATTTTAAGCCATGCAGTGTTCCCTTGCACTGTTTCATGGTCTAGTTAGAGGTTTCTCATGAGCAAAATGATGTGCTCTGAGGTTCCCATTCTTCTCAATGTTAGTCATAACTTGTTCTGATCCACACTATGAAATGCCTTTGCGTAGCTTTCAGTCAAGATCCATCTGGCATCAGTACTGATATCCTTAGTGCCATGGCTTTTTCTGAATCCAGCTTGAATTTCAGGCAGTTTACTGCCAATGTCCTGTTCTAACCCTTTTTTGATAATGTTTAACAAGATTTTACTTGCATGCAATAGTAATGACATTGTTTGATAATTTTCATATTCTGCTGAATCACTTTTTGGAGGACTAGGAACAAATATTATTCTCTTCCAGTCAGTTGGCTAGGTAACTATCCTCCGGTTTTCTTGGCATACACTACTAAACACATCCCAGGCCACATCTGCTTGTTAAATATGCCAGTTACTATTTTGTCAATTTCTGAGGCCTTATTTTTTTCCATGCCTTTGGTGCAGCTTGAGCTTCATACCACTGATATTTTATTATAAACTACTTCCTGAAATGTATCCATATCAACCAATTCTTTTTGATACAGTGACTCTATTTTTTCCCATCTTCTTGTGATGCTTATTGCATCCTTCAAGATTTTACCCATAGAATTGTTCAATATTACACCTCGAAGCTTGAATGTTTTCAGTTCTTTCAGTTTGAGAAAGGTGAAGCGAGTTCTTCCTTTCTGATTTTCTAACTCCAGCTCTTTAGATATTTCATTATTACTGTATGTTCGTCTTACTATGCTGTCCTTTGACATCTTTGGTTTATCTCCTTTACATTCACATTTCTTCCCTTTCTTTTGACTTCCCTATGTTCTAGCACAATCTTCAGAGTCTCTTCTGACATCCACATTGTACATCAGAAATTAAGTCTTTTCTGACATTATCCTGACTAGCATTTCTAGGCCTACTGAAAATTTCTTAAAATTAAATTAGTATGGATCATAAGCTTAAATCGCCCCAATACAGGATCATGGAATTATGATTCAGAGGAACTAAGCTTCAGAGTTCAATCTCTTTATGGATAAGAAAACTGAGGTCTAAGAGTTCAATGATTTTTGTTAATTCTTAACTAGATTCAGTAGAAGCAACGGGACAATCACTCTGCACCCCAATACCCAATTCAGTGAATGCTGCACGGTCCATAGTGAGCTCCGGAAAATGAGCTAACATAATTAAGAAACCTAGTAACTTCTTATTGTTTCCAGAGTTACAACCAATTGCCTTGCTTAAATAAATGCTACTAGTTCTCCCTGTGGTGGAAGAAGGGAATTAGATGTGATGATAACAAAAATTAAGCTACCATTAAACTCTTTTCCGAACTTTATAGACTGTTAGGTAGATCCAATTGTCTTACCTGAGCAGCATCTGTGCAAACTCAGTGCCAACCTTACCCAGAGAATAAAGGAGTGTTTTAAAGACAGCCCCTAAAAATTCTGAAAACAGTGGAATGTCACTTAACCCATCTCTAATATTATTCTCTCTGACCTGAATGAAATGCACTCCCAACCTCTAAAGGTCTGTTTATTTCTTAAATTTTATGAAGAACTTTGATATAAAAATTAATAGCGTACTATCTTTTTTATTCACCTCTTTGGTGTGATTTTTATATGTATACAAGAGTTCCTAACCCCACCCATCCCAAAGAATGAAGCAAGGAAGAGAGAAAGCTTTACTGTGTGATGGCCATGAGGATATCCTTTGTTTTTCTAAAAGCGACTTTTATCAGAAAAAATTATTAGGTCCATAGCATTTTTAGTTTTATTCCCACATCATAGTCCAAGGCTAGGTCAGTCAGATAAAAAAGAATATGTTTTGAGGTGGTAGCCCGTCCCTACTGATAGGGTATATGTTTGGTCTCTAGTGGGACCCTGAACAGAAGAGGGCCTGGCATCTAAGCTAGTCAACTGCAGGGTCTCGTGGTGTGGAGCTGGTCTGAGGCCAGAAGCACAAGGTCACAGAGAGGCCAGAGCCTGGAGTGTGAGTCCTGTTGTAACCCGAGACTTGAGAAGGTGATTAAGACAAAGATAGCCAGACAAGGAAAGAGCAGAAGAGGTCTGTTGACCAAAAAACAAGAGCATAAGGAGGGATAGAGGTTAGTCTGGAAGTTTCAACTGACTGTCTTAAAAAAGCAAATGTTACAGTCTCTCAAGTGAGTCAAAATAATATGCATCCTTTCTGTGAGAGTTAAAGGGGACCTTATTAATTGCTGTTACGCATAAGATATGCTACCAATGCACACAGAAGGTAACAAAGTTTTCACACTTAAAAGAATCAGAGATTCTACTTGTATAGGTTGTACAGGTTACAAAAGACCTTCACACACATACTTTCTTGGGTTCTAAGAATGTGACCACATCTGGAAAAAACCCAAAGGCTCTAAATGTCCATTTATTTGTCTCAAATATATTCAATCCCCACACCTCTCTTTCAAGTCTCTTTAAAGTCATTTCTCTCAAAGTTTAAAGTCTCTTTAAAGCCATTTCTGGCACCTTTCAAGAGAAACACAATCTACTTCTTACTCATGTTCCTATTTTTCAATTGTATTGTGTTGAATTTCTGTTACTGAAACACGATGTAGAACTGCCCTGAACATCTTTATCTAGTGCTTCAATATCCTACACATCACAGTTCTTGTAGTTCAAAACACATTACTTACATGATGGGTTAAATATGCTTTGAAGGCTAGTCTGGAAACTTTAAAACCACAAAGGCTATTGTTTCTATGGGAAGCTCTGTTCCAAGTTCCAATCAACTGACTTAAAAGAGACCCTTTGGAACCATGCACATGTACATGGCTAAAAATAATCACTACTGCAAAATTAAAGGCATTTCTTGGATTTCACTTTTCTGTTTCATTTTATTTAAACATATAGAGACATACAGAGCCTGTTTTCATTTAGCAGTCTGTATGGTATGAAGAGCCACACACCTCACTGTAACGCAAGAGATTTCATAAAACTCCCACACATTGTGATTGTGGATTACATAAAGAAGTAGGAAAGTCCCCTTCTGCCCCCAAACAATGCCAAGACATCTGACATGCTCATGTCAGCCACAATTCTACCGTTCTGCAACTCTGAATCCACTTTTACTTTTTAAGATAAATCACTATCATACTGCAGTGATGCAAGAAGTTCAAAAAGGAATATCTTTCAAGAATAATTAAATTTAAGTCTCCCCAGGAGACTTGTTCTAAGAAGTGTTTCCTTGCCAAGAGATTTCAAATACTAAAAATAGAGTGGTGGGTTTTCAGTTATGAATTCTCAGTATATATACAGTTAAAAGTCTTCCACTAAAAATAGGGAGCTCAAGGTTAAGATTATTTTAAAAAATATTCAGTGTATAGTAAAAAAGAGAGAAATCAGAGTATGATCATGACAGCCATATCTATTTAAGAAGGCGACTAGAACATTAGGATAAATTCAGTTGGAAAGTTTTGATGTTTCTTACAAAGCACTTGATTTATTAAAAATTTATTTACTCACAACTCTTTGGGAACATTTTTTACTAAGTTCTGCTATGACTGCATCATGCTTAAACCAAACAAAAACAAGAAGAGAACATCAGACAGAATCAAATCTATTACTAGAGAGTCAACAAAAGTCCCAACAACAACAACAACAACAACAAAACCCCTCATGAGCTCAAATTCACTCTACCTCACACAGCAGTCATTATGTGGACCAGAAGCTCAATACACTGACACTTTCTTTCATGCCCTCACTCAGGACAGTCCTAGAAGAATCTTTATAAGACACACAACAAATGATAAGAGATCAAAACAAGCAGCTTACATGCCTGAGAAACTCTGAATTGCATAATATCAAACTCTGAGACAAGAAAGCGTCTCAGTCTGCTGATCCTCTATAATTTTTGATGAAGTACAACATAAACCTGTTTGTAATCAAAAAGTACAAAGTGGGAGAAAGAAATTCTGTTAGTTATTAAGATATGTCTTAAAATAACCACAGGGAACTAATACTTAATTTGGTATTCTTGCCTTGATATGAGAATTCTTAGTAAGATACAAAATGCCCATGTAAAATAAAATTTAGCCTACAGTAGAACTGTCTCATCAGGTAGGCCATTAATTATCACCATTATCTAAATATAAAAAGCATGATTTCTTTTAAAAAAGGCAAATTATTGTTACTTTAAATATACATCTTTATCTCTTTTTTAGATACCTGCTCTCAAAATAGCCTAATGGGAAGCCTACACAGCTTCCATAAGGCTGTGCCAAGAATCCAATAATTTTCAAAGGAGTATTCTATTCAATATGAAAAATGTTCAATATACATCCCAGGTTTTTTTTTCAGTGGGACAGGAGTTACCTGTGATAAAACCTGTATCCCTTTGTTTATTTCCACAAGTTTATATTCTTTTATCTTGAGCTGACTGAAAATTTATACAGTAACATGGCCTAAAAAAAAGGCTGTTTTTTTTAAAAAAAATAAGCATACAATTCCAATATAGTATTACTTCATGTATTTGTGACTTTTCTTAGTTACTAATTTCCCTGGATCACATTTCTTTTGGAATAAAGTATGTTGGAACCAAAGTGGGACTCATGATTCCTTCCTAATTTCCAGTATTTAAGTACTTCCTCTGATCTACACTTAGACAAGAGTTCTTGTAGAAGAGTGATTCTCAATTTGTTGATTCTTCTTCTCTTGTGCTAACCCTCTTCCTTTCCAAGAGTGATGTCCTTCTCTAAGAACTGGCTCCTTCTGATAACATGCCCCAAAGTATGTGGTATGTTGGCTGCCAAGAGAACAAACAGGTCTGTCCTAGAAAAAGTGAAACCAAGATGCTCCTTGGAGGCAAGGGTGAAGAAACTCTGACTTGGTCTCCCATTTAGGGAACATGAAAGCTGCTAATCATCCTACAATGAACAGGGCAGCCCCCGCCCATTCCCATGAAGGAGGCCAAACTGCCCACAGTGGAAAGCTCTGCTTTAAAAGAAAAAATACTGGAAAATGAAATGACTTATCAATCGAGGACATTTATTACCCTTCACCTATTCCTAGCACAGCCAGTTCAAGGGCTCAACTCTTTAAGGGACACAGTCTTTACGCTTCTTCATACGTCTCATTCTTTTCTCTAGTTCACTCTCTCAGTTATAATAATAAAGTGACAGGAGCTGAAAGGCAGGATTGGCTGTTATGGTCCCCACCTTTTAACTGATACCATCTAGCAAGGGAGACAGAATGCTAAGTGTGTAACATGGTTTAAAAAGCATACAAAGCTAAAATCCAGTTGATGTCAATTGACATCTGACTTACCAGAAGGTCTGTCAGGTGCTGTAGAGTCAACTCCGACTTACAGTGATCCTAAACCCTGTCCTATCCTGTGCCATCCTCATCATCTCTGACTTACTTCAAGCCCCTTGCAGCCATCACTGTGTCAATCCATTTGGTTAAGGGTTTTAAGGGTTTTCCTCTTTTTGCTGACCATCTTTCCAAACATGATGTTCCTCTCCAAGGAACAGTCTCTCTTAACAACAACATGCCCAGAGTATGTAAGAGGAAGCTTTACCACCTTTGCCTTCAAAGAGCATTCTGGCTGCACCTTCTTCTTCAAGACATATCTGTATGGTCTTTTGGAAGTCCATGGGATTATTTAGCACTCCAATACCACAACTCAAAGGCATCAATTCTTCTTCTATCATTCTTATTCACCATCTAGCTGTCAGATGCATAGCAAGTGACTGAAAGACCACAACCTAAATCAGGAACACCCTAGTACTCAAAATAACATTGTTGCTCCTCAGTAATTTGGAGAGATGCCTAACTGCAGACTTTCCCAGTACAATGTGTCTTGTGATCTCTGACTGCTGGTACCAAGGGTGTTTAGTGTAGATCTAAGAAAGCTGAAATCATTGACAATTTCAATCTTTTCTCTATCTATTATGATGTTACTTACCAGGCCCATGGTGAGGATTTTTGTCTTGGTGATGTTGAGATTCATAGTGAAGCCTATAGTCCTTGATCTTCTGCAGCAAATGTTTCATATTCTCCTCACCTTCAGCAAACAACACTATGCTATCTGCACAATGCCGATTGCTCATGAGTCTTCTTCCTATCCTGATGCCTATCTCTTCATAAAGCCCAGCTTCTAGAGTCATTTGTTCAGCACACAGATTGAATACATATGGAGAAAGGATATAATCTGTACGCACACTCTTCATAATTTTAAACTATGCATTTTTTCTAATTTTAAACTGACAACAGCTTTATGGTGTACATATGGGTTTCATATAAGCATAATTAAATGTTCTAGGACTCCCATTCTTCTCAATGTTAGCCATAATTTGTTATGACCCATACAGTAGACTGGTGACCCCTATTAGAATAGAACTCTGAAAATCGCCAAGATTTTCAATGGTTAATTTAAAAAACAACAACAACAACAACAACAAAAAAACCAACAAAACTACGAGGTGGATTGATTCAGTGACTGGGGTAATTGGGATCGGTCTGTTGGAGGCAGTGTGATTGGCACAGGACAGAGCAGAGTTTAGGGCTATTGTACATAGGGTCGCTATGAGTCACAAGCAACTCGATGGCATATAACAACAACAACAACAACACCTTTATTCTGAGGCATTTCTGGGTGGCCTTAAGCCTCCAACCTTTTGGTTAGCAGAACACACTAACCACTTCTCCTTAAAAGATCCATTAGTTATTAATGTCATATTAAGGAGTCACTAGTAGTTAATTTGTAAATAGGTCAATTTAGCTAGGACAGTTAAAAAATGTTTTCCACCTACCAAAACAAGGAAAGTTGTTCTTAAACTATTAATGTATGCAAACATACATACATACACATTATTTCTTTCCTAAAACCAAGCCAAACACACTGCTATCAGCCATTTTTTTATTTGAGTCCCTAAAAGATAGAGAAAAACTGTTCCAAAAGATTAATGACGTTGTGAATCTTTAAGGAAACTAGCCAGATCTTTCTCCCATAGAGTGGTGGGTGGGTTAAAACTTACTAGCTTTACACTAGTAGCCTAATACTTAAATCGTCCAGCCACCAGAGCATGTGTATCATTCTATAAGGCTGTTGTTGTTATGTGCTGTCGAGTTGCCTGCGACTCATAGTAAACCTATGTACAGCAGCCCTAAACCCTGACCTATCCAGTACTAATCTCACTGTCTCTGACATCTGTCATCCCCATTACCCCAGTCACTGAATCAATCTACCTCATAAGAGGGTCTTCCTCTCCTGCGCTGTCCCACCACCCTCCCAAGCATGACGTCCCTCTCCAAGGACTGCAACATGTCCAAAGTGTATCAGATGCAGCTTCAGAATCCTTGCCTCTAAGGAGCATCCTGGCTTAATTATCTCCAGGTCAAACCTGTTGGTTTTCTTAGCAGTCCATGGTATAATTCAATACGCTTCTCCGACACCACAACTCAAAGGCATCAATTCTCCTTCTATCTTTTCTAGTCATTGTCCAGCTCTCTGATACATAGCAAGTGACTGCAAAGACCATGGCCTGTATCAGGCACACTTTAGTCTCCAGACTGACATCATTGCTCTTCAGCACTTTAGAGAGGTCTCTAACTGCAGACTTTCCCATTGCAATAAAGCTTTAATTTTCTGGCTGCTGGTGCCAAGAATGTTGACTGTGGAGCCAAGCAAACCAAAACTGTGAACAATCTCAGTCTCTTCACCATCCATTATGATGCTGCCAGTCATCCCAGTGGTGATAATCTTTGTTTTCTTGATATTAAGCCTCAACCCATACTGAAGACTGCAATCCTTGACCTTCTGCAGCAAGCACTTCAGGTCCTCCTCAGTTTCAGCAAGCAGGGTTGTGTCATCTGCATAATGCAGATTGTTGATGAATCTTCCTCTAATCCTGATGTCACATTTCTCTTCATAGAGCCCAGGCTCCTGGATAACCTGTTCTGCATATAGACTGAAAAGGTATGGAGATAGGATACATCCCTGGTGTACACCCTTCCCAATTTTGAACCATGCAGTGTTTCTGTGCTCTGTTCTGATAAGTGCCTCCTGGCATAGATTTCACATTAGTACAATCAAGTGTTCTTTGAGGTATGTAGTCAAATTTTTCTCCAAGATGATGAATCATATTCCAATGAGTGCTGGCCCCACAAGTAATTCTGGATTCTTTTCTTGCAGGGAAAAATGAGTAATGAAGGCCCAGATGTCAGAGCAATGGCTTCAATGGGAACCACTTGCTTTCTAAGATATCCTGGGCCATAAACCACAGGAACCATGTAATTCTTCTTCAAAACTAGACCATTTTTGAGAGTGAGTTACACTGGGATAAAGAGTGTAAATCAAGACATGCATCGACAAAAGCCTGTTTTGGTAGCACTTCTAAAGAGAGCACAGAAGAGAGAGAGGTCACTGTGATCTCTGTCACAGCCACAGACGCAGCAATGAAATAGGAATGCTACTTTTTTAGTCAATGAAAACTCAATTATACAGATTACATACTGGGTATAAAATTATCCAGAATATATTCAAGCAACTGCCTACTCTAAAAGACTTGAACATACTCTCTTTATGAACAGAAAACATAAAATTCCTACAAGAGTGTGCACCAGATGGGATTTTTAGCCTTTTCTCTGCAGTATATGAAAAGCAGAAGTGGCAGGGAGGGAATTAAAAAAAAAAAGTTAAATAGCTTCTTTTCCTTAGAGCTAATGTAAGAACTCTCCAGGCAGCACGGGCACATTTCTCAGATTTGCAGTCAATGTTAACTGATGTCTCAGTTAAGAATCAATAGACTTTATACGTTTGGCATGTTTATCCACATTTTAGTTCACAGGCAGTTCTGTACTAGGCAAAAGTCAGCTTCTAAAAAACTTCCCTCCTTAAACTCCCCCTGGCAATAAGTGGGTATGGATTGTTGAGCATTTCAGCAGCATCAAAATGTTACATACAGAAAATCCTAGTACCAAACTCCAAGAAGAACAAAAATATCCCAAGTCAATACTATACCTGTCTTGATTCTAATCCATAAATAAGGAGATATCTAAAAAATGCTGCACTTGTACAAGAAGGCTGCAGATTAAAAAGCAAAGCAAGGTACTAATGTATATATATATAAAACTGAAGACAGGAAAGAGTTTATGATCTGCAAGAACACTGGGAAAGTCATGTGTATATTTGTTGTTGTTGTTGTTGTATAGCACTGAGTTGGAACCAACCCACAACTGACCTCCGGCAGGTTTTCAGAGGAAGTGAACTGCATAGTAGGAGGCTGCCCATCCTTCTCCTGCAAAGCAACTGGTGGGTTCAAACTCAGTGCCTCTGGGATTGCAGCACAGCTGCTTACCACTAGGTCACCAGAGCTCATACACACTGGAGAGATGTCAGGTAGACAACAGAAACAGCAACTGTGGTAACACAGCCATCCTCTCATTTTCTTCTAGCGTTTTTAACACATTGTTGAAGATGATGGCTATAAATGTGTTTCTAAGCATTTCTAAGCATGGTCTCAATTTTTTTTTTAATTATTTTTTGTGCATGTACCATCAAATCAGATCTGACTGGTACAGGAGGAAATTGTCCCTTCTTCTGCGGTAGAGCATCTGGTGGATTTGAACCGTGTACCTCTGGGATTGCAGTACAGCTTCTTGCCACTAGGCCACTAAAGCTCCCCGCTGGTCTCAATTTAAAAGTGTGCAGCAACGTGTTAAACATAAGATATAAATCTTGATGAAGATAGCACTTGAAAATTTGAAGGTAGAAATATTCGACATATATCATACCACAATGTCCTAGAGTTAAAGAAGCAATAGACTTAGAACTGGAAATGACAGTCCAAGAGGGAACAAAAGGCATCTTACATTGTAGCCTCACCTCACCTGATAGCTTAGTGACTAGGAGTTGAACTGCCAACTCAAAGGAATGCAGCTGCTCTGGGGGAAGAGGACAATCTCCTCCTGAGCAATTTACTGCCTCTGAAAACCCACTGGAGGGTCAGCTGTGAGTCCATTCTGATTCACCGGCACATAACAACATCTTAAACAAAGAAGTGCAAGGGAGCTCTGGTACCCTAGTGGCAAGAAGCTGCACTGCAATCCCAAAAGCATGCGGTTTGAGTTCACCAAATGCTCTGCTGGAGAAGGGGCAATCTCCTCCTGGGTCAACTAATCTGATTCCACAGCACACAGCAAGAAAAGAAGAAAACGAGGGGGGGATAGCAATCTTAAAGAATGGAGTTTGCATGAAGGAAGTTTCCAAATCACTATCAATGAGCTCTCTGGAATCACACAAGTGTAGAGGTCACACAAGTGTAGAGGATCTGGAAAATAAAAAATGGATAAATAAATGCACAATTTGGAGGGGATAAAATTGATGAATGAGATCTTCTAAGAATTAAATCCCTGTGTGCATCAAAAACTTTTGCCAATATAGTGAAGAGAAAACCTACCAACTAGGAAAAAACATTTGGCAATACACCATCTCAGATACAGGTGTCATAAAAAAAAGTTTGCAGACTACTATTGGGCCTCCAAGAGGAAAAGACTAATAACCCAATTACAAAATGGGAAAAAGACATGGAAAGACTTTTCACAGAAGAAGATATCCATATGGTTGACAGACGTATGAAGAAATGCTCAAAATCACTGGCAATAAGAGAGATGCAAATCAAACCACAAAAAGTCACCATCATGCCCCAGTAGCAGTGGCAAAGTTTAGGAGGGCAGCAAGCAATAAATGCTGGAGAGGAAAAAGAGAGGTCAGAAATCTCATACACTGTTGGTGGGACTGTAAAACAGTGCAACCATTCTGAAAAGCAGTTTGATGTTTCCTCAAAAAGCTGAACACAGAAATGCTGACCCAGCTATTCCACTGCTACCCTAAGGAAATTAGAACTGAGACATAAACAGAGACTTGTACACAAATGTTCATAGCAGCATTATTCACCATCACAAGAACATCCAAACAGCCCAAATGTACCATGACAGCCAAATAAATTAAGAAACTGTAGGACATTCACACAATGGACTACTATGCAGCACACAGGAGCAAAAATTTAGAAAAATATTGCATAACTCAGGGAGATTGAAGAGTATAATGCTGAATGGACTAACTCAGTCTTATATGGACAAATACTGCATAAGACCATTAGTATAAAAATAGAATAACGAGCAAAACACACACAGAGATTCAAGAGGGAAGGGGTGGGAGCAGAAGGGTGAGGATGAGTAGGGGCGAAAACACAGGGTGGACAATTTGGTGAGTGGAAGGAGGGGATAAAAGAAATGAGAAAATTTCAGCAGGGACCTGAAAAGACTGGGTAATGTTGGGCTTGGTCCAATGGTGATTAATTTTATAAAACACAATATATGGAAATGATTGTATGAAACATAATGTCAATGAAAGAAACTGTAGGGGGAATGAATGAAGAAACAAAAAAAGGGACAGATAAACACGAAAATGGTAAACCAGACAGTAAGCTTGACATAAATGAAAACAAAAATCATTATTGGGATTTTCAAGCAGACTGCTATTGCTGTGGTTGTTAGGTACCATGGAGCCCACTATGACTCAGAGACGCTACAACAATAGATCATTACAGTCACTGGGTCAACTTATAAGTGGAAGGATTGTTGTTTTTAGGTGCCATCGAGTCAAACACGGCTTATAGAGTGATCCTATAAACAAAGATTTGAAACTTGTTCTGTGCTGTCCTCATCATCTCTGACACATCTGAGCCCACTGCTGTAGTTACTGTGTCCATTCTCCTTGTTGAAGGTCTTCCTCTCTTTGCTGACTTTCCACCTTTCTAAGGATGATGCACCTTTTCAAGGAATAAGCTCTCCTAGCAACACAGCTTAAGTATGAGAAATGAAGTTTCACCATCTTTGACTCCAAGGAGCAATCTGGCTGCACGTTTCCCTCGAAACCCTTCCTAATAATTAGAAATGTTCAACAACAGAACAAGTGGTTCTTGATGTAACATTTTGTGATCTATAATAGAAAATAGTAAACCAGATGTTAGATAAATGGTAAGTGTGCGACTTCAAGTATTTTTACAAATCAATGACTCATGAAGATACCATGATTTTTAATCAGAATGAATTGGAAGCAGACTTTTGTTTTGAAAAGACTTAATGAACAACAATTAGCAAGCATAAATCTCCAAGGTGTCTCTGATACCTCTTACATGCTCTACTTCACATTTTCTTGTCCCACATTTTTACTCCAGTCACTTTTGTGAATATCAGCTTGGCAGAGATGTAAACTCACAGTACCTCAACGCAAGTACACATCAAGTTCTGGACTGGCCCCACATTCAAACATAATTAACCAAAACTGTGAAGCAGTCAACACCCAAAAGCAATGGACGTGCCTTTTTCTGTCCCAAGTAAGAAGGTGTCAAAGGGAATGAGGTCCATCTGTTCGTAATAGTTATGGCCTACTTGTTTAGTCTTCCTTTACTAATTTGTTCTCCCAAGTCCCACCTTATACTTGCTCAGATTTTTCCCCCCAAATGGACAGCCTTGTGCAAGTCCTTATCTCAGGTTATGCTTTGAGGTTGGTGGAAGGGAAACCAAGGAAAGTAATTGGCACCAGAGTCCCCAAGAGCAGGCTGGGATTCTGAAGCAGAATCAGTTACTGTGTACTGATGACCGTCAGCATGCATAAGCATCACATTATGACGGTTTCTGAGCTACTCTCTCCTCTGTCCTTTACAACCCGAGACACCCCCAAGAGGGTTAACTATGAGTCGATTCTGACTGAACAGCAATGAATTCTCCGAGTATGAACAGTGGCATAGTCAATAGCAGGTTGTACTGCTAAATAAAAACCACGTGTCTCCACTGGATCAAATTCAGTGGCTCATCAAGAAAAAGATGAAAAGGCTATTCCCTTTAAGCTTGACAGGCTTGGAAAGCTATAGAAGGCCACTTTGAATCAACTGACTCAAGGACAGTGAGTGCATATGAACAGTAGAAGAGAGTGAGAGACAGGTGAAAAGGTAAAACAGGCTTTATGGTTTTGGTTAGGGAACTTGAAAAGTCTGAAGGAAGTGACAATAGTCATTAAATAAAGATGTTGTTGTTAGGTGCCATCAAGTCACCTACTCTATCCTGTGCCAATCTCACTGTCTCCGACATACTTATTCCCTTTACTCCAGTCACTGAATCAACCCACCTCATAGACAATCTTCCTCTACTGTACTGTGTCTCTCCACACTCCCTAGCATGATGTCCTTCTCCAAGGATTAGTCCCTCCTTGCAACATGTCCAAAGTACGTCAGATGAAGCCTCAGAATCTTTGCCTCCAAGGAGTAGCCCGGTTTAACCCTCTCCAGGTTTTCTTAGCAACCAATGGTACACTCAATACTCTTCTCCAGCACCACAGCTCAAAGGCATCAATTCTTCTATCCTCCCTAGTTATTGTCTAACTCTCTGACACAGCAAGTGACTGCAAAGACCATGGCATGGATCAGGCAAACCTTAGTCTCCAGAGTGACACCATCTAACATTAGCTACAATATCCCTAGTACCACGACCCCTTCTAAACCCAGCCTGGACTTCTGGCAGTTCTCTGTTGATGTGCTGTTTCAGTCATTTTTGGATAATCTTCAGCAGAATCTTGCTTGCATGTGATATCAATGATATTGTTTGATAATTTTCCACACTCTCTAGGGTCACCCTTCTTTGGGATGGGAACAAATATAGATCCCTTCCAGTCAGTTGGCCAAGTGGTTTTCCACCAGATTTCTTAACATAACTTGGTGAGCACAACCAGGGCAGCATCTGTTAGTTTAAATACGCCAACTGGTATACCATCAATTCCTGGGGTCTTATTTTTTGCCAATTCCTTCAAAGCCGCTTGAACTTCTTCCTTCGTCACCATAGGCTCTTGCTCATATGTTGTTTCCTGAAATTCTTCTGTGTCTGCCACTTCCTTTCCTTACAATGATTCTGTATACTATTTCCATCTTCTTTTAATACTACCTGGATCATTTAATATTCTGCCCAAAGCATCCTTAAGTATAGCAACTTAAGGTTTGAATTTGTTGTTCAGTTTCTTGAGCTTAAGAAATGCTGAGCGAGTTTGGCCCTTTTGATTTTCTGACTCTAGCTCCTTGAACATTTCATTGTGATATTTTGTCTTCTTGTTCTGCCTTTTGAAATCTTCTGTTCAGCTCTTTAATATCTTGAATTCTTCCTGTGCTTTGGTTTCTCAGCACTGTACTACAATTTTCAGAGTCTCTTCTCACAGCCATTTTGGTCTTTTCTTCCTCCTCTTTCTTTGTAATGACCTTTTGCACTCTTCCTGGTTGATAACTCTTGATAACCTCCCACAACTCATCTGGTCTTTGCTCACTGGTGATGAAGATAGTCGGCTTTAAAAAGCTTACCTAGAAGCACTGGGGCAGGGGTTGGGCGGATAAAATTTCAGGACGGCTATCAACTCAATCACCACAGTCGTATTTAGAGAGTCTGCTGCAGAGTAAATGGTACTGAAAATCAAGTCTGTAACTCGATGTACAGTAAAAAAGATAAAGAAAATGCAAATATTTTCCACTGCAGGATTTTTCACTTTATCAAATATTCTGTGAAATCCAGACCTGATAGATGTGGAGGAAATCAGAAAATCATTGACATAGCAAGTTGAATATGAGGAAGTGTAGATGTAAAAGCTAGAAATTGTTTCAAGAAGTACACGAGCTAGAGATGAAGGCTCCGTTCTCCACATTTTTATGCACTACATGTTACTATGTGAGTCTAACCAAAATGCCAAGCATCTCCAGTGCCTGGAGTCCACCAGTGGTCCAGGGCAGAAAGCTGAGCAATCTCCTCCCTTTTACGATTGACAGTCCCAAAAACCTGATGGAAGATTGCTATGATCCAGAAATGACTTGACAAACTTAAGTTTGAGTTTACAACAATAACACTAATCCTTTAACTTATTTGAAACCCATTTTCAAAATGAACCACAGAAGTGGTGAGATATGCATCACAGTTCCTCTCAATACACCAGCATCCACACTCCTGTGTGTGACACACGTGGAAAACAGATCTTTAACCTTTGTAAAACAATACCCAGGAGTGATCACTCTGACACAGATCCACTCTATAGCTGGTCTCCAGGCTCAGCACAACTGATTAAGGAGTGTGTTTTCCTGTGCATGCCAGAAAAGCAGTTTCCCAGTTTAGCAAGCATTTTGACTTCACGTCCAAACATTCCTTCTAAAACAGGAAACAATGTTAGGTTATCGTGCCACAATATCAGATTTTGGACACTAACAGCAGTTATCAGGAAATCACATAAACACAATATTCTTTCTCTAGATCTGAGTTTGTGAAAGGGAAAATATTACCAAATTTCACATTTCCTCTTTTATTACTGAGACTGACCTTTTATGAGAATTGCTAGAGCAACTGGATATTTCAATTTGTATCGATTTCTTTATTAGTAAAATGCTTCAAGGAGGAAAATATTCTTTCTGCTTTTTATAGACAGAATGGTAAAAAATAAATATGTTGACAAAGGGTTGGTATTTAATTATAAGTCTTAGCAAAAACTAGGCAAGCAAAAGCACACATAAAACTGGGCAAATCTAGATAGGAAAAGAAATATTTCTTTAAATGTTCCTCTAAGAGCATGGGTGGCAAAGTGGATTAAATGTTGGACTGCTAACCTAAAGTTCAGTGGTTTGATTTCACCAGCTACTTCACAGGAAAAAGCGGCGGCAGTTGGCTTCCATAAAGGTCACAGACTCAGAAACCCTAGAAAGCAGTTCTATTCTGTGCTACCAGACCACTGCATCAGAATCTAGTGTTTACTTTCACCAACACTATGCTGATGGCTTGTCTAAGATTCCCATTTCATATCCTTGACTACATAAAGCAATTGTTGCCATATTTTATCTTCAACATCCCCTTGTTCTGTATGGACATATGCTGTCAGAGACCTGGCTGAAGTTCTAAAGAGTAAAGGTATCAGTTTAAAGATTAAGGTGTGTCCGATCTAAGCCTTAGTCTTTTCAACTGCTTTCTATGCATCTGCAAGACAGCTTCTTGCTTCTTGGTCTATGTATAAGTTTCTCATGAGCACAAGTGTTTTTAGGGCTTAAAAATCAAGAAAAATACATGTCAGAGTTGTATCCTCTCTCCTTAGGTACTCAAATCTGTATGCTGAACAAATTATTCAAGAAGCTGAGCAATGTAACATTGAAACTAGAAGGTGACTCATCAACAATCTGCAGGACGCAGATGAGACAGCCTTGCTTGCTGGAAGTGCAGGATGACTTGAAGCACGTACTGTAGAAGATAAAAAGCCTTCAATATGGGTTGCTTCTCAACGTCAAGAAAACAAAAATCTTCACCATGGAGCAACAGGCAACATCAAAAATGGAAAAAAGATTGAAGTTGTCAAAGATTTCATTTTACTTGGATCCACAATCAGCAACCTCGGTAATAGCAGTTAAGAAATCAAAAGAAAGATACTCTGTATTGGGGAAATTTGCTGTTAGTGACTTATGCAAAGTTCTAAAGAGTAAAGATATCAGTCTAAAGACAAGTTGTGCCTGACGTAAGCCTTGGTCTTTCAATTGCTTCCTATGCATCTGAAATGTGGGCAAAAATAAAGAAAATCAAAGAAGAACTGATGTCTTTGAATTGGGGTGCTGGTGAAGAGTACTGAATAGACCAGACTGACAAGAACAAAGGAATAAATCTTGAAAGTACAAGTAGAGTGTTCCTTAGAGGCAAGGATGGTGAAATTTCATCTCATTTACTTTGGGCATTATTTTTTAGGAGGAACTACTCATTAAAAGGAGGCATCACCTTGGGAAAGGCAGAGAGTTGGTGAAAGAGAGGAAAATCCTCCACGAGATGGAATGATGTAGTAACTGCCACAAAGAGCTTGAACAAGACAGCTTGTGAGGATGGTGTGTGACTGGGCAAAATTCAGATCTGTTGTTCACAGGGTCGATACGCATCAGAGTTGACTTGATGGTATCTAACAACAGATTGTTGTTGTTGTTGTTATGTGCCATCGAGTCGCCTGCGACTCATAGCGACCCAATGTACAACAGCCCTAAACTCTACTCTGTCCTGTGCCAATCGCACTGTCCTAGATTAGAGAGCAGAATTCCTGTATAGGTTTCTTTAGGGTGTCATCTTCACCAGAGGAGATCACCAGGTCTCCTATGTAGGTACTATAAGATTCAAACCACCAGAACCTTTTGTATGGCCTCCCAGTGATTAAATATTTTTCCATAAATCCTCCTTATGATAATGAATTCACATTA
>NW_006399803.1:10600629-10604057 GCF_000299155.1 Elephantulus edwardii
CTCTTCTGTCTTTGCAATGACCGTTTGCACTCTTCCTGGATGATACCCTTGGTATCCTCCCACAACTCGTCTGGTCTTCTCTCATTAACGTTCAAGGCCTCAAACCTGTTCCTGAGATGGTTCTGAAATTCAGGTGGGATACACAAGTGAAATCTTGCTGATGATTATTCAAAAAATGGTTGAAGCAGTACTCTGACAGCAAACTTCCAGAAAGTCAATTTGGATATAGAAGAGGTTGTGGAACAAGACATATTACTGCTAATGCCAAATAGATCTTGACTGAATGCAGAGAACACTAGAAAGATGTTTACTTAGGTTTCATTAACTATGCAAAGGCATTGAACTGTGGGGATAATAATAAATTATGGATAACATTGAGAAGAATGGCAATTTCCAGAACACTTAATTGTCCTCATGGGAAGCATGTACACAGACCAAAAAACTGTCATTCAAATAGAACAAATGGATACATTCTGCAATGTTTAAAATCAGGAAAGCTTATGTCAGGGTTGCAGCCTTTCACCATACCCATTCAATCTGTATGCTGAGCAAATAATTTGGACATACGAAGGACATTTGATGGACAATGTCATATGAAGAATATGGCACTGGGATTGGAGGATAACTCATCTGTAAGCTCTGATATATAGATGAGACATACTTGTTTGCAGAAAAACTTGAAGCATTTATTGATGAAATCCAAAGACTTCAGCCTTCAGTGTAGATTACACCTCAATATGAAGAATACAAAAATTCTTACCACTGGACCAATGTTATCACAATAAACTGAAAAAGGCTTACACCACCAACAGTTTCAATTTACTTGGGTCCATAATCAAGAGTCATGGAACAAGAACAGAAAGGCCAAAGACATATTGCATTTGGAAAATCTTAAGGACCTCTTAAAGTACTAAAATGCAAGGACATTTTAATGTACAGATCCCATTTTACACGTTATTCAGGAACAAGAGGCGCTTACCAGGAACTAGAGTATCCAAGCCTGAGCCCAAGCTCCCGCTATCCAAATTAGCAAGGGACCTTTCTCTTCTCAGAACTCTCTGGACCCTGTTAACCCACATGGGATTTTTGATAGTCACCAGGAGAAATTACAGCTTCAAAGATGACAAGAAACCAGGGTTGGGATTTCAGGGTGATGCAAGATTTATGCGGACATCAGAAAGCTCCATAGCCAAGATGATGTGTTTTTTGTTTGTTTTTCTTGATAGTAATTTTATTCTCTTCTGGGTTCACTGCCCTGATTTGAGGGGGTTAATGTAGTTTTTTTTTTAATTTATTATTAACTTCAACGAAAATTTACAGAGACTTCGGATTTCCATTCATTCACTGCTTCACTTTTCCCCCATCCCAACCCTCCCCCCTTGTACACTACCCTCTTGGAAAAGTAAAAGACAAATTCTTTTATTGTTTGACAATCCCTCCCTACAGGTCCACTCCACTGTGCAGCCTTCGCTCTGGACTCCTGTTATGACAAAAATACCTCATAGCATATCCTTTTAAACCGTTTTCTCACTAATCTGTATCAATGCAGAATACATTATTGAACCCATCTTTCTCAGTCTCTCCCCAACCCCGAAGTCAGTCCTGTTTTACAACAGTGGCACCATGCAGTATTTGTCCTTTTGTCACTGAGATACTTCACTCAATGTCCTCCAGGGTCACCCATTTTGAATAATATTGCCTGGGTTCCTTGTTTTTCAATGCAGCACATAGTATTCCATGGTGTGAATATATCACAGCTTCTCTATCCATTTGTTTGTTGATGGGCACTTAGGTTGTTTCCAACTCCTTGCTGTGAACACAGCCGGGATAAACATGGGTGTGCATATATCTGCTTGGACGTCAGTTATGTTCTCTCTGGGGTATATTCCTAGTAGTGGAACTGCTGGGTCAAATGATATCTCTATTTGCAGCTTTTTGAGAAAGCACCATACCACCTATGAGCTATCATCTCACCCCAGTCAGAATAGCAAAATTTAACAAAACAGCAAGAAACAAATGCTGGCGATGTTGTGGAGAAACTGGAACCCTTATTCACTGTTGGTGAGAGTGTAAAATGGTGCAAAGTGATGTTTTAATATGATATATTTTAGAAATTACAATTAATACAAAAAATCCACAATGAGCAAAATATTAGCACTTAAAAAATAAACATGCAAAAAATAAAATAAAATAAAAATGCAAGGACATTAAAGGCTAAATAAAGTGTGCTGACCTAAGCCAGGATATTTTCAATTATTTCATATGTATGTGAAAGTTGGACAATGATAAGAAGATAAAAGAGCAATTGATGCCACTGACTGTGATCTTGGCAGAGAATTCTGAATATACCATAGACTGCCAAAAGAACAAAGAAATCTGTCTTGGAAGTACAGCCGGAGCACTCCTGAAGTGAAGTCTTTATATCATATACTCCGGACATGTTATAAGTCTTGGAGAAAGACATCAGACTTAGAAAAGAAGGTGGTTAGAGGAAAAGGGAGATCCTCAATGAGATAGATTACAACAATGAGTTTAAGCACAGCAAAGACTGCAAGGAGGGCACTGGACAAGACAAAGTTTCATTTTCTTGTGTTCAGAACGGAGTCCACCCAATAGCATCTACCAACCAAAATAACAAGAATATAAGGCTCTTTGTAAAAATAAAAACAAAAACAAAAAAACGGCTCTTTGTCTTGTTGGCTGGAATCTTTGTTTACTTCTTTTTGTTCTTCAAAGAACTAACCTATAAATAATTTTTTTTTAGTATCCTTTCAAACACCTGTGGACATCACTAAATGGTAGCTGAGAATAAAAATCTTTCCCATCCTGCATCCAGAAGGACCACCCTGAATGATGTCCCATTGTCAGAACTTATAGACCCTCATTTGAATTTGTAATTCTACCTCTAACCTCACACTGGTCCAAATATGGCTTTTACAAAAGATAGAAGATATGCTCTTAGCATTCACACTAAAAGTAGAACTTACCATGATGCTGTTTACTAAAGCTTGAGTGTTATGTGGAGCATATACTTCTAGAAAAGTAGAAAGTCAACCTACTGTTATATTCAAATATCTCTACATTACAGAAGCAGAATGAAAGCACTCTGTGGCTCTCCTGTGAAAACATACCATCCAAACACTGTCCTCATTTCAGTAACATAAGTGTCCAAGAATATTTAAGAAATTGAATTTTTGTTGTTTGTAAAATGGGACTGCCACTGGGGTTGGGAAGACTGAGAAAGATGGATAAATTATGTGTACTGTATTGAAACAGATGGGGAAGAGAACCGTTTAAAAGGGATTTAGGTATTATTGTCATGACAGGAGTCCAGAACAAAGGCTGCATAATGGAGTGGACTTGGGAAGAGGGATTGTGTAACAATGAAAGAATTTTTCTTTTACTTTTCAAAGAGAAGAGCAAACTGA
>NW_006399803.1:10604157-10631961 GCF_000299155.1 Elephantulus edwardii
AAATCCAAAGTCTCTGTAAACTTTCATTAAAATTAATAATAAAATAAAATTTTTAAAGAGGGAATTTTCTTTGAAAAGATACTGAAAATGTCCCATTCCTGCTAGCAGATGCTAGGAACCAATCAACAAACACTGAGTTTCACCTAGGTACCAGATCCCAAAGCTTTGCTGGCCACATGGTAAGAAGCTGTGCTGCAATCCCAAAGGCACATGGTTTGAATCTACCAGCCGCTCTGATGGAGAAGGATCTCCTCTTGTGCGAATTAATTTACTGTCTCTGAAAACCCTCTCAAGGGTCAGCTAAGGGTCAGTTCTAACTCAATGGTACACAACACCACCAACCACCAGACAGTAGATCACTGAAATAACAGAGGGAAGATAATTTTTTTAAATGAAATTTCATATTCTTTCTCAGTTCCTGTGAGACGGTTTTGTAAAATCTCAACTACAAATAATAACTGTCAATTACAAAATATTGCAGCCTTTACTTTGTGATAACCATGGCATGAACAAAGTTCTGTGAAGATAAGATAAGGCATTAACTAGCACTCAAAGTACTAAGAGAAAAAAAAATCTGAGAGAATAATATTTGAGATATAGTCCTTAATAAAGTAAATACTACAGTGAAGACACAGTCATGAAAGTGTGGGAGTTGGGGGGGGTGGAGAGAGAGAAGAGAAAGGAGAGGAGAGAGGAGAGATAAATTCATAAAAGGTTCAAGTCAAAACTAGATGGCATAGTCTGTAAGGAGTTGCACTGTTAATCCACGGGCAGTGCATCTTTGATGGTTTAAGTCGATCAGTGGCTCCACAGGAGAAAGACAGGCAATCTTCTCCCATGAGAGTAAAAGCTTTCAAAACCCCACTGACAGTCAGCTATGAGTCAGTTCCTACTTGACAGCACATTTGAGTTTTCTTTTTTATAAACAAATGTAGTACAACTACATAGGAGAAAAGTATCCAGAAAAAGAAGATACTCAGCAATAGTAATAAAGGAAGCACTGATGTTGCTGTAACATGGATTAAGTCTTAAAAATACTCTAAGAGAAAGAAGCCAAATCCAAAGATCTATGGACACAGAATTCCATTTATAATGAGAGCCAGCGACAGAAAGCAGATCAGTCGCTGTCCAACCCTGGGAAAAGATACTAAAAATGTTCTCAGATAATACAGTGGCTCTAAACATATTAAAGAACCATTTACTCTGTGTCAGGGAGCGCTGATAGCCTACTCGTAAGAAGCTGTGCTGCAATCCCAAAGTCAAAGAGTTCTAATCCACCAGCTGTTTCAAGGGAGAGAGATGAGTAATCTCCCATGAGAGCGACAGCCTCTGAAAACGTGCTGAAAGGTCGGTCAGCTTTGAGTTTGTTCCAACTCAACAACACACAAGAACAACAATGTAGAGAACAGTTTATGAGCACAGAATAAAGAGGACATAAGAACAGAATGAAACTTCAGTTTAAAATTCATTGTCTAGAATGTTCATAAAGGAAATAAATCTGCTTTGTTCCTAACCCTAAAAAAGTTTACTTCAGGGATTTACTTGAAAACAAATAACAAGGAAATGCAAATTATGTGAAACACACTATTTAAACACAAAATGAAGCCTGTGACACCTACATGTTGCTGTCAGGTGCCGCTGAGTCCAGTACAACTCATAGCATCCTATGAACAAAAGACCTGAACCCTGCCCTATCCTGCAACCTCCTCGTAATCTGTGATAAACCTGAGCCCACTGCTATAGTCATGGTATCGATCATCCGGGTGAGCCCTTTCCTCTCTTGGACTATCAACCTTTCCAAGCATGATGTCCATCTCCAAAGACTGTTTCCTCTTAACATCTTGCCCCAAGTATATGAGATGTAGTTTCATAATTCGTGCCTCTAAGGAGCACTCTGGTTACATTTCGGTTGACACACATCTGTGTGTTCTGCTGTCAGTCCACGTATTTTTCTTTTTTATATAGAATCATTTCCTTTTCAAGTGTCTTTCCCCCTCTTTGTGAAGCCGCACCTCCCTGGCAGTTTGACTCCACCAGTGTCTCTAAGGGAGAAAAGATGGACAATCTCCTCTGGCATGATTTATAGAAACCGAATGGTCACTCTGAGTCAGTTCCGACCCAAAAGCAGTTGAGCTTGAGTTTTCTGTTGAGTTTTTTAATATTACAATACTGATTTTTCTCCAAAAGGATCAAATACTTTCAAGTTTCCTCTTCTAAGTCATATTTAACATACCTTTCTGCTTTTGTACTTTCTGAACACAATAAATCTGGAATAAACTCTTAAGAAAACGTGACTTGGGAAAGAGAAAAATATAAAAAAAAAAAAAAGAAAACGTGACTCATCACAAGCAAAAACCCAGCTGAATGAGAAGTTGATTTTGAGTAATAGAAAATCACTATGAAAAGGTAATACAACAGGACATAAAAGGAGGAAATTTTAAAGCACGAATACAAAGAAATGCTTCACAGTGCACACAACTCTGAGTTGAGATACCCTTCATCTTCTGCATTTACAGACTTACTTTTTTTTTTTTTGCCATTTAGTATAATAAGAAAACTGATGCTTTTGGGCTGTGGTGTTGGAGAGGAATGCTGAATATATCACGGGCTTCTAAGAGAACAGTTTCAACCTAGAGAGGGTGAAAGCAGACTGCTCTTTGGAAGCGATGATTCTGAAGCTTTGTTTGACATGCTTTAGACATGCTGCACGGCAGGACCTTGCCTTGGAGAGGGATGTCATGCTTGGGAGGGTGGATGGACAGTGCAGGAGAGGAAGACCCTCAATGAAATGGATTGACTCAGTGGCTGGTGTAATGGGGGTAGGTGTGTTGGAGACAGTGAGATTGACACAGGATAGAACAGGCTTTAGGGCTCTTGTACACAGGGTCACTATGAGTCGCAGGCAACTAGACGGCACATAACAACACATATGAAGAAGACTGTCCATCAAGATTCTATTAAGATTGATTAAAAAACTGCCTTAGACAGAGGACACAACCTGCATGCAGCAAAGTGAACAAGACTTGAAGCACTTACTGAAGATCCAAGACTACATCCTTCAAAATGGATTACAAATCCACACCAAGAAAGCAAAAATTCCTCACCACTGGACCAATAGACAGCAATGTGACAGCCGAGAAAAAGAATCAAGGTTTCAAGATTTCATTTTATTTGGATCCACAATCAACATGCAAGATAGCAGTTAAGAAATCAAAAGACATGTTGCATCGGAGATATCTACTGTCGAGGACCTCAACAAAGTTCTAAAGAGCAAGGATGTCAGCTGATGCAAGCCATGGTATTTTCAATTGCTTCCTATGCATCTCAAAAGTTGAACAATGAATAAGGTAACAAAAGAATCATCACTGACATCTTTGAATTGTGGAGAAGAAGACTACTAAGTGTCCTATGCATGGACTGTCAAAAGAACAAATTCATCTTAGACCAAGTGCTACCAGGATGCTCCTTAAGCATAAGACTGGGAAAACTTCATCTCACATACTCTGGACATGTTATCAGGAGAGACCAGCCCTTGGCAAAAGACATTATGCCAGGAAAGATGGAGAGTCAGAGAAAGAGAGGAAGATCCTCAACAAGGTAGACTGACATAATGACTAATAAACATTCTGCTGTGGTTGTTCATAGGACTGCTGTGAGTTATAGTCGACTTGCCAGCAAATAACAAAAACAATGATTTATTGTATACTTATTAAGGGAACCCTGGTGGCTTAGTGTTAAGAAGCTGTGCTGCCAACCCAAAGGCTCACAGTTCCAATCCACTAGCTGTTCTGTGGGAGAGAGCCACTCTCCATCTCTGCAATTTTACTATCTCTGAAAACACACTGGAGCGTCAGCTATGAGCTGGTTCCAACTTGCTGGTACAAAACAACAAACAACATACTTATTACATGCCAGTTATCAAATGGGATTCATCAATTTGTATTGTCATTTTCTCCTCACTTAAATAATAGCTTCAGTTAAAAACAATCTTTCAAATGCACTTGTGAAAGTACTTCTAATTTCTGCAACACTGAAATAATATTGTTTTTGTTGGTTGATACTGAGCCAATTTTAACTCACAGTGGGTATTTGCGGGACTGAATTGCTCCTTACAAGTTTTTTCCAGTCTGACCTTTTGGGAAACCCATCATCACTAGACTAGTCTTCTGAGGTACCTCTAGGTGGGTTCATAGAGCTAAACTTTGAGTGCTTAAGTGGACCACCCAGAGACTAAAAAACAGTAATAAGCATTAATTAAACCAAGTTAATATACATCCAGTTTATTTTAATAATCCAAAACTCTTGCTAACTTGAGATAATGGCCTTGTCAGTAAAAACACTACATGTATATCTATGAGTTGTTGTTCAATATTAAATACAGCAGCAAAAAACACTTAACAGATCATGGAAATAAATGACTGAATAATTAACATATTGTTCTTTCACTAAAGCTTAACTACTTGTCAAATGTGGGTTTTCAATTTCTCATAATTATGGGAAACAGATTCTAACTTGAGAATGATTTTTACATTGAAAAAAACTGCTAACATATAGCTCAAAGACCAACAAGGCAGCGAAAGATGAAGTTTGAGTTAATTTTAGAGAAGGAAAAAAAAAGAACACTGTAATGTGTATCTGTAAATTCAAGTTAACAGACTATTTCAAGGATATGTAGATACTGATACCACTTGGGGATCTGGAAAGTGCTTTATCTCTCATTTCTGAAAGAGTTTTTAGTCACCTTTCTAAAACATTCAATATATCACATGAACCACAGATTTTTAATTAAAAATAAGAGACACACCAATTAAGAAGTTTGTTGTTCAAAATACTTTTGCAACAATCCACAGAATTTATGACCTTCAGAAAGAAACATAATACAACAAAAAATCCTTTGAAAAAGAGAAATGGTGTGCATGCACACATATGTATTTGACTGAGATTGTGGTAATGAGAGAATAACATTTGCTTAAAAGTATGAAAATTGTAAGAAAAAACAATTTTGAATTTCAACACTTGGAAATAATCTCTGTAGGATATTTACACTTCTAGTGTAGGGAAAAGAAAATGCTCGTGGTCTTGTGGGTAAGGAGTTGTGTTGCCAATTCAAGCAAATCATCTGTTCAGTGGGAGAAAGATGGGCAAACTCCTTCTAAATGATTTACAGCTTCTGAAAACCTGCTGGAGGGTCAGCTATGAGTCAGTTCCGACTTGACAGCATGTATGAAGTGTAATAAGGAAGAATGAAAATAGGTACATCAGGAATGGGTATAAAAACCAAAATGACTGGGCCTCGTCACCATATTTCTTATGTTAATTTTGTGATGTGTCTGGTTCCATTCTTTTATACATTACTGAAGAATAAAAAAATAAATTAATTTATGCTTGGGTTTTTCATGCTTAATAATAAAGATAAGCTTACAATTACTTACAGGAGGCAAAAATAGGGGTTGATGTTGTTACTCATGAATGAAGAGTTTTTCTCCATCATTACCTAAAAATATATTTTATAATGGAATCACATATGAAAAGGAAAGTGAAGCAAATGAATAGAGCAATTCAAAACCACAGAATTATTGGACTTCCAGACTGGACGGCACTGCATGAGCCAAGCACAATTCCTATTTAAATGGAAACCTGACTATGAATTCCCCATAACAGAAAATCCATACCTGATTCACATCTGAATCCTTTATACAAAGTCCTGCATGTGTGGGACACTATATGAGATATATCTTTACCTAAAGTTATAACCTCAGGAAAGACTGTTGGCTCTAGTTTGTCTACAAAGAAATGACTTACTGTTCTTTTATATATTAGTAATGAAGAGCAAGTCTAAATGCGAGAACATTAATAGGAAAAGTTGTAATCCAAAACTTTGTATGTAAATAGACTGATCTGGACTCAGAATATATTTTCCCATAGAAACAATGTTGGGCATTATGGTTCACTTCTCTGGTCAGACCACAAAAGCTTCCAAAAGTTTATAGTTCCAACAGACACAAACCAACAAGAAGAGGGGGCTAAAAAACATAACACACTCCATGGGAAAATGCATTCAGCACCTCATTGTGGACTCCAACTTCCTTGGCTGCCCAGGAGGCTGGGCTCCAGGGGATGCATGGGCAAAAATCCACCCCAAACAGCCAGAGGAAGAAGCTGAGGAATGGGAAGGTTCAAGTTGTAAGGAAGAACAGAGAGAAGCAATGGTCTACTAGCCTTCCATTCCTTGCTCAGGCACCAAACAAGCATACTGGGAGTAAAAGGCATTCGACAACACAGCAGAGACTAAGTCACAGTCTTATTCTTCTGGATTTTACAAGTCTATTAAGTAAAGCTGGACATAAACAGTTTAGAAAGGCAAACAGGGAGACCTAATGAGATGAGAAAAGAGGGTGAAGTTGGCAACAATTTCATCTTGCTTGGATACACAACACTCTTGGTACCAGCAGTGAAGTAATCAAAAAGACAAGTCACTCTGGGAATATCTGCTGTTGGGGACCTCTCCAGAGTACTGACGAGCAATGATGTCAGCTTAACGACTATGGAACGCTTGATCCAAGCCACAGTCTGCTTGCTATACAAATGAAAGTTGGACAATGACTAAGGATAACAGAAGAAGAATCAAGTCTTTGAACTGTGGTGCTGGAGAAAGAAAAGCACTGAATATTCCATGAGCGGCCAAGAGAACAAACAGATCTGTCCCAGAGAATGTGAAATCAGAGCACACACGCTTCCATATACTTTCACTATATCATTAGGAGGGGCCAGTGCTTGGGAAAAAAAAAATCATATTTGGAAAGGTGGAGGGTCAGCATAAGAGAGGAAGACCCTGGACAAGATGGAATAACACAATGACTGTAGCAATGGGTTCAATTATGTTGGGGTGATGATGGCACAGGATGGGGCAGGTCTTAGATCCACTGTTCCTAGGGCATCTGTGAGTCATACTGGACTCGATGGCAGTTAATAACAGCAGTAACAACGATGAGAGGAGAGTTCTGGAGGCCAAACCCATAAGAAGTTGTTCTACTAACCCAAAGGTCAAGCTCTCTCTGGTTTATGGAAACCAGCAGCACCTCTGCGGAAGAAAGATAGGCAATCTCCTCCCATATGATTTACAGCCACAGAAACTCCAAGGAGAGAGAACTATGAGTCAGTTCCGACTCCAAGGCAATGAGTTTCATGAGGGGGGAGAGAGACAGCTGGATTTTCAAGCACTATCTTTTCCTTTCTCCTCCTCCTAACTTGCGCTGGTAGCATCATCTGTAGTATGCTGTACTGCTAAAAGGCATGTTTTCTGAGGTTCAAGTTTACTGTTCTGCAGGAGAAAGGACATTTTATAACCTGGAAAGCCCAATGGATGATCACTAAGCTGGGTCTGACTTGACAGCAGTGAGGGAGGGAGTTCTTCCTCTGCACTCATTTAAGTGCTGAGAGAGGACAATGGAGGTCATATTTTTTAATTTATTGATGGAGTATTTATATCTCCTCTCCTTTTACTTCTGTTTACAAAAGTGACAGACCTCAATACCTACTGGTAAACTGCAGAGATAACCAGCATTGGGGTACTATACTTAAAGTGCAAACATGGAAAAAAGAAATAAAAAAAATAAAGTGCAAACATGGGTATTACAGCAGTTACAAGAAAACCGAGGTAAGTCCCATCATCCCAGAACAAAGGAAATATGGTGCTGCAATCAGGATGAAATAACAAATAAACCAGGGGCAAAAAACCCCCATCTGGATATATAGCTTCATATCTATTTCAACTCACATCCAATTTATCCCATAATTTTCTATAATCCAGCCAGGAATTCTTTATTCTTACATGTTTTTACTCATATGCCTATATATGTATCATGTGTGTCTCTAAAACGATACTCTAAATTATAAACAGTGGATGTTGTTGTCAGAGTCTTGCCCTATCCTGAGCCAGACTCATCGCCTGACATTCCTGACCCCATTGCCACAGTTACTGTGTCAATCCATCTCATCCAGGGTCTTTCTCTCCTGCACAGACCCTCTATCTTTTTAAGCATAATATCTTTCTCCAAGGATAGGTCCCTCCTGACAACATGCTTAAAGTATGCAAGACGGAGTTTTAAAATCCTTGCTTCCAACAAGCAATCTGGTTTCATCCTCTCCCAAGACAGACCTGCTTGTTCTTTTGGCAATCCATGATATGTTCAATACTCTTCTCCAGCACCAAAACTCAGGAATCGAGCCTTCTTCTGTCATCCTTAGTCACTGTCCAGCTTTCAAACGCACAACAAGCAACTGCGAAGACTCTGGCCTGGATCAGAAGCACCTTAGTCTCTAAACTGACACTGTTGCTCTTTTAGCACTCTGGAGTGGTCCCTGACAGCAAGTGCCAAGAGTGTTGATTGTGAACTCAAGCAAGATGAAACTGTTAACAATTTCAATCTTTTTTTTTAAATTTATCATGATAATATCAATTTTGCCAGTGGTGAGGATTCTTTTCTTGATATTGAGCCACAATGCACATTTGAAGGTCTTTGACCTTCTGCAGCAAACATTTCAAGTCTTCCTCATTTTCAGCAAGCAAGGTTGTGTCATCTGCATAATGCAGGTTGCTGATGAGTCTCCAGTCCTGATGCCACATTCTCCTCTATAAAGTTCAGCCTCTTAAAGTTTAATCACAGCCTTCCTGAAATTAAATTACAATGATGTGTTAATGGGGCATTTGGCTCTTTTGGTGGGGGGGGGGGGGGGGGAATCAAGCAGCATCAGCAAATGAAGATTTCACCGGGCTGTGTGAGCCAGAACAGGTGGAAAGTGGCAGCTTAGTGTCTACCTGGGCAGATACAAAATAACAGACTGAGAGGAAAGGGCTCTAAGTCATAGCTGAAGGGTGATGGCATCTGAAGCAGCAAATGTGCCTTCAGAATGAGATGCAACACTTGGCGTTTAAAGTTTTCTATATGTAGGTATAGCTTCAAAGAACATAAAAATCATAGTCTCATTTTAAAAAGGAATTAAGAAGCAAAAGTTATACATTCTCCTGAGCAAGTGAACCTTACAACATGGAATTCCCATGACTGAGGCAGAGACTATAAATTCCATTTACAAATGGCTAGTATCACATTTTGGTTAGCATTTGCAATCTAATGACTTATTTTCTGTGCCACATCATTTTGATTGCTGCAGCACCTCACTGACAACCACACCCTTCTTAAAATATGCATTTGACTTCCCTCACAGGTCCCTATATTCTAGTTCTGTCTGCAGAGCAAGAACCATGCTATCTGTGGGTTCCTCTCCTCCTGAGCCTCTCTAAGACTGATGCTCCATAAGGTCTCATCCTTTTTTCTCTTCACAAACTTTCCAGAACCACCTCCCTGCTGTCCAGGAATACTCACATCTGACAACACCAGAATCAGAAAGTTCTAGCTGCAGCCACTGTCCTGAGCTTACATGGATTATATAAATCATAAGATATACATCAGTTTCACCAAGACACCCACTCACTGTTAACCCGCACTCTTACTGTGTGTCACAGTAGAACTAGGATCCATAGGGTTTAAAGTCCAGCACTAAGCAGACTAATTGCATGGCTGAGATTATTATATTAACTTTCTTTGCCTATAAAATATGGAACAAAAAATGGCTTCTTTTCAAGACAGTCCACCTGGCATAGACTAATTTTGTTGTTTACAGTGTTTCCATGAGTTATACTTAACTTGATGGCACGTAATAATAATTGTTAGATATAGTGAATGTCTGTGGTCTGTCCTAAAGTGGGTGAAACCAGGCTATTCTTGGAGGCAAGGATTTTGAAGATCCATCTCACATACGTGGGCACATGGCCAGGAGGGACCCATCCTTGTGGAGGGACATCATACCTGGAAGGGTGGAGGGACAGCACAGGAGAAGACCCAGGATGACATGGATTGATTCAGTAACTCGAGAAAGGGGATTAGGTCTGTCAGAGACAAGACTGGCTCAGGATAGGGAACATTTGTCACAGGTGACTCAATGGCACCTAACAACAAACAACAACAACAACAACAACAACAATATTACTATGTCTATCAGAGCCATTGTTATGAGAGAAAATACAGATAAATCACAGTTTTTATTATAGCCCCCCCCCATACTATTATTTGAATTCTCACCAATGGACCAATAAGCAACCTCATGATAGGTGGAGAAACAATTGAAATTGTCAACAATTTCATTTTATTTGGCTCCACAATCAACGCTTTTGGTACCAGCGGTCAGGAGATGTAAAGTGTTGGGGAAGTCTTCAGTCACTGACCTCTCCAAATATTGAGGAACTGGATGGCATCTAACCACTACTACATCTGACTACAGAGGAACTCTGGTGGCTTAGGGTTAAGGAGTTGTGCTGTATCCCAAAGGCACATGGTTCAAATCCACCAGCTGCTCTCTGGAAGAAAGATGGGCAATCAACTCTTGTGTGATTTATTGCCTCTGAAAACTGACTGGTCAGCTGTGAGTCAGTTCTGACTTGACAACATTAGACCAGAGAAGCAGTAAAATACCGGCTACCCCCTAGAAAGCATTCAGCTACTTCCTTGCATGTAATTGCTCAGGAAGCCCAACTACTTACTCCAAAAAGCTTGAATATGTATCTTCCTGTTTAATTATTCTAACAATCCGATGTCTATTCCATAAAGTTGCACCTTGTTGTGACCTTGACAAAATCTTAAAAATATGCACTGTTGTGAGATGCGTATAAGAAACGGAATGAAAAATCAATATGCTTTACAAACTTTCACACAATCACAACAATTTAAAGAAAGAGAAGACGTGCATTGTTGGGAGAAAGATCAGGCAGGAATCTAAAATGTTTAATTTTAAAAACTGGAAATAAGTATTCACACTTTCATACTTTATGCTTAGAACAGTTCATTCTTCCAGTGAAACCTAATTTCATTCACCAGAAAATGCACCTAGTTTTTCTTAGGCACTATTAACAGTAACGCATACAAGTCTATGTTAATTTTTCCTTTTAACTTCCTAACAGTAACTTTTACTACATTTATTTAAACAAACATTTTCAGCAAAACCCAAACTGCTGCAGAAATCACATGAAAAATAAATGTTGGCACATGAAAAAAACTATTAGTGGCAATCGGCAGAATTCTGAGAAAAATCAACAAAAAACTATTTTTTTCTTAGCAGACTGCAAAGATTAGAGAAAAAGACTTTATGGGAAAAGAGTTTTGTGTTGCTGATTATTTAGTCATCACCTTTATTTTTGCCATGTTTATTATGTTCAAGTAGCATTTCTTATTTTATACCTATTTTTATTTTTCCATGTTATTCAGAAGTGGTCTTACAATCTTCTGGTTATAAACTTCAACAGCTGGTAACTGAAAAGATAATACTATATTAGTTGTGCCATCAAGTGGGAACCAACCTACAGCTGACCTTCTGGTGAATTTTATTTTTACTGCCTTTATAACTTTTAAACATAATTTTCATGTTTGAATTTGACAAAGTCACCAAAGAAATGGCATTTTAATTTAAAAATAGCCTATTTAAATTTATTATTAACCTCATTGTTATCCATACCATCATCACTGGAATTCTGGAATCTTTCAAAGTTCAATTCTACATGACTAGAGATGTTTTTAAAGACAGAAATCACAGGGAAAAAGACTGTCCATCATCCTGAGGGGCACCTGGTAGATGTGAATTGTGTGCCTTTGGGTTAAAGTGCAGATTCTTATTATAATCTATTCCTCAGATGCAGGTTTTTAAAAAATTTGTATCAAAAATTAAATTAAGGGAGCTCTGGTGGCCTAGTGGCAAGAAGCTGCACAGCAATCCCAGAGATGTGTGGTTCAAATCCACTATATACTCTGCTGGAGAAGGAGGGACGATCTCTTACTGTACTAGTCAGATCCAATTTGACAGCACACATGCGCGTGCACGCGTGCGCACACACACACACACACACATAATTAAAAAACTGGAGAATTGTCATATCTATAAATAAGGAGTAGGTGTGAAAGAAAAGCACTTTGATTTCAAAAAATGAAAATATCAGAACTATGAACTGCTTCAAACACTTTCTAAATGCTGATATTTTAAAAATTGATGTAATAATCATGCTGTTGTATTTCACAATAGGACATAAAATGATGAATCTACTGATACAAAGGAAGCTTCTCTCTTTAAATCAGGATTCATACAGTTAGATCAATTACAAAAGGCCATAGTTTTATTTGATATTCGTAATAGTAATTTCTTCTTCTAACTCTAAAATCATCACAAAACAAAGATATGTCCAAAAAGAAAAAAATAAGCAGGCTATCATTTGCATTACCTACAGAAAGAACTTCTCTTACGACATTTCAAGTAAAGAGTATCTTCTAGTGCATTCTTTTGGGACACTCGCTCTCCTGGGACACAGCATTCAGCTGCCCTATAACTGACAGTCTGCTGGAACCTGGCCCATCACTTGCCAGTCTACGCAGCACCAGCCTACATCTCTCACAGTCATGTTAGTTTTTCCCTGACAGGTCTGAGTTGCTTTGAGATCTCCCAGGAAGTAACAGAACGCAAGGAACAGAGGAATGGGGGAACCGGGGGGTGGGGAGGGGGGGGAGTGCAACTTTTAGAAAGAAGTTAGCTTATTAAATTGTTGTTGTTATGTGCTGTCAAGTAGCCTGTGACACACAGCGACCCTATGTACAACAGCCCTAAACTCTGTTCTGTCCTGTGCAAACCTTATTGTCTCTGACACACTTACCCCCATTACCTCAGTCACTGAATCAATCCATCTCATTGAGGATCTTCCTCTCTTGCGCTGTCCCTCCACCCTCCCAAGCATGATGTCCCTAAGGATTGATCCTTCCATGCAACATGCCCTAAGTATGTCAGACGAAACTTCAGATACTTGCCTCCAAGAAGCAGCCTGGTTTCACCCTCTCCGGGATGAACCTGTTTGTTCTCCTAGCAGTCGATAGTATATTCAACACTCTTCTCTAACACCACAGCTCAAAAGCATCAATTCTCCTTCTATCATCCCTAGTTATTGTCCAGCTTTCTAACACATAGCAAGTAAATTAAGGTTTCCTAGTCTTTGGTGGTGTAATGTGTGACATATTTGGCTGTGAACTAAAGTCGGAGGCGTAAATCCACCAGCTACTCTATGGGAAAAAGATGAGGCAGTCTATTCCTGTTAAAATTTACAGCCTTGAAAACCTGATGGAGAGTTTGGTGTTAGTTTTAGAATCATTAGAGAATGAAACACTGAGTAGTGCTGGGAGGGAGAGGAAGTGAGGTCATCACCTTCATTTCAGGTTCAAAAAACTCCTCTGATACAGGGAAATCCTCCAAATCCCAAACAGGCCCTTCATGAAAGGAAGATGTATTCCAAGAAAGACTTCAACATCTACTATCATCTCACAATCTCTAATTGAAGACATGACAGTAAATGATCTAAGGAAAACCTCACCACTGAATGGAACACAGAGTACAAGAGAGGGTTTATCACACTCACATACTGAGAGGGCACACAAATGAAGGACAGCGAGTACACGGGGAAACCAGTAATTCTACAAGTGGGCACCAGATAAGTACGACATGTCAGCTTAACCCAGCATTAAGTAACCATCAGAAATACTCATCACAAAGCCACACAGAAAAGTTGTTCTCTTAGACACTGATGAAGAGAATACATGTATTAGCTGCCTTTCAATCAACTCCAAGTACTGCAGAGGACAACTGAGCTGTTGGGTTTTCAAAGGCTGTGTCTTTTTTGGAAGCAGAGCGATGGTCTTTTTTCTCTCAATCAGCAGCAGAGTGCCCCATTTGCACCACCCTGGCACCCAGTAACTCCTCAGTAACACATAGGGTTAGAATCCTCATGAATTGGAACCTACGTAACTGCAACAAGCTCGATTGCTTTTGGTTTTCATTTACCTTCCTTCTCCGTACAGAAGCAGATGGAAATGGTTCCCTCCTGGTTCTGCTTGATGGTTTTTACCTATGTTCACTGCTTGTTAAAGGGCACGTTTGAGATCTATCATTCAGTATCAGACATGGTGTCTGGATGTCTTCTGGATGGAGCGATAGCCATCCGGCAGGTTTTACAATGGTTTCATGTAACTTTCTGTTTCTTAGAGAAAACAGAAATGGCCCAGAAGAGGCCAAATGTGGAGCACCTGACAGCTCAGGCGCTCTGCTCTCATGTCACTCCTCCAAGCCTTGGTTAACTTCTAATGCCATTTAAAATGTTATCCCACATTTACTTAGCTCTGCAGTTTATAACAGGCCTACCAAACCAGACTAGCCAGTCTGGATTATACAATAGGTAAACAAACCAGGGAGTCAGCCAGAGCAGACAAGTTGAAACAATGGTTAAATGAGCTAAACCTCACTACACCTGAAGACAGCGTCTTCCTTCTGAGCTTAACTAAAATACAGAGAATGTATAACCAATTAAGTTGTATGTGTATACCCACACAAACCATCTAATAAGTTACTATAAGTAACTGAAAAAGACACAAAAGGCATTATTTAAAGGGCTTCTAATTTTTTGTAATCTGGTATACATACTGAGTAATTAATTTGGATATAAAAATATGAATAAATCCTGAAGACATCATCAGTAATTTCTTCCCACATTTTCACCGTAAGTTGTGGACTTTGTGCCAGAACTCTGGTTTGACTAGCACTGCTTTCTGACTTTGAATAAATGGTTTTAGCTTCATGTATGTACTTGTTTGAAAAGTTGACTTTATATCTACAACCATCAAAGATGTTGAAAATAGTGAAATGGTTAGCATTTCAGGTATATTGCTATAACACAAATCAGACATACTAGAGAAACTCCACAAATACATTTTACATTTTATAATAACATTTATTTATTTAACTTTTTATAATAAGAAAAAAACTATTAAAATGTTAACACAGGGTGGTTTAATGAAAACTGTAATCTATAATTTATTCCTCTTAAATAGCCTATTTTAAATCAGATGAGAGAGGGGAAAAAAGTTACAGAAATTCCAAGTTGTAAATAATTATTGAAAAATTACACACAATTCTGGAAAATTATAAGTGAATCACTGGAATTCAAGAGAAACTAGTAGAAATTTAATAACATCAACCTCGAAGTGTTTATGTATGTGTGTATATATATGCTGTTTTATACCATCAATAGGAACCAACACATAGCAGACCTTCCAGTAGGTTTTCAGAGGCAGTAATTTGCACAGGAGGATTAAGTCCACCTTTCCCCCTGCAAAGCAGCTGGTGGAATCAATCCACTTACCTTTGTGTTGGCAGTGCAATTCCTTACAACTAAGCTACCATAGCTCCCGTTTATGTTTGTGTGTGTGTGTGTGTGTGTGTGTGTGCGCGCGCGCGCGTGTGTATGCTTTAATGTGTGACTGGTATATAAAAATATAAAGATACACGTTTATTAAAATATAAGGAGCAGAGATCAGTGGTTCGAATCCAGCAGCTCTGAGGGAGAAAGATCTGAAGCCTTCTCCTCCCGTATAGATTTAAACCTACAAAACCCAACAGAGGGTGGCGATCCACTGTACAGAAGTGAGTAGCTATAAAACACATATAAAATACTACACGTCTTTCCGAGCATCTTGTTTTGTTTCAGATTCCCCCCCCCATAACTAAAGTTGTTCTTTCTTGTTTTCAATACTTCAAAAATTTTCAAGTATAAACAGTAAAAACAACTTTAGAAAAGTAGAAAATAAACAAACAAAAAAAACCTGCAGAAAAAAAGACCTCTCTTGTGGCAAGCCTATTAAATGCATATTTACCATATTATTTCAAAATCTTTAGTGGTCAAGATTGAGAGTTGGTGATGTCAGACTGTATCTTTCCATTCTAAACAGTGAGCGTAACGCAGGGGTGGGACTTGCCTGAAGTGTGGAAACAAGTGCACTGTGGCAATCATCTGTGGCTTCAGCAGATTCAAGATTCAAATGCCGCCTCATGACACTGTCATCCTACATACCCTCACCACAATAGGTAAATAGGAACAAATTAAGGTTAATGATTTTCTTAAGAGTCGATGCTCCCCTAACTTCCTTTCAGTCTGAGAACTAGAAAATTAAGCATATATTTTCTCATCATTAAAATCCTGTACATTAAATTATTTGAGACCCTTTGCCTAGTTTTAAAGCCTACGGCTGTGGTTTCAGTCAGACAGCTAAGGACTGAGAAAAGAGTATTAATGATGAGTCAAACAGTATTTCTGGATAGATACAGGCCATAAAGCTGAAATCTTGTAAAGAAAATTTCTATTATTACACAGAGTGGAAATGTGATGACACCTTCATGATCAGGGCATCCGGGCAGCAGATTCCCTAGTTTGTCCTGTCTATCCTGTTCACGTATGTGTCCACGTGATAGGCTTGAAGACAAGGTTCTCAAGCCAGCCTCACAGAAAGGGCTCCAGGACTGGTTTTGCAGACACATTCAAAACTCATCCAAGGTAAACTGCCAGAAAGTATTTCAAACTCATGTCCTCTAAGACTTTTTTTTAATGCATAAAGATTATAGGTAAGATCCAAAATTTCTGTGAATTTTAAAAAAAAATAAGGTTGTCCTGTAAGGGAGGAAAAGAGAGATTATCCCGCAGCACAATAAATCTTCCCTTCTAAGAAGAAGAAATTAAACTTTTACAGACCCAAATCTTTGTAGAGTCCTTTCAGAAATTCCCACTGCTCACTTGGCAGGTTTCCAAATAGCCTGGCTCAGCTGGCAAATGTTCAAATGCAAGTATTCACAGTATGTTAATGAGGCTAAGGTGGTGCTTGCATCACTGAGCCCCACCATCCTTTTCTTTTGTGTGAACTGAACCTGTGCAGGTTAAAACAGGTGTGCCAAACACTTGCTCAGTGAGATTACTGACTGTTGGCTGAGGATCTGCCAATTTAAAATAAACATTTAGGAAGAATGGTTTTGCTCAACTATATGCAATGTTTAATAATGGATACACAGGTCTTCAGAGTTCAAGTCACTCTCACATTCTCCAATCAACATAACCCGCAAAATTAAGAATATAGATTCTTTAAGTACTGTACTCAAAGTACATTAAAGATTCCAGAGCACTTTACAAATATTCTTTTTCAAATAATTTCTCAGTGAAATCCTTTGCATTCTACAAATGAAGTAGTGGTTAAACACTGTATGGAAGATAATTAGGATCAAAAGTAGAACTCACTTGTTTGATCACTTAAGTACTCCTATTCAACAGTATGCCTCTAGCCCAATATAGCAGTATTATTTCTTTTATATAGACACTGGACTCACAAAACAAATTCAAAATTTCTTCCTTGCTCTTTTAATTTCTAAGAGAATCTCAAAATTTCCCCACAAAGAAAATCAAAACATCTAAAATTTTTCATTCCTCTTTCTCTTCAGAAGAACATCAATTTGTTCCCTCATTCTCAGACATTCCACACATAGTCTGGATTTCAGATTTTAGGACATCAGTTTCATTTTCAATGGGATAGAAAGTTCTGCTTCCAAAAAAACTCTCAACACTGCTCAGTTCCTACATTAGTCCCCTAATAATCAAACTTTATACAGGAAATCAGGATCCAGTATCTTAAATTTGATAAATTAAAGATGGGTTGTAAAGAAAGGTATAAATGGGATTACATACTTAGCCGTGGTGACTCATTCTCACATGCTCAAGATTAAACTGAGCACTGAATCTAGGATAAGGAAAGAATTTTTCCTCAGGGGCAGAAAAGGGTGTGGGATTTCCAACTGTGCACTGAAGTAGGATCTGTGCAGATCGGATGAGCAAATCCCACATAATTAACTTCCTAATACTGTGAAAAAGCAAACACCTTCTGAAAGTTGTTTGTATAAAGCCACTTCAGATGTTTCCAGTGCTACAGAGTTTGATGGAGATGCAAAAAGAAATGGAAGAGAAGTTTTGGTATTTCCACTGATCTAAAGGGCAAATATTCCTGAAATGTAAAAAAGGTTATAACTGCATAAATCATGTTGTTGTTATGTTGTTATATGCTGTCAAGTCACTCGCGACTCATAGCAACCCTATGCATGACAGCCCTAAACTCTGCTCTGTCCTGTGCAAATCGCACTGCTTCTGACACTCCCATCCCGATTACCCCAGTCACTGAATCAATCCATCTCATAGAAGGCCTTCCTCTCCTGTGCTGTCCCTCCACCCTACAAGCATGATGTCCTTCTCCAAGGACCTGTCCCTCCTTACAACATGTCCAAAGTTATGTCAGACGAAGCCCCAGAATCCTTGCCTCCAAGGAGTAGCCTGGTTTAACCCTCTCCAGGATGAATCTGTTTGTTTTCCTAGCAGTCCACGGTACCCTCAACACTCTTCTCCAGCACCACAGCTCAAAGGCATCAATTCTCCTTCTATTCTTCCTAGTCATTGTCTAACTCTCTGATGTATAACAAGTGATTGCAAAGACCATGGCCTGTATCGGACGCACCTTAGTCTCCAGAGACACATTGTTGCTCTTGAGTACTTTAGAGAGGTCTCTAACAGCAGTCTTTCCCATCGCAATATGTTTTTTTATTTCCTGGCTGCTGGTGCCAAGAGTGTTGACCGTGGAGCTGAGCAAACTGAAGCTGTGAACAATTTCAATCTCTTCGCCATCCATCCTGATGCTGCCAATTGGTCCAGTGATGAGAATCTTTGCTTCTTGGCGTTGAGCCTCAGTTCATCCTTGACCCTCTGCAGCAAGTGCATGAGGTCTTCTTCAGTTTCAGCAAGCAGGGTTGTGTCATCTGCATAACACACTGTTAATAGATCTTCCACAAATCCTGATGCCACACTTCTCCTCATAGAGCCCAGCCTCTCCAATAATCTGCTCTGCATACAGATCATACCTACCATTAAAGATCTAAGTAGATCAGACAGATTGACAACAGCAGTGAACATAACAACATCTCAACTAACTGTCATCAAATCAGAAGTGCTGGAGGGCTGACCCTCCAGCAACTTTCCAAAGGTTATAAATCACAAGGGAGGAGGACTGCCCTTCCATCTACCTAGGAGGAGCTGGTGGATTCGAACTACCTACCTTTTGGTTAGCAGCACAAATCCTTAGGACGCAACCAGAGGAAATAAAAAACTTGTGCTCTATTTTACTCCTGCTTTCTAAAATGAACTGGTCTCTAGGTCTAAATACCCTAGGAGGGAAAATGCCTAACCTTTGGAGATCTGAATTCCTCAGTGGTTCCAAGAGAGAAAAATGGGCAACCTCCTCTTGCACATTTCATAGTCGTGGTTACCTGCCTGAGAGTTGGCTATGAGTCAGTCAGTCAAATTCCCTCAGAAGGACCGCTAGTAGTACCGAGGTTAAACTTTCAGTTGGCTGCAATCCAAAATGTTGGCTGACTGAATGCACCAGTCAATAAGAGAAAGAAAGATACTACCCTAAAGATATAGAGATCTCTCTGTCTTCTCTCTCTCTCGCTCTCTGTCTCTCTTCCTCTCTCTCTCCTCTCTCACATACACACACACTCGTCAAACACTTGTGATAAATCAGCCACTGAAAACCCTATGGTGTACAGTTCTACCGACAGGATCCTCGTGAGCTGGCCTTAACTATATGTCACCTGGTAAAGATGGTGAAATTCACTGCAGTCTCATTTTTCTCACTAGGAATATAAAAAGAAAACACTTTCCTCCTTTCACTGAATTAAGAAAAAATGCCCTTTTTCTCCCATGTCATTTCTCGCTCCTTGTTTCAATAAAAATTTCAGTTATGAAAATTAATTCTTCTTTAGAAATATAATGGTTAGAAACACAATAGATTCTATTTGAAAATGAACATGGACGTTTTCAAGGATAGATACTTATAGAAAGATTAAAAAATATTTCAACATCCAAGTTCCAAATTTTCTTTAGTTAGGAAGAGCATGGGTTTCGCAACATAAAACTTGTGTGATAAAAAGCATATTTGCTAACAAATTTTATGAACGTAAAACCTACAACAGTGTTGAAGAACATAAAAGTAAGGAGATTAAGGATTTAAATATGTACTAAAATGTATAACCTAGCAACTGAAATAATAAAAATATCAAATAGCATAAAATTTAAGTAAATCTGTACATGGCTCAAATTCATCAGCTACTGCATAGGAAAAAGATGGTCAAGCTCCTCTCATGCGATTTACTGCCTCTGAAAACCTGCTGGAGGATCAGGTAAGGGTCAGTTCCAACTTGAGAGTACACACCAATGACCACCTGTCTATTTCTAGTCTAATGTACCCATGGCCACTGAGTTGATTCCAACTCACAGTGACTACAGGACAAAGGAGAAATGCCTCTCAAGGCTTCCAAGGCTGTAAATCTTTATGGGAGATCATCTTACCTTTCTCCTAAGCAGCCACTGGCAGATTTGAGTCACTCACTTTGTAGTTAACAGTCCAACATTTAACTCACTATGCCATTAGGAATTCTTATGCAAATACAAGTAAATATAAAACCCATCAGGTTAACTAACCATGCATATTACAATAAAATACAAGGGGTTGGGTTTTTTTTCAGTTAATTTTTGCAAAAAGCATGAAATCTGCTTACTTAACTTTTCACAACTCTCACTTTTATTTCTGTGTTAAATCCAAAACTGAAGATTTTTTTGTTATTTCCACTGAAAAATTACTAAAGTTAGGCTTCTCCTTAACAGCATTTACCTTTTTATTTCAGCAAATACAAACATTGATTGGAAACCCTTTCTGCTCTGTTAAACAAAATAAGGGTTAATACAATAAATTATAGGATAAATCTAAAAGAACTGTTAGAAATAATTAAAGGCTCATAAGGAAAGAGATTTAACAAGGGTATAGTTTAAATAACATAAGGACGAAGGTTACCTGAAATGAAGTGCAAATCCAGAGTCCAGCCTTCAATTCTCCATGCTGGGCAGAATTCACAGAAGTGAAGCCTTTCTTGGTTACCAGAGTAATGGGGAGAAGCTGGTGCTGGATCTCCACCCCATCAAGAAACAACCCTTCTACTGGTTCTGGGACAGAAATAATCTACTAACCAAACTTCCTTGGTCTTTGGGAGCAATGTGAGGGTGTGGCAGACACTTCACATAATAATGATACTAAACACAAACGCAGATAGAAAGACACTTACAATGCAGATATGAAGATTCTATGAGGTCTTGTGGGCAGATGGGCAAGATATTTCTGAGGCTGAAGTATTCCTGAGTAAGAAATGGAGAAGGAGGGAGAAAGCATGAACAGTAGAGGGAAAAAACCCAAACTAGAAGACAGGAGAGAGCAGAGAGGGAGGGAAGGAGAGGAGGAGCAAAGACAGGACCCTGGTTAATGTGATACTTAAAGTGGTAAAAAGTTCCAAAGTACAATCTGGGTTCTCAGCACGTTTATGCAAAAAAAAGAGCATTTTAATGTAAATATGGTTATGGTAAGGAAAGCATATAAATGTATTCAGCAAAGGCCGATGATGCCCATCATAATTCCCAATATTCCTCTTTTTTGGGATCATTCTCTTCAAAGTAAATTCCCTGAAGAGAGTTCCTTTAGGAAAATAGTGTGTCGTTTCAGCCCTCGTCCCCTCACCTTTCAAAAGATGAGGAGGGAGTAGTTTTCCAGAAGCACAGTTTAGTCAGTAGTTAAAAATAACCACCTTTTCATGGGGTTGTATAATTTGATGGGGGGGGGGGCACAACTGGAAGAATCTGGTATGAAAAACAATGTATTAGAATTTTTGAATCAACTAGCAGTGTTTTTTTTTTAAAAAAAAAGGACTAGAAGCATCCACTGAGAAAGGGGGGAACCCCAAAAATCAACCACACAAACCAACCAACCACCTTTTCTTGTCTTCTGTTTGGCTTAAGTAACAATTCCCATTTGGTCTACTTCTTGAATAAACTTAAAAGAGTCTTTCTTTTGCACTCTTTTCTCTAATATAGACTTGAAATTAATATTTGGTTTCAGAGGAATAGATTATAAACATTTAAAATACACAAGCACAAGGAAGTTTCACAAAATGAGGGAACTTCTTCAAATAGAATTACTTTAAGATTCTTTTAAAAATAAACCACATGCCAAGTAACAAAAAATTAGGGAAAGCCAGAAATTATAAAGAAAACCAGAAAGAACTATTTGGAATGAGAACTATTTCAGGAAACCCAGACTAAACTATAATAATATGCTCTCAGTGTCAAATAACCAGAACTTCTGGTAGAGAGCTAATCCTTCTTTATTTCTCCTCTTCATCTTTAAGCCACTCATAAACTCCAAATTCAGAAATACACATTATTTTAAAAATCAATGCACAGGTAATGCTGTAACTCATTTTGAGCTCCCTGGCAATGGTTTGGTACTTTGTCATATTGAAACCTTTCTAAACATTCCCTTTCACTTTTGTAATTTTCTAAATATATCCTCTTTGTGGGACAATTCAATCTTAATCACTGTAAAAAAAAAAAAGTGAAAACATACTTGTAAGCCTTACAGGTACCCCTCTCATCTCATTCAAGAGAAGTTAAAGTTTCCTCCCGAGTATTGATTCTTGCCTTCCTTTTCTGACACTTTAAAAGTATTACTTAAAAAAAAATGGGTTTTGGAATCATTCAGACAATTAGAAAGTATTCTATTAATTCAATTTTATTCCTTCTTCCTCTTCCACCCCCAAATTAGGATTTTTCTAAGTACAATCTAAGAATCAGAAAAAGGGAAAGGGTGGTCTGGAGACAGAATTCTCCTTTTCCTTAAAAGAGAGAAGATGCTGGGTCAGTCCTGGTCAACATGCCTCATGAGCAGTCACCACCCTCTGTCAGTGGAGGCGTGAGTGTTGCTACGATACTGAAGGCTTCAGAGAAGCATCTGGATTAAGAGAAACTAGGAAGGTGGCTTGATGATCTACTTCTGAAAATCAGGCCATGAAAACCCTTTCGTTTACATCAGTCTGATCCCAACCAATCATGGGGATAGTATCTGACCAGACATTACAATGCACATGGAACTCTCAGATGCAGGAGCAAATTAAATGGCAGCTAATTAAAAACCCTAAAGTCCATCTACATCAGAATCTACAGAAGCTCAAGATAGAAAATACCATTTCCTAGATCCTTCCCAAGACTTATTACAAATATTTGAAAGGAAGAAGGCTTAGGAAGCTTCATTTTAAGAAGTTACCCAGGTAACTGTTACACACATTGACGTTTGAGGCCATCTGCCCAAACTCCCCACACTTCTCCCAAAAGTACTTCAGAGCATCTGAGGGGAAAAGAAAGAGCATTTGGCAGTCCTTGCTTTACCTTCCTCTACAAAGTCAAAGGAGAAACAAGAAAGCTTGGAGAGTGCAACCTGGCGGGAATATGAGACATCAGCATAAATGCAGACTTGCTCACCCTGCTCTGTGGCTACTGCCAATTACAGTAGCCAGACCTGAAAGAGAAGTGATTACATGTAATTTATAAAAAGTAAACAAGCTGGGCGGCTTGTGAACAATGAATGGTGATATTCAAGCCAAAAGGTAATAAAAATCATGAATAAATGACTCAGCATCCCCTCTAAGACAACAATTGGTTTTACTCTTCTTAGGATTAAAAAAAAAACAAACAAAAAAACCCCCAAAAAACCAAAAACACACAAAAACCCCCACACTACACACCAAAGCCCAAAACGAAAAAAAAAAAAAAAAAAACCAACAAAACTCCAATAAACAAACAAACAAACAAAAAAACAACCCACCAAACCACGGTCATCAAATCTATTCCAATTCACTGTGACCCTAAAGGACAGGGTAGAACTGTCTCACTGGGGTTGCAAGGCTGTAATCTTTACAGAAGCAAACTGTCACATTTTACCCTTACACATTAGCTGGTAGATTCAAATTGCTGAACTTTTTTTTTTTTTAAGTTTGTGTGAGTGTACCGTCAAATCGGATCTGACTGGTACAGGAGGAGATTGTCCCTCCTTCCCCGGCAGAGCATCTGGTGGATTCGAACCGTGCACCTCTGGGATTTTAGTTGCAGTTCCTTGCCACTAGGCCACCAGAGCTCCCCACTGCTGAACTTTTGATGGGCACATAAACCTAGCAGGGCACTCCTAGGCCTCTTTGTTAAAATTAGAGAGGGCAACATGAGTATTTGGAGAATTATTTCAATGCTAAACAAATACCTTTGTTTGTCAATGATAAACTGAGATTATTTTTTGCCTTATGAAAAGAACTGCACAGAACCAATCTCTAGTGATCAAAAGCTCAGCCCTCTTTTATCACTGTTTTTGTCAAGAGTACAGGGGTCAGATACATAAACTGTGTATCCAGTAATAAAACACATCTTCCAGATGGATTACGGCTTTTAATGAAAACATAAGGAAAGAAAACAAAATAAATAGTGCAAACCTAAGAACCAAGCTTTATTAAGAATCCCTCAGTAAGGGAGTTTCTCAACATAGACATTATTAATAATTGAGTGAACATTTTTTTTTGTTATAGGAGGCTGTACTGCTATAAAGACCAGGAGGTATGGTTGTATAGTACCATTTGATGCCAGTGAAATCTACCTAGACCAAGAACTTGACGGCAGTGAGTTTTAAGACTTCTAGCTGTAGCACTTGACAGCACCTAACAACAGCTGTAGCAACCACATGTCTTCAGATATTCCCAAATGAGCTCTCCACCCATTAAAAAGATCACTCTTCTATACAGAAGTATCATGAAGAAATGTGCAAATTAGTCCTTAAATATGATTACATTCTCATCTAATACATTTCTGGCATCATAAAAAAAATCTCTTAATTTTTGCATATACACATTGCTGTTGTTTGCCATCAAGGTCAATTCTGACTCAGAGCAATTCTACAGGACAGGCAGAACTATTTCACAGTGTTTCCAAGCCTATGTAATATTTATGGGAGCTGATAACCAGGTCCTTTCTCCTGCAGGCAGTTCTAACCAAAAACCTTAAGAGTCCCTCTGCAGTGACAAAAGTATGAGAGTCTATTTCTTAAAGTTTACAGCTGTGAAAACATTATGAGGAAGTTCTATTGTATTCTTACAGTTCTGTTCTGCTAATGATTCAGAAGAGACTGCATGGCAGTGAGTTTTAACCTTGACAGAAACAGATCAATACGTCTGCCACCCAAAGAGCCACTGGATGGATCTGAACCATGAATCTTTTGGTTAACAGCTAAGTGCTTAATTTGGGGGTTATCAGAATGTCTCACTAGAAAATAACTTTTTAAATATTTTAATGCAGGAAGAGGCCCACAAAAGTAAAAGTTCACCAAAGTTAAAATGCGGGTTTGCTATCTAAAAATGAAATAAGGGAGAAAAAACAGGTAAGTGTAAAAACAAGTAATATGTGCTGTTACGGAAATGATACGGCACAAAGAACAAAACATCTGATCTTGGACCATTCATCTATATATAAACATGATGGTGGTGGTGGTAGCTCAGAGAAGGAAGACAGTAAGTATAATAAATCAGAGCAAGGATGACACCTTAAAGAGTAAGGTGTGTCTGACTTAAGCCAAAGCACTTTCAATTGCTTCATATGTATGTGAAAGCTGACCAATGTCTAAGGAAGATTGAAGAAGAATCTATTCCATTTAATTGGGGTACTGATGAAGGATATTAAAATGGACTGTCAGACATATTTGCCATGGACAAAGTGTGGCCAGAAAGAGGTTCCCTAGAAGCAAAGATGTGAGACAAGTGTTGGACATGTTACTAGAAGGGGCCAGTCCTTCAAGAAGACCATCAACATGCTTGGAAAAGCAAAAGTTAATAAAGGAGAATTAAACCCTCAAACAGATGTACTGATCACAGCAACTACAACAAAGAATTCAAGCACAGTAGAAATTGTGAAGATGACACAGGGATGGGAAGTTTTGTTCTGTTGTACACAGGCTTACCATGAATTGGAAATGACTCCACAGCAGCTAACAACAACAAAGGAAGCAGAGAAGGAGGGCCAAGAAATCCTGGAGAAGAGAGAGATGTACAGAGGCCCTGAGAGAGACAGAGAGTGGTCTCTCACATGGGCAATTTGGGCAATTTTGTACAGCTGAAGTGAATAGCAGAAAGAGTGGCAGCAAATATTCCAGAAGCATGCAGGCACATTACAAAGAGCATTGCAAGCCAAGGGGAAAGGTCTGGACATTCCTAGGAGTAAAGGGACACTGCACAACAGCTCACCATAGGGAGTGGGGCCATAGATGTGTGTTGTTAGAAAGATCATCTTCGTCGCCCTGATGACGGCTGAAGAAAAAACTGTCAAAAGAAAATCTTTGTCTTAAACTACTGAATGATGGTACCACTAGCTGAGACATGAAGTAATAAGAGGACCAGGTTAAGAGAAAAGACACAAGGCCCTGTTGTGGCCACGCTAACTCTGAGCTCCACTAGGATATCTAAAAAGTTGCATTACTTCATAGGGAGCCCACAGGTCTGCTCTAAGAAATGGGTAAAAATAGTCTTCAAATCATCAGCATATAATTTAGGGGCATTTAACTGGGCCTTATAGCAACTCAAGGTTTGAAATTGTTCTTCAGTTCCTTGAGCTTAAGAAATGCTGACCGAGTTCTGCCCTTTTGATTTTCTGTCTCCAGCTCCTTGCAGATTTCATTGTAATATTTTACTTTGTCATCCCACGTTGCCTTTTGAAATCTTCTCTTCAGTTCTTTAGTATCTTGAATTCTTCCTTGTGCTTTGACTTCTCTGTGCTCCAGTGCAATATTCAGAATTTCTTCTGACAAACGGATTGAGGCTCAATGTCAAGAAGACAAAGATTCTCACCACTGGACCAATTGGCAGCATCAGGATGGATGGTGAAGAGACTGAGATTGTTCACAGCTTTAGTTTGCTTGGCTCCACAGTCAACAATCTTGGAACCAGCAGCCAGGAAATTAAAAGGCGCATTGCCATGGGAAAGTCTGCTGTTAGGGACCTTTCTAAAGTACTGAAGAGCAACGGTGTCTCTCTGGAGACTAAGGTGCATCTGATACAGGCCATGGTCTTTGCAATCACTTGTTATTCATCAGAGAGTTGGACAATGACTAAGGAGGATAGAAGGAGAATTGATGCCTTTGAGCTTTGGTGTTGGAGAAGAGTATTGAGGGTACCATGGACTGCTAAGAAAACAAACAGATTCATCCTGGAGAGGGTTAAACAGGGTGGCTCCTTGGATGCAGGGATTCTGAGGCTTCATCTGACATACTCTGGTCATGTTGTAAGGAGAAACTGGTCCTTGGAGAAGAACATCATGCTTGGGAGAGTGGAGGGCAGGCACAGGAGGGGAAGGCCCTCTAGGAGATGCATTGATTCGGTGACTGGAGTAATCAGGATGAGTGTGTCAGAAACAATGAGATTGGCACAGGACAGAACAGAGTTTAGGGCTGTTGTACACAGGGTTGCTATGAGTCGCAAGCAACTTGACGGCACATAACAACAACAACAACTGGGCCTTATGATCCATAAAGATCACAGTCTTGGAAACCTATGGGGCAGTTGCACTCTGTCCTTAGACTCAATGGCAGTGATTTTTAGGATTCATTAAAAGCACATAAAAACCAGTTGCCATGGAGGCACTTCTGACTCTGAGGGATCCCAGGTGTTAGGAGTAGAGCTGCATCCCAGTGTGCTTCCTATGATTGTAATCGTTCTTCTGAGGTGCCTCGAGGTAGATTCGGACAGCAACTTTTAGTTTCCAGTAAGTGTTTAGCCATTGGTGCCACTCAAGAATGAGCTGTAATTGACTAAATGTCAACCAGGTAATTTTTTTATTTTTTATATTTTTAAAAATTATATTTATTTTATATTGGTTTGCATACAAAATTCGTATACATC
>NW_006399803.1:10632135-10636084 GCF_000299155.1 Elephantulus edwardii
TACACTCCGGGGTTTTTTTTACTTTTTTTTATTTAAAAAAATTTTTTTTTTACTTTTATACTGGTTTACTTAGAAAGTTTGTATACATTTTTTTCACATCAGACCATTTCCATTTCCTTTACCCACCCCTCCCTCCATCCATCAAATTGTGTAACCCTATAATTGCCCCTCCCCCCCCGCCCATCCTCACCCCTCTGCTCGCACCCTCTTCCCCTTGGATCCTCATACATGTTCTACAATAATGGGCTTATACAGTATTTGTCCTTATGGGACTGGGATAGTTCACTCAGCATAATGCTTTCCAGTCACTCCCAAGTTAGGACAAGTTCATTTTCAAAGCACCATAGATAGGCTTTAAAAGTCAAAAAGCATGCACAAATCACAAAACCCTTAAGCCACCATTGTCAAGTCTATTCCAAATCATGGTTACACTCCATCAGATTTGTAAGCCTATAAATCTTTACCAGAGCAGACTGACTACCTATCTTCCTCCTGCACCATGGCTAGTGGATTTGAACCACTGATTTTTCATTTAACAGTCCAACATGTTATGCACTATATACGAAGGTTATTTAGAAACATGCAAAGTTAAATAACCTCCTTATAAACATTGAAATTTAGAAGAATTTTTGTGGAAACTAAAAGCCTAAACACAAATTTGTGTGAACTCATTTTGAAATAATATTTTCAAAGGAATTCATAATCTTGCAAGAAATAAGGGACTACTAAATAAAACATTTACTGCTAGAATTCTACTACTGGACAAGTTAGAAAAGACCACCAAAGTCTATATTGTCCTAGAACCTTAGAAATGCTAACATTTAAGAAACCTAGAAGGGAGCTCCCTAGAAGGTGGCCTAGTGGCAAGAAACTGCACTGTGATCCCAAAGGCACATGGTTCGACTCACCAGATGCTCTGCTGGAAATGGAGGAGCATCTCCTCCTGTGCCAGTAAGATCCCACTTGACAGTACGCCAAAGGTGGGGAGTGGGGAAGAGAAACTTAGAATGTGCTGTCAAGAAGGAAAAGAAACAAACCTATTTTTAAAAGTAGGATTGGTCTTTTTTTTTATTTTTTTTTTTTTTTTTTTTTGCGTGTGTATACTGTCAAAGCAGATCTGAGCAGTAGAGGAGGAGATTGTCCTTCCTTCTCCAGCACAGTATCTGGTGGATTGTGTTATGCATCAGAGAGTTGGACAATGACTAGGGAGAATATAAAGAGAATTGATGCCTTTGAGCTGTGATGTTGGAGAATAGTATTGAATGTACCATTGGCTGCTAGGAGAAAAAACAGATTCATCCTGGAGAGGGTTAAACCAGGCTGCTCCTTGGAGGCAAGGATTCTGAGGCTTCATCTAACATACTCTGGACATGTTGTAAGGAGGGACCGGCCAATGGAAAGGGACATCATGCTTGGGAGGGTGGAGAAACAGCACAGGAGACGAAGGCCCTCTATGAGGTGGATTGATTCAGTGACTGGGGTAATCGGGATGGGTGTATTTGAGACAGTGTGACTGGCACAGTACAGAGCAGACAGAGTTTAGGGCTGTTGTACACAGGGTCGCTATGAGTAACAAGCGACTCGATAGCACATAATAGCAACAACAGGATTGGTCAGCTCCATCAACGCCTATAGGAGTTCTATGTCAAATAAAAATCAAAAAGTGTCCACTAGATTTGCCAGTAAGATAGTTCTTGAGGCTCTCTGTGGTAGGGGTTTAAATAAGGTTGGTAGGAAAAGACACCAGGCTCTATTCCGTTACACGATAAGGCAGGTAAGGGAGAGGCAGCAGAAAAGTGTAGCAATCCCATTTAAAAGTCTGGCTGGAAATGAGAGGAATAAAAATTAGGTCCCACCTGATCCCATCCTTGCAAATTAAAATTTTTCTTTTAAGGAGTTAGTGAAATCTCTCGTGGTACCTTCATTACGCTTTCATGGATTCTTGAATAAATCTCTCTTTCAGAAACAAATTCTTCATGGGAGAGAGATGGGCACTCTCTTCCCATTGTATATTTCAGCCTGAGAAATCTGATAAAGACTCCCCAGGAGTCACACAGCATCAGTGAGTTTGAGCTCTGAATAGACATATTCTTGTAGAGCTTTCTCTTACATATCACTACCTAGAATATAAATTAATACTGAGAACATCCTAGGAACCCAGAGGCATACAAATTCCTAAAGGGTAGAGATAGAGATGTCATATTCTTTCTCCCTTTTTAAATTCCTAATTAACCTTGTTCACAGCAGGCCTTCACCCAACAACTGAAAAGACCTGACAGGTGAGAAATCCAGAGTCCAATTCTGCCTCTGACAGAATAGTTGGTTAAGTCGTGTTGTTCTTGTTAGGTGCCACCCAGTCAAATATGCATGCCTTTGAACAACAGATCTGAACCTTGTCCTATCCTGTACCATCCTCTTCACCTTCAACAAACTTGAGGCCACTGTTGCAGTCATCATGTGAATCTACCTCGTTGAGGGTCTTCCTGTCTTTCCCTGACCCTCCCCACCTTTCCAAGGAATAGCCTCTCCTAGCAACATGCCCAGAATATGAGAGATGAAGCTTCATCATTCTGCTTTTATGGAGCACTCTGGCTCCACTTTTTAAATACACACATTTGTTCTTTTGGCAGTCCATTAGATATTTAACACTCTTCTCCAACACCACAGTTCAAAGGCATCAATTCTTCTGTCATCCTTATTCATTGCCCAGCTCTCAGATGCACAGCAAGTGACTGAAAAGACCATGGCTTGAATCAGACGCACCTTAGTCTTCAAAGTGACATTACTTGCTCTTCTGTATTCTGGAGCAGTCTCTGACAGCAGACTTGCCTAATACTATTTTATCACCTGATCTCCTGACTGTTACTACCAACAGAGTTGACTGTGGAGCCAAGTAAGATGAAATCATTGACAATGTAAATTCTTTCTCCATCTAACTAGCCCAGTTGCAGGGATCTTTGTTTTTCTTCATGTTTAGGAGTAATCCATATTGAAGGCTTGTAGTACTTGATCTACTGCACCAAGTATTTCAAATACTCCTTACTTTTAGCAACCAGGATTGTGTTACCTGCATAACACAGATTGTTGACAAGTCTTCCTTTTATCCTGATGCCACATTCCTCTTCATAGAGTCCAGCTTCACAAATTAATTTGCTCAGCATACTGACTGGATAGGTATGGAGGAAGGATAAAACCCTGACACATGTCCATTCTCATTTTAAAACATAAGACTGTCCCCCCTTGTTCTATTCAGACAGTAGCTTCTTGGTCTAGCTATAGATTTTGTATAGGTAGAACTAAGAGTTCTAGGGTTCCCATTCTTCTCTAGAGTTTCAGAAGTTGTGAACCATAGTTTGTTATGATCCACATGGTCAAATAACTTTACACAGTCAATATCAATTTATTTTAAAAGTTAAGTTGTATCAGTGACAAACCAATTTGTTTCTCTGAAGTTAGTATTTGTTCCCTATAAAAAGAAGAAGTTGGACTTTAGACTAAAGGAAAAGGAAATAATGTGTGATTTATAAAAAAGATACCCAAAAGAATTAAGCTTTTAAATGCAAATTACAGAAAGACTAAAAGTTCACTCAAGCAATACAGGAGAGAGTAATAGGTAAAAAAAACCCTGAAAAACACAAAACTAGATGACTTACAACTTCAGGTTCAAAATTCTACTACAATTATTTGGCCATGCATTTCTCAACATACCAGGAATATATGTCAGCTTTCTGCCCTGTAAACTAGTATCTGAATATGAGCATCAAGAATGGTAAGTAATGACATGTCAGATAAGGGACTTATACCTAGAATTTATAAAATACTTGAGCACCACAACAAGATAAAATGGGCACAATTGAAAAATGGGCACAGGATATGAACAGACACTTCACCAAGGAAGACATTCAGATGGCCAACAAGCACATGAAGAAATGTTCAAATCCCTAGCTCT
>NW_006399803.1:10636859-10656985 GCF_000299155.1 Elephantulus edwardii
AAAAAATGGTAAGTGAAATTATAGTTTTCTTTGTAAATAGATCAAGTATATACGTCTACTGTGGGTCATTGAAAATCATCTAGAAAAATATTTTAGGCTTGCTTTTCCTGATTGGAACATTAAACATTCACCAAATTTATAAGTTTAACCTTTGATTGTTCGACTGCTTATAGGAAGGGACGAGCAGAAGAGAGAATGGGCAAGGGAGGGTAAAGAAAAATATAGAACACAGTAACAAGAGCTTGATTTGTATCTTTTTCTTTGTAAATAAATAGTCCTTATCTCTCATTGCAGCTGCATTGTAACTGACCCTCTCTAGAGTTTCAGAAGTTGTAAATCACAAGAGAGGAGATCGCTTCCCCCTCCTACTCCTTGCAGAGCCACTGGTAGATCTGAAAGAGGCTTGGCCTTTGGGTAAGCAGCGCAGCTCCCTACTAACCTTGCTGTTAGGCAACACTGAGTTGACTATGACTCACAGTTACCCTATGAACAGCAGATCTTAACCTTGCCCTACTCTGTACTGTCCTCATGATCTCTGATCTGCTCCAGCCTAATGTTACAGATCTATTTTGTCAAAGGTCTTCTTCTGCTTCTCTGACCTTCCACATTTCCCAGCATGATGCCTTTTTCCAAGACTAGCCCCTCCTTACAACATATTCAAAATACATTTCCTCATCATGATGAAGTTTTATCATCCTTGCCTTTAAGAAGTACCCTGGTTGCACTTCCTCCAAGATAGACTGGTTTATTCTTTTGGCAATTCATGAGATATCCAGTACTCTTCTTCAACATCTCAATTCAAAGGCATCATCAATTCTTCTGTCTCTAGCACTCTTATTCACTGTCTAATTTTCAGAAGCTTAGAGAGTAACTGAAAGTAACCTTGGATCAGGTGCACCTTAGTCTTTAAACTGATCTTTAAACTGAAGTCACTGCTGTTTAGCACTTCTGTGACATTTTTGACAGCAGATTTTCCCCATGAAACATGTTTTCAGATTCCTGACTGTTGTTACCAGGGGTGTTGACTGTGGATCTAAGTAAACTGAAATAGTTGGCAACTTCAATCTTTCCTCCAGATCTCCCTAAAAGATCTAGCACTCAACGAAAATGATCAGAATATTTTAGTTAATTTGTATCAGCATCACAAGGAACAGATTATTGTCTCAAATATCTTCTTATCAGCTCAGAATTTTAACTTCTCTCAACATTTCAAATATTTAAACCTGAAATATTCTAAGAGAACTAGAAAAGACTACACTCCTACACAACTTTGGGGGTGTCAATTATAACTTTGCCAGAGGGTAGGGGGATCAAATAATACCTCCCAAACCGAATGAGGTAATGGTTGCTCATCAAGCTCTACACAATACGAATGGAATTCAAAACACTGAAGGTAGCATTCTGCCCAGTGTTCCTCATCCAAATGTCAAAGATTAAAGAGCTTTTCTCCCTCTAATCACTAATCAAGTGGTCATCCCTGAAACCAGAAACAATTTAATCTTGGCTACAACTATGCTGGCCAAGGCACTGACGGGAATGTGTCAAGAATTGGAGCTGAGAAGGCATACCAAGCATGCAATTCTTCAAGCAGGTAGTCATCTCAGGGAGGAGTTTCTGCTAGTCAGAAAGTGCCCCAGCCACATTTCCCAATAGAGCAGTAAACTTAAAACTGCATTTCAGAAGTGAAAAATGGTATATGATCTATGCTATTTCATTATTCCTACTCTTGATTACTACGTAATAGTGACAGAAATTAATTCCTCTGTTTTAGAGAAAAGATGACAGAATGTGTGTGAAGATTTTGTCACAAATACTTTGTGATGCAGGTGGTGGGTCCGGCGTGCCCTGCACCCAAGCCAAGTGGAGGGTAGGGAACTATAAGACAAAGAATGCTTTAACATTCTCCTACTTAAAATAAACAAATAAATAAAAATTCAGCAAATAAAATTGGCCATTTAATGCATTACATACAATATTTAAAAATTGGGCTGATTTCTCAATATGTTCCTGAAGTGTTTTTCTGCACTTTCATTTCACAAAAGCAACCCTCTTAAATCAAAATTCTATTAAATTTGATGTTTAACAGCTAAGGTTCTCTAGGCAATAACATTAATTAAACCAATCAGCACAGCAAGTCTTGATGCTGATTTTTCCCCACTTCAGATCCGAGGATGGTCTCCTTTCATTTTTTCCCTTGAAATATAAAGTGGAATTTTTCCTTTTTCTCACATATATGGAAAAAGCACAAGACTAGTTTAAAAAAAATAATACAGCAATAAACAGGATAGGTACAGCGAAGTTTAGTAGTTTTCTTCTTAAAAAAAAAAGAAAATTTTTATACAAGAAGAAATATCTGAGTTCTCAGTATACTGCTTTTAATTCATGACACAATGCAGTCATTATCATTATTATTTTCCTTTTAAGATACGTTTTTGAACATTACACTTAGGGAGTAACCCAGGCCATGTACAAATTAAAAGTAAAAATTTGAGAGAGGGAAAAAAATCCACTGGCAGTGAGACTGGCATTCTTCTCAGTATATAAAGAAACTTTAGTTCAGAGATAAGTTAAAATTTCCAAAACAAACACAAAGAGATCAGAAAACAAGAATCAAACGGTAGAAAATATGAAGAAACTCACATTTCCCCAGAGCTCTATTCTCTTTACAACTCACATCTTCATGTGCAGGCTGCACAGAGTAGCTCTGCTAAAGACAACCACATGGAAAATTTTTGTTCCAGATAATACTGCAGGATGGGCTTGGCAGCTACAAGTTATAATCAGAATGCTTCAAGAGCTAATGGAACAGAGATAACGACCAAACATGCATTAGAGGGCAGAGTCTTAACTATTTTGTAGAAAGCAGGCAGTGAGAGTGTCAAAAGCGATTAGGCATTCAGCAGTAAGAATTGTTCTCCTCAATCAAGAGAGTTCTCTCCTATGAATAAATAAAATGCTTAAAATACAAATGATCCCCCCCAACTTAAGGAATTCACATTTTATTTAAAGGGCTCATAGATATGCCTAGAAAAGTAGAAAAAAAATACAGTTCATAAAAAATTTTCTCAATAATCTTCCAGGCCTAAATTGCCAACTGTAATTCATTAAGGCTCCTGCAATTCACAACTCCAGAGGTTACTTATTTAATAACATGGGGAAATCCACATATGATGAGCCTTTTTTTTCCTGGGAGTCATATAAAGATGAGAATGCTAATTTATTTATGCTTGCTGTGGAGGGAGAGAGAATAAAATTACTTGTGACTTGGTAAGTTCCCTGTTGACAGCTTGAGATAAAAAGAATCACAGAGACATTGTGACTTCTATCCAAGTTCAAATGGCAAATTCAGATGGAGCTCTAGTTTGGTGGAAAGTAGCCACCATGTTAATGCAAGGCATGTGAAATGAGAGAAAACCCTCCATCAATAGTCAGAAGGGGTTTAATGTGATCCAATGGCATTATTCTTTTTCCTCCAACACTAGTTGGCACACACACAACTAGGCAAAGATGGCTTCCAAAGTCCAAAATAAGACGCTAGCTAGCCCAAGGCAGCCCTGGCCCTCCCGCTGGAACTCAGAAGCAAATGAATCAAAGGCTCTTTTATTCTTCCTCCCACCAGAACATGCTCCTTCTCTGTTGTAAACGAAATGCTTGCCAGAGTGAATTATTTAGTTCAAAACAGACATAAAGAAATCTTAAATAGCACATGTCCTTTGGAATTTTAATAAGTTCAGGTGCCCCAACAAGTTGTTTTGTTTGTTTCTAGTTAGATAGGGAAAATTCACTTATGGTCAGGTTCCCATCAGGAGCATTAGGTCATTATAGAAACAGAAACTTCTCAAACTAGGAAAGTTAGAACTGGCCACCATCCAGACTTCAGGCTGGGCATGAAATTGAGGTGTTTTGAAGCATTCTTTTCACTCCAATGTCTAAACCCCACACAAAGTCACCCTTCTTCCTCTAAAACTGGTCCTTCCTTATGATTTTGCTCTTTCTGCCCTCAGCACCCCTCGATTCTTCCAAGAACACAGTCTGAAATTGACTGGTGAAGTCTTCCCTGGCAGCCACCTCCTGGGACTGCTCTCTGACTGAACTCTTACGCAGTGTGGCAATGAATCACAGATGGCCAGCCTTACAGCACATCTCTTATAAAAAAAGGATTTAAATGACCATGTGTTTAAAGACTATCTTTACAAATAAGATGAGAAATTCCCGTAAAGGTAGGGAGTGAGGCTTTTCCTCATTGTGTATTCTCTGCATATTTTATTATAAAAGTTCCAGAAATACCTGTTTATTCATTCCATCAAGAAGTATTTTTGTAAAAAAAAAAAAGTATTTTTGTTTGTTTTCACATCAACAAGTATTTTAAAAAACAAACAACCCGGGGAGAAGGGTGCAACAATGAATGAATGGAATTCCAAAATCTCTGTAGATGTTCACTGAAATGAAAAATAAATAAATTAAAATAAAAAGCCAAACAACCAAACAACAACAGGGACTGATTACTTAATAAGATAAGCAGGTGCTTGGGCCATCAACAGAGGACAGGGTGTCACCAGTCATCCACAGCAAAGATCCACAGATGCCAGGCAGGCACTTAAAGAAAAATGTGCACAGCAGTGGACAGGGTATTAAATGAAACTCGTAAGTAACAGTGTTCATGGTTGAGAATGTGTGTGGGTGGGTGGGGGGAACCAAGGAAAAAAACAAGTCAGTGCTGTAAAGCCAATTCTGACTCACCGCAATCCTACAGGACAGAGTAGAATTATACTATTGGTTTTCCAAGGCTGTAAATCTTTACAGAAGCAGACTGCCTCCTTCTCCCTTGCAGCAACTGGTGAGTTCAAAGTGCCACCATTCTGGTTAATAGCTCAACTCTTACCTCACTGCCTTGTTGTTGTTAAATGCCATAGAGTTGTAGACAACCCATTGCGACCCTATGAACAAAAGTCTTGAACACAAAACTTTCATCTTTTCTCCAAGTTCACAGAGTTTCTAGAGGCAAATTTTTTTTGGAAGTGGATGCCACACCTGCTTCAAAGCTTGTTTTTATTCGGGAAATCCACAAAAACCAGGCCCAAGTGCCCAAAAGCCTTTTTAAATTCAAGGTCAAATCCAATCACCTCACACCCTCTTGCCAGCAGGAGCCACACCCTCGTCTCAACACTAAATCAGAAAACATACCTTCACAGAATCCGGCCATTACCAGGAAAATATATCAGGTAAGAAGAAAGTGCACTTAAGATCACAAGGGCACCCATGAGCAAAGTTGTTTAAGCTATGAGGTCCCTACGACCGCAACACCTTCCCCAAAATGTGTCTCCTAAGGTTCCTTTACAAGTAAATGAAACTCCCTATCTTGGTGGTTGGTGGGCTGTCAACTCTGTCTAATAAAAAGTAATTTGTTGTAGCATCTGTTTTATGCTAATTAAATATATTTTATGACATCTTTCCATTTAGAAATACAACATTTATTACAAAGCATGCACCAAGACTGGTGTATAAACAGTTTAAAGCAAAACTGGTAAAGTCAATTTTTCATTGTTGGGGATCAGCTTTTTTTTTTTTTTTTTTAGTTTTTATTTTATATTGGTTTGCTTACAAAGTTTGTAAGCACTTTGTTTTCACACTATGCTTTACTCACACTGTTTCATGAAGCTCAAGAAAGAATTTTTTACAATTATAAAATTATTTTCTTTGCTGTAGAATAACTGAATTTATTTTTAGACAGTGTGATATACAGAAAAAAAAATCTTACAGCTCATTATTGCTGTTGTTGTTGTATACAGTTGAGTCAGAACTGACCCATAGCTGACCCTCCAGCAGTTTTTCAGATGCAGTAAACTTCATAGGAGAATGATCCTTTTTCTCATACAGAGCAACTGGGGGATTGGAGCCATGTGCTTTCCTAATTGCAGTGCAGTTTCTTACCACTAGGCCACCAGAGCTACCCTACAATGTTCCAATCCAGTTCATCTTATTTTGCTAAAATGGCACATATTCCACTTATGCATTCAATCACTAATATACAGCTGCCTTCAAAAATTAATTAAGACACAAAGATAGCAATGCACCTACTTCTCATTTATCAACTAGCTTGTTATCTAACAGTTTAAAACCACACAAATCTGTTGTTGTGTTGTTGTTGTGTATCACTTGGTCGGAATCGACCCATAACTGACCCTCTGACAAGTTTTCAGAGGCAGTTAACTGCATGGGAGAAGAATGGTCATCCTTCTCCCACAGAGCAACTGGTGGCCTCCGGGATTGCAACACAGCTTCTTGCCACTTCTAGGCCACCATAGCTCGATTCCCATGCGTGGAAAGGTGGAGGGTCAGCAAAAGAGAAAGATATTCAACAAGATGCCCTGACACAGTGATTGCAGCAATAGGCTCAAGTTTGTCAGAGATGATAAGGATGGTACAAGATAGGGCTGGATTCAGATTTGTTGTTTACTGGGTCCTTAAGAACTGTCCTCAATTTGATAGCACCTCACAACAATTGAGAAGCACTCTTTCCACCATAGGAAATGTCTGAGAAGATCAGTGTTAAACTGCACAAAGCTTGGTATCTAGAGCAACTGCTCTCCCTTATTTCATTTTACAGATAAAGAAACCACAACTCAGAATAATTATCTGTATAGTGGCAAACTCAAGCAGAATCTGGTAACCCTGATACTCATCACATAGTGCCTTCAAAAATATCTTAAAGGGGAGCTCTGGTGGCCTAGTGGCAAGGAGTTGCAACTACAATCCCAGAAGTGCACGGTTCAAATCCACCAGATTCCTCTGCCGGGGAAGGAGGGACAATCTTCTCCTGTACCAGTCAGATCTGATTTGACAGTACACTCACACAAAAATAATAAAATTTAAAAAAAATATCTTAAAGGGAAAAAGCTGTCAAAAGTAAAGTTGTTGTTAGGTGCTGTCAAATTGACTACAACTCAGTGACTCCATGAACCACGGATAAGAACCTTGCCCTTCAAGTAATGGTCCACCTATTGTAATGTCCCTTTGATCTAAGAGTTTGTGTTGAAAATGAGTGTTGGCACTTCATATTTTGAATCTATCACTGCGTTAAATGTCCCCAAATTACAAGTGACACACCAAGTCATAACTTCATAGGTTTTTGTTTGTTTTTTAGAAGATAATTTTTTTTTTAATTTAGGTTGTTTATTTTTCATTTCAATGAACATCTACAGAGATTTTGGGATTCCATTCATTCATTGTTGCACCCTTCTCCCCGCACAAACCATCGTTTTTTTTTTACAAACCAAAATGTGGATTTTCATATAACCTCAAAACAAAACGTCTTCATCACTGTATTAAGTAAAATAGATCTATTAAGGAAAATTACAGCAAAATACATTTCAATTACCAATCTGTCATCAAACTGTCCTAGACGACTATTCTCCTTATGTGCCCTCAAGTCGTCTACAACTCATGGCAACCCTATGAACAACTATCAAACCCTGCCCTATCCTGAACTATCTTCATAATCTCCACCTGGCTTCAATACGCTGTTGCAGTCAGTGCAAATTCATCTCTTCCAAGGCCTTTCTCTCTTACACTGAACCTCTACTTCCTCCCACCTGCAGGAGCCTCCTGACAACATGCTCAAAGGATGTGAAATGAAATTCCATTAAGGAGTACCATGGCTGTACTACCTCCAAAACAGAGTTTTAAGGAGTCCACGGTACTGCTTTTCATTAGCACCACAACTCAATTCTTTGTCTCCTTTATTCATTGCCCAAATTGCAGATGCACACAAAACAAGTGAAAGGTACCAAGGCTCAGGTGGGTCACATCTTAGATTCTAAAGGGATATCCTTGCTATTTAGCACTTTAATGAGGTCCATAACAAAAAACTTTGTCAATGCAACACATCTTTTGATTTCTTGATGTGTCCATGGCTACTAATTGTGGATACAATTAAAACAAAGTTATTGACATCAATCTTTTCTCCATCTACCGTGATGCTGCCTATTAGTCTAGCTGTGAAGATTTTTGTTTTCTTGATGTTGAGGTATAATCTACACTGAAGGTTGTTCAAAGATGATATTTAAAAGAATAACAATAAAGAATTCTTAAACCACTCCTGAAATTTCCTAATGATAATCTATAAATTCCAAAAGAAAACAATCAGATTTAGGAATTCAACAATTTTTGCACAAAGAGTCTTATTCTTACTGCTAGGCACAGGCATGAGAAAAAGAGAATTGAGTATCATTAACTATCACAGATGCTTTGATGCAATTGTGTTTTGATGAGCCTGGTTAATAGAAACCATGTTCCTGCCACACTTGAAAAGGTACAAAGAAAAAACATTAAGAATCTGAGTAGAATGTGGACTAACCATTGTGATGTCTGCAAGAAAAAATTTCTTTCAACAGAACTAATTATGTTCTAATTATGTAACTGTAAGCAAAACCTTCAGAATTTGTTGACCATAGTGATAATCACCAGAAAGGAGGCAGGAAGAGCTTGCTCTAGACATCACAATTTTCTTTGGTGGAGGACACTACTGTCAGGAACTTGGGAAATGCTTCCAAGGTCTTGGGCTGTCCTTGGATCAAGGAGATGCAGCTACCCTGCCTGCCTGCCTGCCCTCCTCATGTCAGATGTCAGGTGCCCACCTAGTGGGAGAGGCTGTTTCTGCTTCTAGGCCCATTTCCAGAACCAGCAGGGCAGACAAAGAACCGGCCTGTCAGTTGACAGCTGCAGAGCTGACAGAACCCAAGCTGGGTGCAGATTAGGCATTCAAGACTTGCTCCCAGCCTGCCTGTCAGCTAACAGGCTACCTTGCCCTGGCCTCAGAAGCATGTTCACCTGCTGAGATTCCACACCTCCCCAAATCAGAAAGCCAGGCAACAGAGGAGCCCAGACACTGGAGTACAGGCTTGAGGGAAGCTTGCCCGCATGGCTATCGCAGAGACTCGCTGGCTTGAACCAATCCTTTGTCTTTGGACTTAACATTTCCTTTCAGCTAAAATTTCAAGTCTTAATAAAAAAAGTCATCCTTTTTCCCTCTAAATGGATAGTTTGTCTTTAAACGATTCTTTGAAAACATGAGCACCATTGTTGACTGCACATGACCAAGACTTTACTCATTATTTTTATATCCTGACTAACAGATCTATCTGCGCATGATTCCACTTGGGTCTATAACAAAATTTTAAAAACTAGTAGTTTAATATATGATGCAGGACAAAGCGGAAAGAAAACAATGCAATTGTCCATCTATTATAAGTACACTCTTAAAAATACATGGAGAAAGAGAAACTAACAAGGAGTTCTTACCCCTTTGCCAGCAAATATAGGAAAAATTTTAAAAAGTAAAGGCTGGGAATTGCTCACTTGTTAATTTTTAAAGAAATACAGATTTTTTTAGGAAACAGAGTTCATTCTAAGAAATTCAAGAAAGGCTTATACATCAGAAGAACATGTTCTTGTTGTTATATGCAGTTGTGTCAGTCAGAACCAACTCTGATTGGTGACAATGGTTTTTGAAGGCTGTAAATCTCATTCGAGGACCCTGTCTGTCTTTCTCCCATGGAGAATCAAACGGCAACTAGATCTCCCTCTGATGAACATACAGATGTGTACATAAAATGATAAACAATGCTGTCTGAATTAAGTTTTAGCAGTGTACTATATAGGGAGCTTCTAATCTAAAGGCTACATCTCGAAGATAACGATGAATAAATCCCCTCCCATTTATCAATGTCAAGGCAATTTACAGTCTTAGAAGCCCAATGGAGGGTCAGCTATCAGTAGGTTACAACATGATGACAATGAGTTACTTAGTTAGCTAGCTGATTAGAAGCGAATACAAAACAGCAAATATAAAATGATGTTGTAAATGGAATTAATGTATTAGGAGCTTTAAAGTTAAGCTAAAACAGTTCTGAGTTATAGGCTCTTAAGAATTATCTTAATCACTGCTTGGACTATCTTACAAAGGCTGTAAAGAGTAAGACGACTAACTGTCAAAATCCCATGAGTCAAATACTTCCCAACAGAATCATAATGCTCAAATTCCCTGAAGTCTCATAATAACAATTACATATATATAAGAATAATTACAGTTACCACAAACCCAAGATAGTTTTCACAGCAAATTCATTCATTAAAAACCATTCTAAAAGCAGTATTTTGCATGTTGAACGGCCAAGAATGTTTCCTTTCATTCAGAAAATAGAGATGTTGCATGATCATAAACAAGGTCTAAGAAATGCATACACTTATATATTTTTTCCCCTTCTATCTTTAATGGTAAAAGTTGCATTAGCAAAAGTAGAAATTAGATACCTAAATAAAAAGATCAGTAATAACTTGGGAATGGCTAAATCTTCTGGACAATCAATTTAACAGCTGAAAAAAGTAAAATAAGCCTCATTTAAGTGATTATACGCCTTCTTTTCCTCCCAGGCACCACAACTGTGAGTGTCATCCAACTCATTGTCTCCCTGGGCCATTTCAGTGCACTTCACTAGCATGTAAAGAAAATATACTACCACTTCATTGTGTAAGAAGAAATCCAGCCTTCTCCCAGTTGCTAGGCATATTTTCCTTTCTGGTCAAAACACAAATGTATGTCTATGGTCTCTCAAAAGTCTTATTATGGTCCTACGTTATTTTGAACTTGCTCCTTAAACATGCATAAAATATTTATACCATATATCATCCAAGGAACATAATCACACTTTAGTTTACACACTAAAGTTCACTTTTCACACCTGCTCTGTCAACACATGTTCATAGATTCATGGAAAGTTCTCATCTGAAAGGACCTTTAGAGATGATCTAGTCCGTGTCTCATATATGAAATGAACTAGATGAAAGTAATTAACCATTTATGGTGTACTGAGTCAGGCTGACCTGGGTTCACACCCTGCCTCCAGCATATTCTGGTTGTCTACACTGTTTTCTTATCTGTACAGCAGTATTAATACCTACCTTATAAAGCAAGGATTAAAAGAGGGGGGGTAAAATATACACATATATAGGGAGTTCTGGTGGCCAAGTCTGTAGGGAGCTGCACGTCTCTGGCAGTTCAAATCCACCAGTGGTTCCTCAGGAAATGGGCAATCTCCCTCTCGCGCAATTTACAGATTCCAAAACCCCAAGGAGAATCAACTATGAATAGATTTGGACTCGAAGGCAACAAGGTTTTTAAATATGTGTGTATATGATGTATGCATACATACATAAAGTTGTGCACCCCAAAAGCAGCTAATTTTTTCGTTTTCCCCTCTGTATTACCTAGCTTTACGGTGCCCAGTTGTTGTTGTTGTTGTTGTTAAGTGCCGTAGAGTCTCAGGCGACTCACAGCGACCCTGTGAAGGAGAGTCCTCGATGCTGGTGCACAGTACAAAAAGTAAAAAATTAACCATGTAAAAGCAGCCCTCAAACAGATGCTTAATTATCAAAACCTAGTTCTCCAAAAATCTAATCACTCAGGTTGGGTGTATGAGTAACAGTAGTTACTGTGTATCATCTAGCTGAAACTGATCCACAGCTGACTCTCCAACAGGTTTTCAGAGACAGTTAATGGCAAAGGAGGAGACTGCAACTGGTGGACTCAAACCCCATACTTTCAGAATTACAGCGCTGCTTCTTGCCAATTAGGCTACCAGAGTGCATGCGACTACTAGCAAAAAGGCTGACAGTTACGCCTATCAAGGTGCCCTGATGACAGATTAGCTATCTACTTTCAAAAGGTCAGAAGCTGAGTTCCAGGGGCCTAGTGGCAAGAAGCTGCACTGCAATACTGAAAGCGCTTGGTTTGAATCTACCAGACACTCCACACACAACACAAAAAAGTCAGAGGCATGAAAGCCCCTTAAAGAGTAGTTCTATGATGCATGGAAGGGGCCCCCCATCATGAGTCAGGGTCAACTCTAAAGAAATTAACAGTCTAAATTTAGTCTTTCCTAAACTGTGCTTCCTTAAAACAAATGTGTCTCTTATCTCTCTACTCATCCCCCTCCCTTTGCCTCTTACACATTCTTATAATAAAGAATCTTTACTAGGTTATTTAAACAAGCAGGAATTAAGTGAAGCAACAGAATCTAGAGGTTTAAAATTTCGTGAGAACTTTCTTAGGATTTGTGGCATCAAACGTTTAAATGGCAAAAGTCAGTCAGAAACTCACTGCTGAGCTGTAGGCGAATTTAAGTATTGCACTTCTCTCTGGTGGCCTAGCTGTAAAGAGTTGTGCTGGCAACCCAAAGGTACACAGTTCCAATCTGCGAGCTGCTCTGTGATGGGCAAACTCCTCCCACTGGGTTAACTGCCACTGAAAACCCGCCGGAGGGTCAGCTATGGGTCGGATCAAACTCCACTGGGACACAACAACTGGAGCTCGAATACGGGATGTAGATGTCCCCTAACATGAATCAGGTAATACAGTAATACACATGTTAGTCCTGAAATAGAAAACTTACATTTAAAGGAGAAAAGTTTTGCTTTCAGAAGTTTTACTAGAAAAACATTTGCTCAATATGTCAGGAGAAGTGTCATTTCTTTGCTTTCCAAGAGGCAGCAGCAAAAACAAACAGAAACAGAGGTTGGATGAAAACTTCAAGTAACTGAGGAGGACACAGATTTTTACTGAAGTTGATTCTTTCAAGGAGTATTTTTTCCTAACAGTTAAAACAGTTTAACAAATACTGCGTATCTTTTATCAATTACACAAATAATATTTAGGCCACGTTGCTGCCATTAGAAACATTTGTGGTAACACATTAAAAGCCCCTCGTTTTGAGGTGCCTCCTCCAACAGGGCTTGACAGCGCATCCAAAGTGCCCAAACATGATCCACCAGGCTCCTCTTTCTCTGGAAGCAAACTGCCAAGGCACTTGGGCCAAATTCAGTGCCCCTCAATTCGAAAATGTGAACCCTGCTAAGCAAACGGCAAGGAGCCTCGAGTAAAGAATTTTCCCTTTTTTTCCGGCATAAAGGAGATGTCTGCCTCCAGTCTCTTACCCCACAGCCCCTTTTAATGCAACCTATCTCCAAGGGGAGAGAAGGGCGTGAAGCAAAAAGAGGTCCCGGGTTAATACTAAAACTTCATCAGCTTTCAAAGGCCCACACTCCCACAATAGTTAGGTGCAGATACATCTAAAGAGGGAAGAATGAATGCCCCCCCTGCCCGCCACCTAAAAGCCGTAATAAAAACATGCAGCGAGAGTTCATTGGAAACCTTGGGTCCTTCTAAGAGTGATAAGGCCCAAGCAGCCGAGTCGTCCAGAATCTGGAAGACTAAAGTTGCCAGCCAAAGTACAGTGTAAACTAGGGCGTGAGTGCACAGCACTAGGTCCCGAGCCTGATGCGGGAAAGGGCGGGGGAGGGGGAAGAATGGAGGACTAATAAACCCAGAGCGCAAGAGACCTCGAATCTATAGGGGAGGGGGTCCGGCCGCTGAACCTCTACTTACATAACGCTTCAACTTTTTCTCCGGGGGGGACTTGCGGAGCCATCCCTGGCAGACCACTTCGCCGCCGCTCATGATGCGCGCCTCTCGGGCCCCGGGCCGGGCAGCTGACGGGCAGGCGGGCGAGCTCCCGACAAAGCCGACGCCTGCTGAGGGCGCAACGCTGAGATCCCGGTTGTCCCGGGCGCGCACCCTCCGCCGACGGGACGGGCAGGCTCCCGGCGCGCGCTCAGCCCGCTCTAGCCGGCTTCCAGCGTCTGTCTCCTCTCGGCCGCTCCAGATATGAGCAGAAATGGACTGCTCCGCCCCTGTCGACACCACTGGGCAGCGTCCGCCACGGGGCCGAGGGTGCCCCGGCCTCCCTTCAGTGCACCCGCCAACCGCGCTCAGTCTCAGCTGTACTGGCGACTTCGCGGGACGCTGTCCGGGCAAGGAGCCGGAGCTTCGGAGCCCTTGGGCTCCACCCCCTAAGGACAGAACCTCCCCCGAGCGCTTTCCGAAAGACACTGCTCAGACGCACACACAATGCCCCCGCGCGGTGCCTCCTCTCGCTCGCCCTCGATGGGTCTCGGTGCGCCCTGCGCGATCCTCTCCTTCCTCCTCCCGGGGGAGGCGGGTCACTTCTCGGCGGCGCCCGGGAAACTGGGAGGAAAGGGGCAGCCGCGAGGCTCCTGCGCGCAGCGGGCACCAGGCAGGTCCCGGGCCGCAGGGGGAGCCGCCCAGTCTGTGGCGAGCGCTGGGCGCCGTACGACTGCGGACTCCAGGGAGGGCGCAGGTCCTGCTGGAGGGTAGGTCTGCTCTTGCCGCCGCCGGAGTGGGCGAGGGACCAGACGCTCGGCTGCGGCAGAGTCCCCACTGTCCCGTCCCCTCGCGCTCCTCCCTAGCTGCCTCCCCCACCCTGGGGTGCTCGGCAGGTTCTGAGCGGCCCGGCCCCCAGCTGCAGTCCCTCCCTCTCCAGGCCTCCCGGCTGCTCTTCCTCCCTTTTCTCCTCCCCTTCCCAGCCGGCTCCGGTTTCTGCCCAGACTTTCTCTGAAACTCCGCCGGAGCGCTCCAGCCAAAACAACAAGGGCTGGAGAGGAGGAGGGAGGCAGCGGGCGCTGGAGGGAGGGAGCCCGAGTCCGAGCAGCACGCTGGGATCTGTAGTTCGAAAAGCTCCAAAGGGCTCCTCGACCGCCAGCTGCGGTCTTGGCCTGAGACCCCAGAGTCCTCTTCGCCTGGGAAGGTGCCGGGCACTTTGTAAGCGTGGTGGAGCGGAGAATGTTCAAATGATTATTTCAGGGTTTGCCATTTCTGTAAACCCTGTCACTTCAGAATGTGTACGGTGCTGCAAACCAGAAGTTTTGGGGGTGTCTCTATTTGATATAGCACAAAACAAAAAGACCCGTGGAAGAGAGACCGCCTCCATGTGGGAAGGGACTCCGCGGGTCCCCACCCGAAAGCCCTGAGAGCTGGGGCTAGGAGAGTGAGAAGACGTGGTGCAGGGAAGCGCACTATGGCGACCTGGAGACTCGAGGGCAGAGGGGGGATGTTTCACGCTCGCCCCAACTGTTGTCAGTTTCTTTCACTTTATGCGTTAAATCCATCTGTCCTGATACGTTGGGCTAGAAAAAGGAAAGTTACTGGATCTTCTTCTTGTGTGTGTGTGTGTGTGTGTGTGTGTGTGTGTGAAAATGATTTTACTTGGTCATGAGTTTAATATGATCCTATAATAGAAATAGATTGCATTTTCCAGTGTATTTAGGAGGTGGAGGGAGAAAGCCCAAAACAAATGGTAAAAGTTGAAATTTACCTTCGGTCAAGTCCAGTTGAACCTATGGAGATCCTGTATGTACAGAGTAAAACTGTTCCTTGGATTCTTCAAGTCTGACCTCTCTGAAGCTAATCTTGAACAGTGAGTTAGAACCATTAACGTTTTGGTTAAGCCAATAGTCAAGTATTTAACTTTTTACCACCTATGAGTCGCAGGCGACTCGACGGCACATAACAACAACAACAACAAGGATTTCTATACTTTTGAAATATAGAAAATCAAATAAAAACTGTAAACTGGGAGAAGTGAGTATCTCTGGAAAACGTAACCTCAGGCATTTTCTTAATATGAAACGTAAATGTACAAATTATAGTGGGGAAACTGCACTTTTGGAAGTGACATAAGATAGAAGACGAAGAACCATCACAAATACAGATTTTGATAAATTTACCTGAAGGCAAGAAACAGGTGAAAACTAACAGGTGGAAATAGGTCAGAGAGGATGAGAATGAGCCTATAGATACTTAGTCAGCAACTTGAAAGATGTTGTGAAGATAGGACAATCATATTTAGTTTATGGAAGAATAAAAAAGGGAAAGCATGAAGAGAAAAAAAAAAAACACAAGCAGAGAGATTACTTAATAAAACCCTGATTTTTGACTCACTCATGTTGACCCCGTGTGTCGGAATAAAACTGTCCAGGGGAGCTGATTTTTAGATGTAGATCTCTAAACCTTTCTTTTGAGGCATCTCTGGGTTAAACATCAACCTTTTGGTTAACAGCTGTTGCTACATGTATTAACCATTTGCACTACCCTGGGACACTCAGTTACTTCATGTCATTAGGTGCAATCAAATCAGCTTAGACTCATAAGTCGTATGTACAAAAAGACTGAAACCCAGCTTTACTAAATTCATTGGGTCAACAATAGTAGTTACTTCATTGTTGTTGTTGTTTACTGTGGAGTCAGGACTGACTCATACTTGAACCACAAGTGGGTTTTCAGAGTAAATCACATGAGAGATCGCCCAGCTTTCTCTTGCAGAGCTTGGTGGCTTTAAACCTCATCCCATTAAATCGACAGTACAACTTCTTGCTGAACAACTAGAGTTCTTTTACCTCATAGTGTGTTTCAGTGAGCCGACCCCCCTCTCGTCCGAGCACCTCAAAGTGGACAGATGGCTGCAGAACCACGTTAAGTCCCAAACTCCTAAAGATCATGATAAAATACAACCACCCCCCCCCTTTATCCAAATATGAAGGGCTTCAACATGCAATAAATTTCTATTGGGTTAACATCTTCAGTAATATAATCATATTCAAAACCATTATGAAAATAGAACTTAGTTGAATAACCCAATAAATTTTCAGGTGGCCTAGTCGTAAGAAACTGTGCTGCAATAGAATACCAACATTCAAATCTACCAGGTGCTTTACAGAAGGAAAGACAATCTCCTCCTCTGCAATTTACTGCTTCTGAAAACCCTCTGGAGGGTCAGCAATGGATCAGTTCCTAGTCGAAGGTGTATACAACAACAATAAAAAGTTACCAGAAAATAAAGTTGGTGTTCTAATCTTATATTCAGATTATATTAAGAACATCATCAATAGAATCAATCAGAAGAGGACTGGTTCCACTGAAGTTTAAAGCCCTTCACAATTTGGTAGATACTTAAGTAAGATAAAGGTTTAGCTCCTAGATCTGAATTAATTTTTCACATGAGCAATTTTTCTTTTTTAAGAAAAATCTTTTTTTTAATTTTAATTGTGATTCTAGCAAAAGTATACAGAAAAGTTGGCTTTTTATTCATTAATTCATTGTTGCATATTTTCTTCCCTCTCCCTTCCCCCCTTCTTTGCAACATACCTCTTATTAGGGACATTTGTCTTACATGTAATACCTAATCATATATTTCTTTTAAACAGTTCTCTCCCTCATTCGTTTCAATATAATGTTTGTTGTCTATCCACTTTTTTCCTTTTCTCTACACCTCCCATGTCAGTCCTGCTTTATAACAATGTAGTTATATCAATTTATCGTTTTGAGACTAAGACATTTCACTCAGCGTAATGTCCTCCAGGGTCACCCATGTTGTGTAATGTTTTATCAGTTCATTATTTTTCAGGATTCCACTGTCTAAATACTTTGTTGTTGTTATGTGCAGTCGAGTCGCCTGCAATTCATAGCAACCCTATGTACAACAGCCCTAAACCCTGCTCTATTCTGTGCCAATCTTATTGTCATTGACTCATCTACCCCCGTTATCCCCGTCACTGAATCAATCCATCTCATCAAGAGTTTTCCTCTCTTGCACAGTCCCTCACCACTCCCAAGCATGATGTGCCTCTCCAAGAACCAGTCCCACCTTGCAACATGTCCAAAGTAGGTCAAACAAAGCTTCAGAATCCTTGCCTCCAAGGAGCAGCCCAGTCTCACCCTCTTTAGAATAAAGCTGTTTATTCTCCTAGTCGTTCATGATATATTCAACACTCTTCTCCAGCACCACATTTCAAAGGCATCAATTTCCCTTCTGTCATCCCTAGTCATTGTCCAGCTTTCTGATGCATAGCTAGTAATTGCAAAGACTCTGGCTTGGACCAGGTGCACCTTATTCTCCAGACTGACATTGTTGCTCTTTAGTACTTTGGAGAGGTCTCTGACAGCAGACTTTCCCAATGCAATTCGTCTTTTAACTTCCTGGCTGCTGGTACCAAGAGTGTTGACTGTAGAGCCAAGCAAACTAAAACTGTTAATAATCTCAATCCTTCACCATCTATCATAATACTGTCAATTGGCCCAGTGGTAAGAATCTTTGTCTTATTGATATTGAGCTTCAATGCCTATTGAAGACTGCAGTCCTTGACCTGCAGCAAGAGATTAAGGTATGACTCAGTTTCAGCAAGCAGGGCTGTGTCATCTGCATAATGCAGATATTTGATGAGTCTTCTTCCAATCCTGATGCCACATTTCTCCTCTTAGAGCGCTGCCTACTGATTAATCTGATGCCTTTGAGCTGCAGTGCTGGAGAAGAGTGTTGTATATACCATGGACTGCTAGGAAAACAGGTTCATTCTGGAGAGGGTAAAATTGGGCTGCTCCTTGGAGGCAAGAATTCTGAAGTTTCATCTGGCCTACTTTGGATATGTTACAAGGAGGGACTGGTTCTTGGAGAGGGACATCATGTTTGGGAGGGTGGAGGGACAGCACAAGAGACAAAGACCCTCGATGGCGTGGATCAATTCAGTAACTAGGGTACTGGAGGGAGGTGTGTCAAAGACAATAAGGTTGGCACAGGGTAGAACAGGATTTAGGGCTTTTGTACATAGGGTTGATATGAGTTGCAAGCGACTCGACAGCACATAACAACAACAACAACATAATAGATTGAAAAGATATGGAAATAGGACACATCCCTGGCATACACCTTTCGAAATTTTGAACCATACAGTGTTTCTTTGCTCTGTTCTGACTACTGCCTCCTGGTCCAAGTATAGGTTTCGTATAAGCACAGTCTTGGCACTAGCAGCCAGGAAATTAAAAGGCGCATTGCCATGGGACAGTCTATTGTTAGGGACCTCTCCAAAGTACTGAAGAGCAATGGTGTCTCTCTGGAGACTAAGGTGCGTCTGATACAGGCCATGGTCTTCGCAATCACTTGTTATGCATCAGAGAGCTGGACAATGACCAAGGAGGATAGAAGGAGAATTGATGCCTTTGAGCTGTGATGCTGGAGAAGAGTATTGAGAATACCATGGACTGCTAGGAAAACAAACAGATTCGTCCTGGAAAGGGTTAAACCGGGTGGCTCCTTGGAGGCAAGGATTCTGAGTCTCCATCTAACATACTTTGGATATGTTGTGAGGAGAGACCTGTCCTTAGAGAGGGACATCATGCTGGGGAGGGTGGAGGGACAGCGCAGGAGAGGAAGGCCCTCTATGAGGTGGATTGATTCAGTGACTGGGATAATTGGGATGGGAGTGTCAGAGACAGTGCGATTGGCACAGGACAGAGCGGAGTTTAGGGTTGTTGTACATAGGGTCGCTATGAGTCGCAGGCGACTCGACGGCACATAACAACAACAACATAAGCACAATCAAGTGCTCTCTGTAAATATACCATAGTTTATCTACCCATTTGTTTGTTGATAGGCACTTGTGTTCTTTCTCTTTGCTATTGTGAATATGCAGTAATAAACATGGGTGCTCATACATCTGTTTGGATGGTGGTCCTGGTTTCTTTATGGTATATTCCCAGCAGGGCAAATGCTGGGTCAAATGGCATTTCTATTTCCACCTTTTTGAGAAAGTGTCAAACTGTGTTCCATAGTGGTTGCACCATTTTACACTCCCATCAGGAGTCTCTTCACATCCACATCCTCACCAGCATTTGTTGTTTGCTTCTTTGTTGAATTTTGCTATTATTCCTGGGACATCATCAATTTTTCAAGTCCTGACTCTGGACAAACTATGTCTCCAAGTTTCAGTCATGAAATAGAATGATTATATGTATCAAGATTCTTGTGAAAATTAGCAGTGACTCTTAACTGACTCTTCCATATGTAGATGTTGAGGGGATTAGTTTTTCATAGATCTTAAGGCATTTTAGAACACATGGCAGCTTAACATTTTAGGAAGCCAACATACCGAAGTCATTCTGAACTGTTGTTGTTGTTGTTGTTATGTGCCATCGAGTCGTTTGCAACTCATAGCGACCCTATGTACAACAGCCCTAAACCCTGCTCTATGCTGTGCCAATCACACTGCTTCTGACACACCCATCCCGATTACCACAGTCACTGAATCAATCCATCTCATAGAGGGTCTTTCCTTCTTGCGCCATCTCTCCACCCTCCCAAGCATGATGTCCCTCTCCAAGGACCTGTCTCTCCTTGCAACATGCCCAAAGTATGTCAGACGAAGCCCCAGAATCCTTGCCT
>NW_006399803.1:10658040-10661312 GCF_000299155.1 Elephantulus edwardii
TGGTTCTTCTCCAGATTTCTTGAACTATCTAAGGAAAAAGTGTGGTACCGGTCAACCAAACAAAAATGAATCATTGTGTTGGTTTTCTGCTTCTCTATAGGAGTTGTGTATACACACGCAATGGAAAGCTTTTATGGTTAATAATCTACCATTTGGCAGCAGGAGTGGGTGGCATCCACTTCCTAAAACAACTGTCTTTAAAAACTATAAACTTGGAGAAATGATGATGAATGGCTTCAGACCTTTTGTTCTTAGGGTCGCTATGAGTAGTGCTCAACTCAATGGCAATCAACAACAAACTACAATAATCTACCATTGAGTAATAACTTGACTTCAGCAAATTTGCTATTCCCTGTTAATCTTGACCTTTTGATAGGAAAATTTTAATAAATGTACTATTTAGCTTTTGGATGTTAGATGTTTTTTCCTTATTTAAAAATAAATATTTAATTATTAATTATAAAGGATAAGAAATGCTGGGCATGTTCTCTTTTAGTTTTCTAACTCCACATCTTTATACATTTCATTACAATACTTTCTCTCAAACTACCCTTTGAAATCTTCTGTTCAGCTCTCTTACTTCAGCATTTTGTCCCTTTGCTTTGGCTTCTTTAAGTCTAGCGCAAGTTTCAGAGTCTCATCTGACATCATTTCGGTCTGTTCCTTCTTTGTTATTTTTGTATTAGCTTTTTGCTTTCTTCATGAATGATGTCCTCCCACAATTTGTCTGGTCTTTGGTCATAGTGTTCAAGGCACCAAATCATTTCTTCAGCTAGTTTGCAAATTCAGTTGGAATAGACTCAAGGCTGTATTTTGGTTCTGGAGTATTTGTTTTCATTTTCTTCAGCTTCAATTTGAACTTGCATGTAAGTAATTGATGGACTATTGCACAATAAGCCCCTGGCCTTGTTTTGACTGCTAATATTGAGCTTGTGCATAAATCCATTCCACTGATGTAGTCAACCTGATTCCTGTGTACTACATCAGAAGAGATCCATGTGTAAAGTCACCATCTATGTATTTAACAACATAGATATGCAGTGAATAAATCATTGACTGTTCAAAATTCTAGATCTCTAGCCTTATTTCTGGCAACAAGGCCAACTACTAGTCCTTTTTTATTCCCAACTTTTTCATACAATCACAAATTATTATTAATGCTTCAATCAATTTTAGTCTGCAAAAGCTTTAGTGGTTGGAGCTTCTGTTTGAATAATAGTTATGGTAAAAGATCTTTCTTCTATGCCTATGAATAATGTCATTAGAAACATTGTACTTCAGGATATTGTTATTAGGGACCAACAAATTGAGTATGGTTCATGAAGACCTTATTAACAACAGATTTTAGCCCTGTCCTAATCTGTGCTTTCCTCATCATTTCTGACATACTCGAGTCCATAACTGCAGTCATTATGTCAGTCTATCTGGTTAAGAGTCTTCCTCTCTTTCACAGACCATCTATCTTTCCAGCATGATGCCCCTCTCCAAAGAATAGTCTCTTTTAACAACATGGCCAAAGTATGTAAGACAAATTTTTGTCATCTTTGCCTCCAAGGAGCAGTCTGGCTGTATTTTCTCCAAAACATATCTGTTTGTTCTTTTGGCACTCTCTGAGATATTCAGTACTCTTCTCCAACACCACAACTCAAAGACATCAATTCTCCTTTCATCCTTATTCGTTGTCCAGCTCTCAGCTGTATAGCAAGTAATTGAAAAGACCATGACCTGAATCAAGCACAAGTTAGTCCTCAAATGACATGGCTACTCCTCTGTAATATGGAGAGGTTTTTTACTGCAGGCTTTCCCAATGCAATACATTTCCTGATCTTCTGACTGCTTGTACCAAGTGTATTGGTTGTGGATCCAAGAAAGATTAAGTTATTGATCGTTTCAATCTTTTCTCCATCTATCATGATGTTGCCTATTGGTCCAATGGTAAGAATTTTTGTTCTCTTGATATTGAGATAGTTTAAGATGTTTTTATTCTTGATGTTATGTGCTGACCAGTCACCTACAACTCATAGCAACCCTATATATGATAGCTCTGAAACCTGTCTTATCCTAAGCCAATCTCACTGTCTCTGACTTGACATTTCTCTAACTAAAGGAACTGAAGAAAAAATGTAAGCCTCAGGTTGCAATATTGAAGTATTCTATGAACAAAATATTAAATTATACAGGAAACATTAAAGAAGTGAAAGGAAAACAAAGTCCCTGGACCAAAAAGAATTGGTCAGTACGAAACTATTTTGGGCAGTAGTATATGATAAAGAACCAGTGGTAACAGAAAAAGTAGTTCAAACTACTGAATGCATTGGTAAAAAATAAGGCCCCAGGAATTGATGAAATACCAACTTACATGTTTCAACAAACAGATACCTTCCTGGACATGCTCACTAGCCTATACTAACAAGACACCTGGCCAACTGACTAGAAGAGATCTATATTTGTTCCCATTAAAAAAAGAGGGAGGCGAGCTCTGGTGGCTAAATGGCAAGAAGCTGACCTGCAATCCCAGAGGTGTGTGGTTGGAATCTACAAGATGCTCTGCTGGAGAAGGGGGAACACTCTGCTCCTGTACAAGTCAGATATGATTTGACAATACACACACACACACAAATAAAATAATTTTTTTTAAAAAAAGATAGAGATTATCCAGTGGAGTGTGAGAATGATTAAACACCGTCATTAACATCACATACAAGTAAAATATTGCTGAAGATTATTTAAAAATGACTGGAACTGTACATCAGGAGGGAACTTTCAGAAATTCAGGCTGGACTCAGAAAAAGCCATGTAATAGCATTGCTGATGTCGGATGGATATTGGTTGAAAGCGGAAAGTACCAGAAAGACATTTACCTGTGTTTCACTGTGCAATGGCATTATGTGGATCATAACAAATTATGGACAAAATGGAGAAGAATGGGAATCCTAGAACACTTAATTGTGCTCATGAAAAACCTATTGTTGTTGTTGTTATGTACCATCGAGTCGTTTGCGACTCATAGCGACCCGATGCACAACAGCCCTAAACCCTGCTCTATCCTGCACCAACCCCACTGCCTCTGACTCACCCATCCCGATTACCCCAGTCACCGAATCAGTCCATCTCAGAGGGTCTTCCCCTCCTGTGCTGTCCCTCCACCCTCCCAAGCATGATGTCCCTCTCCAAGGGCCCGTCCCTCCTGGCAACATGTCCAAAGTATGTCAGACGAAGCCCCAGAATCCTTGCCTCCAAGGAGTAGCTTGGTTTAATCCTCTCCAAGATGA
>NW_006399803.1:10679051-10696301 GCF_000299155.1 Elephantulus edwardii
ATATCTAATTTTCCTACATTCATGGTTCTCACATTCCATGTCCCAATCACCAGTGTCTGCTTACAACTGTTCCTCTTCCTTTGTATTTCCATACTTGATAACTCAACCTCTCTTGCCGTTTCTGTTATCTAAATGTGTTCTGTTGTACATAGGGTTTTCAGAGGCCTGCTATTTCAGAAGTGGATGGCCAATCCTTCTTACTAGTCTGTCTTTATGTGAATGTTCACATTTAGAGGAGTATCAGACAGACCAGCAAGTTAAAGGTATATCCCTTATTGCGGAGTTAACTTTAGTGTTAATGTTGTCCCTGCTTTCTCACATGTGTCTTTACCCATTTATTTCCCTGCTCCACCATCCACCAGGATACCCATCCACTTCTACACCCCCCCCTTCACATCTGTCTCCCTTTGACCAGCCCTCCATCTAATAACTTATATATGAAGGTTCCATGGCTTCTGTGTGATTCCAAACACATCAGCTGATGGTAGTTCCTTATGTTGGGATCAATGTCTCTGACGTTTAGTCATAATGTTTCCCGAGGAAAGGTGATGCATCCTGTAGAACTGGTGTGTAGATAGGCTTTTCTTGGCCCTAGGGCTTGTGGCCCTCGACCCGGAACGAATGTCACGCGATTTTTGCGTCTTTGATTACCTGGGAAGATGCGAGGGTCTGGGGAGATGGGATGGTCTGAGACTGGCTTCTAAGCTGCCCAGGTTCCAGCTAGCCGGTTGCATTATCCCCTCCTCTGAGCGGCCGGAACAAATATTGTGCGATTTTTGCGTCTTCGATTCAGTTACTTATAGGAAAGTTAAAATTGAGGCTGAGGAAAATTAAAAATAAGTAGAAGAGAACCAAGATATGATCTTGAAGCTATTCCATCTGGATTTCAAAATAATTTTAAGAATAAGTTTATTTAACAAAAAAGAGAAAAGAATAGGTTTGAAGCATTGAACATCAATGATCAAAGATTAGATAAGTTGTAGGGTGATATAAAATATATCATTTATGAAAAAAGCAAAAGGTCATTTAAAAGACGGAGGAGAAAGAAAAGATCGAAATGGATGTCAGAAAAGACTCTAAAAATGGCATTAGAGTATCGAGAAGCCAAAAGAAAGGTTTGAAGAGAAACATTATTATTTTTGGAAAGCAATTTAGCATTATCTTCACATTTTAAACCAGTTTTAGGTTGTTGCTGTTATGTGCCGTCGAGTCGTTTCCGACTCATAGCGACCCTATGCACAACAGCCCTAAACCCTGCTCTATCCTGGGCCAACCGCACCGCCTCTGACACACCCATCCCAATTACCCCAGTCACCGAATCAATCCATCTCTTAAATAACATTTTATGTGTTTATGCATAAAAAGACACTTCAAAATACTACATGTAAATGTTGTACAAAGAGCATAAACAGCCTGAGGATGGCCAACTCTGACTTCTATTAACTTCACAAAGGACAACAATCTCCATTAGCAAAATCCACAATACAAAACCATTCCCAGGAGATCAGACATGTCTTTTATTCTCCCTCACCTACTTCTACTAATTCCAAATCTGATTGTACCGCTCTATTACTGGGAATGCTGGTGGTCTAGTGGTAAGAATCTGCATAGCAATCTCAAAGGCACACAATTTGAATATGCCAGTTGGTCTGTAGGAGAAGTATGGACAATCTCCACCTGTGTGATTTCTACCTCTGAAAACCCACTGGAGGATCAGCGCTATGGGTCTGTTCCAACTGGAGGGTAAACAACAACAACAACAACATTACTGGGTCCAAAATCCATTGCAGTGACCACATAGAACTCATAGAACCATATTTACAGTTATGGGGCTTACTAGTGAAGTTGCTGGTGATTGTCTTCGAGTCGAGCTCGACTCATAGTACTCCTATGAACAAAAATCCCAAAGTCTTTCTATAGTTATTGACATTTATCAAAGTTAACAGGTGACAATTAAGGTTAGTAATAGATACAATTCTTCAGTCTGGACAGCTTCTTAAGCATACACGCAGGTCCTAATTAACATTCCCCTGATATAGTCAAATATGACGATTCTCTTTAGTCTTCTAGCAAATTTGAGCCAAGTCCCCTGACTCTGGCTCTGAGGGACAGCAGTCCAAAGTCAGCTCTACCTCTTTCAGTCTCTAGTTCTCTGCTAAAGCTGCTCCACTCCTATAGATACTGGTCTGACTGGCACAGAAATCTCTGCTTTTGCTTCCTCTTCTTTACTGGTAGTGAGATTCCCACCTTTGCTTCTAAATTTACTGAATTTAAACTTGGTAATGTAGGGGAACTGGACCACTCCCACAAAGATCAGTTTATGCACACTCTATTTCACGTTCTAGCTCAGTCATGTGATAAAGTTAAAGCCAATGACTAGAAATGTCATTTTGAACAATAGACCTGTGGCACTACAAATGTCAAATTTTATTCACATAAGAAATATTTGTGGAATGCTTAATATATATCCAGGTCCCTGAGAACTAGGAACTCAATAGAGAAGCAAGTAAAACTTGTTCTTGCATTTCTATCCTGGAGACAAATATTCAATCAGCCATAGCTTTCTTCTACTTCTTCAAAAGTATTCTCCCTTCCCACCACAGATACTTCTTCCATCTTGAAAGCAACATTATTCAATCAATAATTCATGGCTTTCTACCCATTCCTCAAAGACATTCTCCCTTTGCACTTCAAGGCTGCTATTCTTGGTGTTCCTGTTCCTGGGATGCTGTCCTTTTCCTTGGCTGTCTTTCTTTTTATTGAAGGTGAGGGTTTGTCAGTGTCACATCACCTTGTTCACCTTTCAGCTTTCAGGTCACCCATCCCTTCTGCAGGAAACCTTTGCTTCATTTCCCAGGTTGAGTCTCCTTCCCTTCATCTGCATTCTCACACTTCTGTGCACCATTTCTTTCCGGATACTTCTCAGAGTTGTCATGTATGTTTGTGAAATTAGTCTCGTGATATCTATTTTCCTCTGGACGTGCTAAATTCTATGGAAGGAAATGGCTTTATATTCCTAATACTTAGCAGTGTACATAACATTTAGGAAATACTGAATCCTTATTTGATAAATAGGTGAATGAATAATAGTTGAACTGAAGGTCTTAGATCAGATAGATAACTTATTGTTATGTTTTCAAAAGTAACATGGCTCTAAGTACATTAAGGGGGTCAAGGTGCTTCAGTAGGAAGGTTTCCTATGTAACTACAATCCCAAAAGTGACAAACCTTGTTTTACATTATTCTCTGAAAAGGGGACTGTTGTTGAAGTTTCCCCATTTATTTTGTGTATATTTGATGATTTCTCTGTAATGAAAAACATCCTTTCTTTGTGATTTGAATAAAAGTTTACAAAGCATATCGGTGATTTGTTGACCCGTTTATACACATTTTGTTTTATAACATTAATTATAATACAATGTCTGGTCATCTCTTTAGTGTAAATTGCCTTTACCTTCACCTATCTTTAAAAGTGTCTGTTATTTAAGAGTTTTAAAATTATCTTTTTGTTTGTTTTAAAGAAAAATAAATAGTGCAAATTAAATTATTTATTAGCTTATGGTTGCCCTTGATAGTGATTTTTGGAAGACAGGGGATAACTTCAGATCCTGGACGATAATGGAAAGTGGATAACAAAGTAAATTTCCTATTGACATTTTGTTCAGTAATTAACTATTTATATTCCTTTCTCCAACTCTTCTTATTCTTGGTAATCATCCAAGAACGATTGTGTGTGTAAACCTTTCTTTAGCTTTTAGTAGCAATTGTCTTAGATGATACGTGTCCTTTTGTAATGGACATATTTCAGGTCTACTGTGGTCTAACGTCATCTATGTTTTACAGTGCTTCATTCATTCTTTATCATCTTTTAGTATTACCACTCCATTGTGTGAATTCACGCTAGTTTCTTTAACCGTTGATGGAAACTTGGCTTGTTTCCATCTCTTTGCTCTGCCAGGTCCTATCCCATCCTTAGTCTCTGTTATATTTAAAAACACTGCTGCAGCCACTTGTCTATCTATTTTGTTAAGAATCTCACTCTTTGTGGATGACCTTCTACTTTAACAAGCTTGATGGCATTCTACAGGGATTCTTCCTTCTTTGTAGTGTGCCTAAAGCATGTGAGACAAAAGTCTAATCATCCTTACCCCTAAACATTCCGGCTATACTTCTAAGACAGATTTGTATGTTCTTTTGGCAGTCTATAATGTATTCAATATTCTTTGCCAAACACCACAATTCAAAAGCAACTCATTGGCAAAGTTTAATAAGTATAAACATTAAATAAAAATGATATGGCTGGCGTCAGGTGTATTGCAGAATAGAAAGGGAAATTCTTGTACTTTATCACCTTAAAGAGGTCCTTTACAGCAGACTTATCCAATGAAATACAGTGTATGAGTTAGTGTTTGCTGCTTCCATGGATATTGATTGTGAATCCAAGTAAAATGAAACTCTTTAACAGCTTCCATTCCTTACAATAATGTTGTTATTTAGTTGAGTTGTGAGAATTTTTGTTTTCTTAATATTCAGAATATTAAATGATCTAAGAAGCATTAAAAAAAGATGGAAGGAGCATACAGAGTCGCTGTACCAAAACGAATTGTCAGACACAGAGGACTTTAATGAAACAACGCATGAGCAAGAGCCTGTGGTGATGAAGGAAGAAGTTCAAGCTGCTCTGAAAGAATTGGCAAAAAACAAGGCCACAGGAATTGACAGCATACCAACTGACACATTTCAACAGCAGACACTGCCCTGGATGCACTCACTAAGTTGTGATAAGAAATCCGGAAGATGACTTCCTGGCCAACTGACTCGAAGAAATCTGTGTTTGTTCCCATTCCAAAGAAAGGTGACCCCAGAGAGTGTGGAAATTATCAGACAATATCATTGATATTACATGCAAGCAAGATTCTGCTGAAGATTGTCCAAAAATGACTAGAGCAAATACATCAGCAAAGAACTGCTAGATGTGCAGGCTGGGTTTAGAAGAGACTGTGGCACTAGGGATATTATAGCTAATGCTAGATGGATCTTGGCTGAAAGCAGAAGTACCAGAGGAATGCCTATCGGTGTGTCATTGACTATGCAAAAACATTTGACTGTGTGGATTATAACAAACTATGGCTGACTTTGAGAAGAATAGGAATCCCAGAACACTTGATTGTGCTTATGTGAAACTTGTACTTGGACCAGGAGGCAGTCATCAGAAAAGAGCAAAGAAACACTGTATGGTTCAACATCAGAAAAGGTGTATGCCAGGGATGTATTCTGTCTCCTTACCTCTTCAATCTATATGCAGACATATCATCCACGACACTGGGCTGTATGAGGAGGAATGTGGCATCAGTATTGGAGGAAGATTCATCAACAACCTGCGTTATGCAGGTGACACAGCCCTGCTTGCTGAAACTAAGGAGGACCTGAGGTGCTTCCTGCATAAAGTCAAGAACTGCTCAACATCAAGAAAACAAAGATTCTCACCACTGGGCCAATTATGATGGATGGTGAAGATATTGAGATTTTTAACAGTTTTAGTTTGCTTGGCTCCACAATCAGCACTCTTGGTACCAGCAGCCAGGAAGTGAAGAGATGGATTGCATTGGGAAAGTTGACTGTCAAAAACCTCTACAGAGTATTGAAGAACAACAACCTCAGTCTGGAGACTAAGGTACGCCTGATCTAGGCCATAGTCATCGCAATTATTTGCTATACATCAGAGAGCTAGACAATGACTAGGAATGATAGAAAGAGAATTGATGCCTTTGAGCTGTGGTGCTAGATAAGAGTATTGAATATACTCATGGACTGGCAAGAGAACAAAGAGGTCCATCCCAGAGAGGGTGAAGACAGACTGCTTCTAGGAGGCAAGGATTCTGAGGTTTTGTCTGACATACTTTGGGTATATTGTAAGGAGGGATCAGTCCTTGGAGAGGGGCATCATGCTTGGAAGGGCTGGGAGATAGAGAAAGAGAGGGAGACCATTGATGAGATGGATTGATACAGTGTTTGGGGTAATGAGGGTAGGTGTCAGAGACAGTAAAGTTGGCACAGTATAGAGCAGGTTTCAGGGCTGTTGTACATAGAGTCACTATGAGTTGCAAGTGACTCAACAGCACATAACAACAACAGTGTTGAGATATAATCCATACTAAAGGCTGTAGTCTTTTTGCTTTGACAGTAAGTGCTTCAAGTCTTCTTTGTTTCTGAAATCAAGATTTTTGTCATCTGCATATCACAGCTTATTGATGATTCTTCCTCCATCCTTGATGTCACATTCTTCTGTGTATAGTCCAATTTGTCAAATTACTGTTCAGCATATAGGATGGATAAGCATGGTAAAAGAACACAACCCAGATCCATATCTTTATGTTTTATCAAATTGCAATTTCCCCCTGTCCTGTTCAAATAACTGCTTCTTGGTCTATGTACAGTTTCCTCATGAGCACAATTAAATGTTACTTAATTCTTCTTAATGAGAGTCCATAATTTATTATCCACAAAGTTGAATGTTTTTGCAGTCAATTAAACATGAGGAAATACTTTTCTTGTATTTTCTGCTTTCAGCCAAGATTCAGCTGTGATATCCCTCATCACATTGCTGCTTCTGGATCCAGCCTGAGTCATGTACTACTCCAGCCATTTGAAAATGATCTTTCATGAGATTTTACTTGCCTGTGGTATTAATGATATTATTTAATAATGCTCACATGCTATTGGATTATCTGTCTTTGGAATGGCCACGATATGGATCTCTTCTAGTTGCTTCCAAATTTCTTGGCTTTAAATGAGTGAGCACATCTGGGGATGAATTTAATTTTTGAAACACCTCGATTGGTGTCCTATCAATGTCTGGAGGCTTATTTTGTATTACTGATGACTTCAATGCAGCTTGTTCTTTTCCCCCTCATGCCATTAGATTTCTATCATATGTTAACACCTGAAATGATTGAATATTCATGAATTCTTTTTTTTAAATTATTTTTTGTGTATGTACCATTAAATCAGATCTGACTGGTACAGGAAGAGATTGCCCCTCCTTCTCCAGCAGAACATCTGGCGGATTTGAACCATGCAACTCTGGGATTGCAGTGCAGCTTCTTGCCACTAGATCACCAGAGCTCCCTTCACTAATTCTTTTTGGTATAGTAACTGTGTATATTACTTCCATCTTCTGTTGATGCTTCCTGTGTCATTCAATATTTTGCCCATAGAATCTTTTAGTATTGCAACCCAATGTCTGAATTTGTTATTTAGTTATTTCATCTTGAGAAATGTCAAATATGTCCTTCCTTTTTAATTTTCTAAATCTAGGTCTTTGTACATTTCATTATCCTACCCTTTTTCTTCTCAAGCTGCCCTTTGAAATCTGTTCTGCTTTCTTGATTCATCATTTCTTCCTTTTACTTTAGCTTCTCTGTTTTAGGGTAAATTTCAAAATCTTTTCTGACATTCATTTTGATCTTTACTCTCCTCTATTTCTAGTGTCCTTAATGGGTTCAGCATGGATGATATTCTAGATGTGTCACAAAAGTTGTTTGGTTTTTAGTCAATTTCCTCTTCATCTGAGATAAATAGCAGATTAGACTTTGCCCCTCTGGTGGCATAGCCCACAGTTAGTTGTGTTACTAACCCAAAGGCTGTCTGTGCATGTAGCAGTTTAAATCTGTCAGTGGCTTTGAGGGAAAAAGCTGGGAAGTCTCCTCCCATTGTGATTTATAGCCTCAGAAACCAAATGGATCAAAGCCTATTAGAAAGCTGCATTAACGAAGACTATTACACAATCAATAGCCATGGTGTCAGCAGTCAAGAATCCAAAAGATATATTGCATTGGGAAATTTCTTTCTTAGCCTTTAAAAGTCAGTTAGTACATTTAATCCAAGCCATAGTATTTCTACATGCAGGTAAAAGTTGAACAATGAACTAGGAAAAGCAATGAGAATTGATCCCTTGGGTTAAAGTATTGGCAAAGAGTGTTACTTATCCTGTGGACTGCCCAAAGGCCAAATTTTGTCTCGGAGGAAATGTAATCAGTATATCCCTTAGAGGAAGACAAAGATTTCATCTTACATACTTTGGGAATGTTGCCAAGAGGTGTCAAACCTTACAATAAGACCTCTTACTTGGAATCAGCAAAACAGAAGAAGGTCTTCAACAAGATGGATTGACAGGGTGGGTGACTGTGGTAATAGCTTGAATGTAGTGGGGAATTTGGCAATCGCACAGGATAGACCAGGGTTCTTATCTGTGGTTCATAAGGTTTGCTGTTGGTTGTAGTTGACTTGATTACACCTAGCAACTACAATGAAGATTGTATAGTATTGACACCAAGATAGACAAATGGACTAATAGAGTAAGACAGAGAATCCAGAAATAGGCCCACACATATATTGCTGTTGTTGTTTAAAATCGAGTTGTGCACGACTCATAACAACCCTATGAAAAAAAAGTCTGAAGCCTTTCTATAACTATGGTCATTTATCAAAATTCAAAGAGTTTCCAGAGGCATGTTGTTTAGGAAGTGGGTGCTACTTCTGCTTCCAAACATGTCTTAAACTGGGAGTTCCACCAAACATTGTCCACCATGGGTAACCGTTATGGCATTTGACACCCCATTGTCAATTGATTTTTGACAATGGTTCAAAAGTAATTCAAAGAAGAAAGAAGAATCTTCTCTATAATTGATGCTGAAACTTATTGAACAGCAAAATAACAGTGGGCAGGGGAGATCTACTGTAACGTCATTCCAAACTGTACAATAGCATTGCTGCTGTTGTTATGTTTATCATGTTGTCTGTGATTTATAGTGACCCTATGTACAGTAGTTCTGAGTCCTGTCCTATCCTGAGCCAATCTCACTGTCTCTGACACACCTACTGCCATTACCCCAGAAACTGTGTCAATCCATTTCCTCTAGGGTCTTCCTCTCTTGTGCTGTCCTCCACCCTCAAGCATCCTTTTCCAAAGACTGATCTTCCCTGACAACATACCCAAAGCTTGTTAGACAGAGTTTCAAGACCTTACAGCATATGTTATGTAAATGTATTCAGTGATCATAGACCTAAATATAAAGCCTGTTAAAAATAAAACTTTCAGAAAGGAATAGAGAAAATCCAGGTGACTTTGAGTTAAAGATCTCCTATACATTACCCATAAAAGAAAAGAAAAAGACTAATCATACCTTACCAAAACTAAGAATATCTTCTCTTAAAAAGAAAAGAGGCCAAAGAAATATTTACAGTGAGAAACAATTATGGAGAATCAATTAACCCCAAGAGAGGAGGGAGAAGCAGCAGAGATTAGCAAATGGATAGGTAGGGATAGAGAGGATATATATAGCAAGGTTTCGACATGATGAGGTAACAACATTCTACAATTGCTTTTGATGTTATAAGATTAAGCATATATGAATGACTGAATGAAAGATTTTAAAAAAAAGATATACTTCAAAAGGGAACTACTATAAATTCAAGCAGGATTCAGAAGAGACTGTGGCACAAGGGATGTCACTACTGACTCCAGATGGATCTTGGCTAAAAGCAGAGAAACCAGAAAAATGTTTACTTCCACTTACTGATTCTGCAAAAGCTCTATGGATCATAACAAATTGTAGCTAGCATTGAAAAGAATGGGAAATCCAGAACACTTAATTATGCTCATGAGGAACTTGTAGAATCAAACCAAGAAACTATTGTTCAAGTAGATCAAGGAACACTACATGGTTTAATATCAGGAAAGATGTGCATCAGGGTAGTATCCTTTCTCCATACATATTCAATCTGTAGATCGAGCAAATCACTGGAGAAACTGGATCATATGAAGAAGAATGTGGCATCAGGATTGAAGGAAGACTCATCAACAACCTGCATTATGTAAATGGCAAAACCTTGTTTCCAGAAAGTGAAGAAGACTTGAAGTACTTAGTGCAAAAGCTCAATAAAGCCTTCAATATGAATTACATCTCAATATCAATTAAACATAAATCCTCACCTCTGGACCAATAGGCAATGTTATGATAGATGGAGAAAAGATCAAAGTTGTCAATGACTTAATTTTCTTGTGTCGTAGCAACAGTTAAAAAATCAAAAGATGTGCTGGATTGAGGTTATCTGCTGTCAAAGACCTCTCCAAAGTGCTAAAGCGCAAGGAAGTCAGTTTAAAGACTAAAGTGTACTTAATCTAAACCATGGCATTTTCAATTGCTTCATATGTATCTGAAATTTGTACAGTGAATAAGGATGACGTAAGAATTGATGCCTTTGATTTGTTGTGTTGATGAAGAGTGTTGAATATGTTCTGTCAATTGCCAAAGAACAACTCGGTCTTCAAGGAAGTGCAACCAGAGTGCCCCATACAGGCAAGGATGGGAAGGCTTCATCTTACTTATGCTGAGCATATTTTCAGGAGGAATTACTCCTTGGAGATAGATATCATTCTGGAAAAAGTGATAGTGGTGGTTGTTAGGTGTCATTGAGTCAAGTACAACCCATAAGACCCTATGAACAACAGATCTTACCCCTGAGCCATCCTCACACTTCCTAACACCCTAGAGCCCATTAAGGTAGTCACTGTGTCAATCTACCTCTCTCTCCTTCATCAATCCTCCACCTCCTTTTCAAGTAGGTCCCTCTCCAAGGAATAGACCCTCCTAGCAACATGCCTGAAGTATATGAGATGAAGCTTTATCTTTGCCTTCAAAGAGCACTTTGGCTGCACTTTCTCCAAGACATATTTGTTTGTTCTTTTGACAGTCTATGGGATGTTCAGCACACTTCACTAACACCTCAACTCAAAGGCATCAATCTTTCGTCTTTTGTCCTTATTCATTGTCCAGCTCTTGGATATGTAGCACATGATTGGAAAGACTATGGCCTGAATCAGACACACCTTAGTCCTCAAACTGACATCATTATTCCTCAATAATTTGGAGAGGATGTCTTCTGGTTTCCTGGCTGCTGGTACCTAGGGTGCTGATTGTCAGCAAATTGGAGGAGAGGCAAAAGAGAAGAGGACTTTTAATGAAATGGATTGACACAGTAACTGTAAAAGTGAACTTGAACATTTCAGAGACCATGAGGATGGTGCAAGTGAGAACAAGGTTTAGGACTGTAGTTTGTAGGATTTCTATGAGTTGTAGTCAACTCTATGGCACCTAATATTAGAAATAACAACAAAACTATGAGGTAGTTATGCATCTCTCATGTTTCAAATGCAAAATCTGTACTACAACAACAATAAGAACAAAATCATTTATCAAGATCTCACACTCATAAATGACAGTGAAAAGGCTTGAATGTACATCTAGCGGAGAAGTCTTTTTTCTAAGAAGGTCCTTATTGGTTTTCTTTCTATAGTCAGTCTTTGATTCTGAATGATTCTGCTCTAAAATAAACCAAGTTTATCTACTTGCCAAAGAAATAACCCCATGTTTAATCTTTTTTTAGGTATCTTGATAATTGGCCCTCACACTTACTTTTCTAATCCACCACATGATTCTAATCCCCACACTCCCTTATCGACTCCAGTTTTTATAGAATTGACTCTAGCCCCAATTCTTACTTTTCAGAATCTATCCCAAGCTTATTGTACAGATTTAAAGCTTCACATACACGATAGAGAATTTCTGTGATTTGGAATCAGTTCCATAGGAGTGGGTTCTTAATACTAATGAAAGGAATACTTGTGACTCAAAGGTTAATTCCTCAACTGCTAGTGAAAAATTCAGCAGCTTGAACTCATCAGCTGCTCCATGGGAAAGACCTGGAAATCTACTTACTCCCATAAAGACGCTAACAATGCAAAATTAAACTAAGCTGATAAAAACCTTTGTGATCATGCCATAATGGAATCGTAACTGACCAATTAGGTTTCCAAAGGTTTAAATAACATGGTAGGAGAGTTCCCATATTTCTCCTGTAGAGCATCTGGTGGATTTGAACCATGAATGAGGTTCATCCTGTGGATTAGCAGAGCAATTCCCTGTGGACTATGCCGTTAGAGATCCCTCCATAAAGACTCAGTCAAAAAAGCCATTGCAGTAAAGTCAAAGCTCATATCTGATCCATCAGTGGGTTTTCAGAGATTGCAAATTGCACCAGAAAAGATCCTCCCTCTTCTTCCCATGGAGTAGCCGGGGGATTCAAACCTTTTGCTTGGCAGTACAACTCTTTGCCCACTAGGCCATCAATTATTGTTGATTGCCATCAAGTCAAGCACAACTCAAATGACTCTATGAACAAAAGACTTGAAGCCGTTCTATAACTATCACTATCATCATTTATCAAAGTTCATAGAGTTTCCAGAGGCATGTTGTTTAGGAAGTGGATGCCACTCCTGCTTCCAAGGCCATCAGCATCAGAATTACTGTAAATACGACACCCTAGGCAAGCCTCTGAAACAATTCCACTTTGTTGTAAAATGTAAGTGTGGCTTAGAACTGACTCGATGGCACATAATAATAGCAGCAATGTGAATAATGTTGACTATCTCTTTTGATGTGCTTGTTTTCAGTAATTATAAATTGTATGCTTTGTCTTTTCTGTGCTTCTTAGAGAAGAAATCAAGAAATCAAGTCTGACATGTATTTGTACTTGTAGCATGTAATTTTAAAAATTTCTGGTGGTATGGTTGCATGTTGCAGCTGTGAACCAAATTCTATGTACGTCGAGTTTGAATCCACTAGCAGCATCAAAGGGGAAATAGCCTGTCGCCTATAGTAAGAATGAGATCAAGTATGTTGGAGGCCCTGAGGTTCACTCAGGATAGGTCAGTGTTTCCATCTGTTGTTCAAAGGGTTGTTATGAGTTGTAGTTGACTGGACAACACATAACAACAACAACAACCACCTTCGTAAAGATTTACAACCTTGGAATCCTGATAGAAAACCTATGATTTGGAATTAATGGAATGGCAGTGAAGTTTTGTTGGGGTTTTATTGAGAGAGAACCCTTAGTATGTGACATTTGTTAGATGAATGAAAATGAATTAAGAAAAACAGTTTGTAAATGAAAAATATAAGAGGCTTATAAATAAATCATGGTAGCAATTTAATTTAAATAATAGAACCTATTTTATTGTTGTTGTTGTTGTTGTTATGTGCTAGTGAGTCAACTATGACTCACAGCGACCCTATGAACAACGGTTTTGAACCTTGCCCTATTCTATGCCATCCTCACTACCTCTGAGATACTTAAGTCCAGTGATTCAGTCATTGTACCATCCCACCTCATTGAAGGTCTTCCTCTCCTTTGTTGACCCTCCACCCTTTCAAGCATCTCTTTCTCCAAAGACTGGTCATTCTTAACAACATGCCCAAAGTATGTGAGTTGAAGTGTCACCATCCTTGTCTTTAAGAGCATCCTTGTTGCCATTTCTCCAGGATATATGATGTCCTTAGAAAGTAGGGATAGGGTATTTTTCACAAGTAGACAATATTTCTTTGAAACACCCTTAACAGTTCATGGGTTGTTAATAGCCTTTACTTATTAACATCAAAAAAGACTAAATAAAACAATGTTCACTTATAATAATAATCTGTATTTGGCAATAGGATTGGAGGAAGACTCATCAACAACCTGCCTTATACATATGACAAAACCTTGTTTACTGAAAGTGAAGAGGACTTGAAGCGCTTGCTACAAAGGATCAAGGACTATAGCCATCAATATGGATAGCATCTCAACATAAAAACAAACAAACAAACAAAACCCCAAAATCTTCACCACTGGGCCAATAGACAACATCAGGTTCAATGGAGAAAAGATTAAAATTGTCAAAAATTTCTTACTTAGATCCATAGTCAACATCCTTAATACCAGCAGTCAGGAAATCTGAAGATGTAGTGCCTTGAGAAAGTCTTCTGTCAGGTTGTTGTTGTTGATTGCCTTTGAGTTGAGGATGACTCGTAGCTACCCTATTAACAAAAGTCCTAAAGCCTTTCTATAACTATCGTCATTTTTCAAAGTTCATAGAGTTTCTGGAGGCATGTTGCTTAGGAATTGGATGCCACTCCTGCTTCCAAACCTGTATTAAACTGGGATCTCTGCCAAACACTGTCCATGAAGGGTAACCATTATGGCATTTGACACCCCAATGGCACAAGGTTCAGCATCACAGCAACCCCAGGTTACCTCAGTACAGCATACTGACAGAAGAGTACTGTACCACTAAGAATATTCCTCCAAAATATAGTAACCAATTTTAAATACAAAGACCCTCTCCAAGGTCTTGTTGACATAAAAAACAAGCAATATAGTATGTTATTGTTGTTCTGTGCCATCAAGTCACCTGTGATCTATAGCAACCCTATGTACAGCAGCCCTGAGCCCTTTCCTGTCCTGAGCCAGTCTCACTAATTCCAACACACCAACCCCCCCATTGCCCCAATTACTGTATCAATCCATCTTTTCTGGGGTCTTCCTCTCCTGCGCTGTCCCTCCACCCTTCTGATCATGATGCCCTTCTCCAAGGACCGGTCTCTCCTGGCCCAAAGTAAGTGAAGCAGTTTCAAAATCCTAGCCTCCAAGGAGAGACTTGGTTTCACCCTCTCCAAGACAGACTGATTTGTTTTCTTGGAAGTCTATGTACTTCTCTGAAATCCAAAAAAGCAATGATCTCAGTTTAAAGTTTAAGATGAGCCTGATTCAAGCCATGGTTTTTCCAATCACCTGCTATGCACCTGAGAGCTAGACAATGAATAAGGATGACAGAGGAACTTATGCTTTTAAGTTCTGGTGTTGAAGAAGAATCCTAACAGTCCCATAGACTGCCAAAAGAACAAACAGATGTCTTGGAGAAAGTACAAGAGCCCTTAGAAGATAGGATGATGAAGTTTCATCTCACATACTTTGGCATGTGCTAGGAGAAGCTATTCTTTGGGAAGGGATATCATACTTGGAAAAGTGGAGTGTCGGCAAAAGAGAAGAAAACCCTCAATGGCTGTGAAAATAAGCGTTAAGTGTCAGGGATGACAAGGATGGAAGAGGATAGGACAGGGTTCAAATTTATTGTTCACTGGATTGCTATGAGTTGTGCTCAACTTGATTGTTGTTTGTTGTTGTTTAATGCCCTCGAGTCATAGCGACCTATGAATGACCCTATGAACGAACAGCCTGAGCACTGTTCGTACATAGAGTTTCTGGAGGCAAGCCATTTCAGAAGTGGATGCCACTCCTGCTTCCAGGCTTGATTTAGTCGGGAAGCTCCAGCCAGCACTGTCCACCATGGGTGCCCATTACCACGATTGGCACATCACTGTCACAGGCTTCAGCATCACAGCAACCACGAGTTACCTCTGTACAGCAACACACAGACCAGTGCTCTACCACCTAGAAGAATGTTTGACAGGAAGACAATTTGAACCTGGCCGAGGGCCACAGATGAAAATCACCCACCTTCGCCTTGGTAGCACAGCTTCCTTTCCACTAGGCCAACGTAGCTCTCTCTTGGTCGTCGTCATTGTTATTGTTGTTTAATGCCATCGAGTCGTAGACGACTCATAGCGACCCTATGAACGAACAGCCGCTTAGCTTGATTACCAACCCCAAAACATGCAATTCAAATTCACCAGATGCTCTGAAGGAATCTCCTAGTTTGCAATGTATAACCTCTAAAAACACTTTAGAACATCAGCTATGAGTCTGTTCTGACTTAACAGCATATAAGAACAATAATAATAACAACAGTGTTTATAAATATTTTTAAAATTATAAATATATGGATTGTGACTGCAGAAACTACCTGCAGTGAGTGGGATGAGGAAAAAATCTTCCGCCTTTGCCCGGTCTGGCCCAAAACTATTTTAACTCTCAGACCCAGCCCACCAGACTTCGAGGACTGTGAGAGTTACCTGCTGTGAGTGGATAGGAAATTGTGCTGCCAATCCAAAGGCAAGTGGTTCAAATCTACCAGGTATTCCTAAGGAGAATGGTGACAATCTCTTTCCATGAAAATTATAGTCTCTGAAAACCAATTGGAGAGTCAGCCATGAATCAGTTTGTACTTTGCATTGGAATTTTAAATAAATGTATAATATACAAATCCAAAACAAAATCCACCACCACAATCAATTTGAGCTCATAGCAACTTAAAGGATAGAGAAAAACTGCCCAAAAAAGGTTTCCAAGGCTGTAAGTTTTACAGAAGCCAACCGCAACATGTTTTTCCCCATGGTGCCACCGGTATATAAATGTAATTTTGCAGTGTGATATGTTACTGTTAGGTGCCTTCAAGTCGAGTATGACTCACAGTGATCCTATGAACAAGAGATCTGAACCCTGTTCTAACTTGCACCACCCTCACACTTCCCACCATACAAGAGGCTATTGCCCCAGTCACGGCATCAATCTACCTGCTTGAGGGTTTTCCTCTCCTTCACTGACCCTCCACCCTTCCCAGCATCATGTCCTTCTCCAAGAATAGCTGCTCCTAGTAAGATGCCCAAAGTATGTGAGGTGATGCCTCATCATTCTTGTCTCCTGAGAGCAATCAGTCTGCCCCCTCTCCAAGACATACTTATTTATTCTTTTGGCCATCCAAGGGATGTTCAGTGCTCTTCTCCAACACCACAGCTCAAAGGCATCAATTCTCCTGTCATCCTTATTCATTGTCCAGCTCTCAGATGCACAGCAAGTGATCAGAATCCCTTCTGGCCTGAATCATATGCACCTTAGTCCTCAAACTGACATCACTACGCCTCAATAACTTGGAGAGGTTCCTAACTGCAGATTTTCTCAGTGCAGTACATCTCCTTATTTCCTGACTGCCGGTACTTAGGGTAGTAATTGTGGATCCAAGCAAGATGAAGTTGACAGTTTCAATCTCTTTTCAATCCATCATGATGTTGCCTATTGGTCCAGCAGTAAGAATCTTTGCTTTCTTGACTTTGAGATGCAACTCATACCAAAGGCTGTATTACTTGATTTTCTGCGAAAAGTGCTTCAAGTTTTCCTCCTTTTTAGCAAGTAAGGTTGTGTCATTTGCATAACAAAGGTTATTTTTGCATTTCCCTCTGACCCTGATGCAACTTTCCTCTTCATAGAGGAAATAATCTCAAATAATTTGCCCAGCATACAGATTAAACAGGTATAGAGAGAGAATACAACCCTGACACAACCCCTTCTTAATTTTATTTTATTTTTTGTCACGATGGTTATAAGTTGCATTACTTTTTAAAAAAAATAATTTTAATGAGCCTTTACAGAGATTTTGGATTTCCATTCATTCATTGCTGCACTTCTCTACCCAAC
>NW_006399803.1:10696706-10700668 GCF_000299155.1 Elephantulus edwardii
TCCATTCATTTGTTGATGGGCACCTGGGTTGTTTCCAAATCCTTGCTATTGTAAACAGAGCCACAGTGTTCCCTTGCTTTGTTCACACAACAGTCTCTTGGTCCAGGTATAGGTTTTTCATGAGTACAATTAAGTGCTCTGGGACTCCCATTCTTCTCAATGTCAACTTGTTATGATCTACACAGTCAGATGTCTTTGTATAATCAATAAAGCATAAATAGACAGTCTTCTTGTATTCTTTACTTTCAGCCAGGAGCTATTTGACATTAACAGGGAGAAAAGTGCAACAATGAATGAATGGAAATCCAAAATCTCTGTAAATGTTCATTAACATTATTAAAATAAAATCTAAAAAAATCCCCCAAAAAACCAATGATATCTCTGGTGCCACAGCCTTTTCTAAATCCTACTTGAACTTCTGGCAGTTCTCTCTATATATACTGTTCCAGATGTTTTTCATGATCTTCAGCAGCATTTTGCTTGCATGTGATAGTAATGATATTTATTGTTCAATAGATTACACATTCTGTTGGATCACCTGTCTTGGGAATGAGAACAAATATGGATCTCTTCCAATCTGTTGGCCAGACAGCTTTCCTCTAAGTTTATTGGCATAGTCTGGGGTGAACGCACCCACGACTGCATCTATTCATTGAAACCAGTTAATTGGTATCCCATTGATTCTTGGGGCTTTATTTTTTGCCAGTGCCTTCAATGCAGCTTCTACTTCTTCCTGTGTTACCACTTGCTCCTGTTCGTATGGTACGTCCTGAAATTTTTCAGTGTCAATCAGTTCTTTCAGGTACAGTGATTCTGTATATTCCCTCCATCTTCTTTTGTTGTTTCTGGATCATTCAATGTATTAGCCATAGTATCTTTCAATATTACAAGATGAGGCTTAAATTTGTTTTCAGTTCTTTCAGCTTGAGAAATGCAGAGCGAGTTCTTCCCTTTTTATTCTCCTATCCATGTCTCTGCACATTTCATCATAATACTTTGCCTTATCCTCTTAAGCTGCCCTTTGAAATCTTCTGTTCAACTCTTTTACTTTGACATGTTTTCCTTTTGTTTTGGCTTCTGAATATTTCAGTGCAATTTCTAGAATCTCTTCTGACATACATTTCAGTTTTTTCTTCTACTCTGTTTTTGTAATGACTTTTTGTTTTCTTCGTGGATGATATCCTTAATATCATCGCTCAACTCATTGATCGTTAGTGTTCAAAGCCTCAAACCTATTCCTAAAATGATCTTGAAATTCAAAAAGAATTGATTTTAAAATCATATCTTGGTTCTTGTGAACTTATTTTCATTGTCTTCAGCCTCAATTTAAACTTGCATATGAGTAATTGATAGTCTGACCCACAGTCTGCCCTCGGCCTTGTTTAGACTGCTGATACTGAGCTTCTCCAATGATTTCTGCCACAAATGTAGTCAATCTGATTCCTATGCAACCCATTCATGTATAGACTTGCTGTTTATGTCTTTTTTTAAAAAATAAAAGGTATTTGCAATGAAGAAATCATTGTAAATACAAAATTCAGTCATTTTATTTCCAGTCTCATTTCTATCATCAAGCCCATGTCTTCTGACTACTCTCCCTTCCTCGCTGTTTCCCACTTTTACATTCCAGTCATCAATTATCATTAATGCCTTTTGATTGCATGTTTGATCAATTTTGAACTGCAAGATTTGGTAAAAATTCTCAATTTCTTCCTCTTCGCCTCCAGATGTAGGAGCATATATTTGAATAATAGTCATTTTAATGAGTCTTCCTTGTATGCGTGTGGATATTATCCTATCACTCACAACATTGCATTTCAGGATAGAACTTGAAATTGACTTTTTTACTTTGAATGCAACACCACTCTTCATTTATTTTTCATTCCCAGCATAATATATCATATGATTCTCTCATTCAATGTGGTCAAACCTGGTCTATCTCATCTCATCTCATCTCACTGATGCTTATAGCATGTCAACGTTCATTTTTTTAAATTTAATTTTTAAAAATTTCCAGTTTTCCAACTTTCAAGTTATATATATAGTCTATTTTCCAATTATTAAACAATGTTTGTTATTATTTTTCCTCATTTCAACTGACTTCTAATCTGAGCTCTACCACTATACTACTATAATTCTTTTCGTTCCTCTGATGTTCCTTAGGATTTTCAAAGGCCTAATATTTAAGAAGTGGATGTCAATCTTGCTTCCTAGAGGTCTCATATACTAGTAGAAAAATTAGATAATTGAGATTATGCACGTGACAGCTATAAATAGCATGACTAAATGGGGCATGGTGAGGTATAAATTTCAAGGTCTAGTTGTATCCATGGAGACCTCTGGTGGTCTGATGGGTTAGGAATTACACTGCCAACTCAAATGTAGGTGATTAAAATCTATCATCAGAGTTGCTTCACCAGAGAAAGATGGGCAGTTTCCTCCCGTGCAATTTGCAGCCTCTGAAAACCTGCTGGAGGGTAGCAATTAGTCACTTACAACTCAATGGCACATAATAAGAGCAGTCAGATCCAGGTTTCAGTGGCTATATCTTTGACCTTGTTTTTGTCAACATTTTTATCAAAGACCCCTCAGAGAGAGGGCTGGTCCTCTGTGACCAAGTTAATAAGGTCAATCTGACATTCAGAAAAGCAGCTATGTGCCCCTGTCAGCAGAACTTGGTTTCTCATCTAAACTCCACACATCCATAGATAGGTTGCTAAAATTTGAAAATGCAGTGGCTCCCAGTACCTTATTCCATTAGGTTTTCATATCAGCTTTGATCCTGGTATAGTTTCTAATATATCCTAAAACCCATCTCAGTGCTTTCTCACAAGAATTCCTATTGCCAACTCAGCTGTCTGACCACAATCCAAGTCTTCAGATATTATACAAGATTTGATGCCCAACTGAGAATCTTGTCACTGACCAAGCATGCCCCAGACTGGGTTTCAGACAAGCCTAATCATGTTAAAGTGCAATAGAGCAGTATTTTCCTATGCATGGATGACCCAAAGCTAAAAGGAAAGTCTAATATAATGGAGACTTTTAAAAGGGCTTGAGGCTGGTTTAGAGCAACAAAGCAAAATTTAACAGCTCTGAATTTAGGTTCCAAATAGAATCTCATAAATACGCATAATGGAGTATGGGAAAGAAAGAAAGGGCCTGACCATTTTATGGAAAAGATTTGGTTTTGTTTCTAATCGTAAGTTCAGTGTAATGTGATTTAGCTGCTCTAAATGCTGGTACTCTTGTGGGCTGCATTAAGGGGACAGAGTCCAGACCACATAAGGCAATAGTCTCATTATCCTTACCTTTAACTGGTCAAGCAACAGATGTCTGCTCAGCTGTCACCTCCATTATTCAAGAGGGTCATTAACAGGCACAGGAAGCTCAAGGGAAGTAGACAAGGAAAGGGGGAACTGGGCTCTCCATTGAGGGCAACTGGCTTACCAGAGACGTAGCTCCGTATTAGTTAAGAAACTTTTGGTTCAGGAGAAAACTCAGCTGGCTACGAAAAGAGGATGCATGAATTCTAATGATACTGGCAGAGCTTCCATTCAAGGAGATGCAAAATGTTACAGATGGGATTGCATACCCGTAAGTATGTGACAACTTGGCTATGCCACTATTCTCATATAATTGTCTTTCACTTTGTGATTTGATGTAACTATTTATGTATGGTAAATTCACTTTGTGATCTGATGTAACTATTTATGTATGGTAGATCCCAAACCTCCATCTTCTTTTGAAGAATGTTAAATGATCCAGGAGGTATAAAAAGAAGATGGAAGGAATATACTGAGTCATTGTACCGAAAGGAATTGGCAGATACAGAAGCATTTAATGAAATAGCATTTGAGCCAGAGCCGATGGTGATGAAGGCGGAAGTTCAAGCTGCTTTGAAGGAAATAGCAAAAAATAAGGCCCCCGGAATAGATGGTATACCAATTGACATATTTCAG